>NC_133329.1:228507955-228876705 GCF_042186555.1 Aquarana catesbeiana
GTCGGATTTTCGGAGTTATGGCAAAGTTATTTTAAAAGGCTTTTATTTTCTAGTGATATCATGAATAATATTATTATGCTTTTTTAACACCATTATAGTTTTTAAGATCGAAGATACAACTATGTTGTTGTTCCTTGTCAATTTTACATTGTATTTTTTTTAAATGTAACTGCCTACTCCCAAACTGTCATTTGAAGTAAAAACATAGCCAAGTATTATTCTACACATTTTTTTTATTGTGCATTAAAAAAAAGAAAACAAATAAAATTAGACATGCTATCTGCCAATAGAAATTAATCAAAAAGTGCATTCTATGCATCCAAAAATAAAGAAAATATACCAAATCAAATCATTATTAGACCAAAAATTAAAATAAAAGCCTCATGCATGTGTCCTGCTTTTTAATATAGGGGGTCAACAATACCAAGAGTTGGTGAAAGCAGGGGTTCATCATCTGGAGATTATTCCTGTCATCAGGATTATTCTCCTGGAGCTCCTGCAGCAAAGGCATATGACATAATTGGTCACGATTAATAAAGCAACCAATTTTTGGTCCAAGAAATCCTCCTCCTCCTGTTCCTGGACTGGACTTGGGTCAAAGCAATAACTCCAGGGGGCATGGCTGACCATGGCGGAGTCTGGATGCCGATTCTTAAGTGCCCGACACACAGGGCTAATCTCAAGGCCGTTTCATCCCCCGACAGATGCCCAGAAGGATGAGGTCCCAGAGAATCCCACGGTCCCTTACATCGGCAGTAACCACCCGCTATTTTGCCTCCCTGGCTCCAGAGACTTAGGACCTCATGGAGACGGCAACATTGCGCCGGCGCCTCCAACAATCAGCTGTACAGTTCAGAGCAGCTCTCCTCCATGATCCTTTCTCAATGCTCCACATGCGGCTTCTGCAGATAAAGTGAGAGACTGTTCCCCAATCCCCTCACCACACCTGAGCCTGTCTCCCTCATCTGCCGTCGCTGAAGACAGGCACAACACAGCAGATATAATCTCATTAGAAGCCCTTAGGCAGATTCAGCACAGCTTGGCCACCCTCCCTACCAGACAGGAGCTGGATCACTGGGCTCAGCGTATTGAATCCTCCCTCAAGAGAGAGGTGGAGGCTCTCCGGGCTCAGGTCACCCATACTGATAATAGGGTCACTGCTATTGACTCCAATCAAACTGCACAGGAGACCCGCATTACTGTATTGGAAACCACAGTGTCCCATCACAGATCCCAACTCCTCCAGCTCCGGCTAAGGTCAGAAGATATCGAGAACAGGAGCAGGAGGAATAACATTAGGATCCGGGGTTTACCTGAGGCTACGGCTTCTGGGGACCTTGCTGCGACAATTACTTCCATTTTTAATTCCTACCTTGGTAGAGCATCGACGGCAGAAATGGAGCTTGACAGAGTTCACAGAGTGGCACTGGGCATATTCCCTGCTAATGGCCGCCCGAGGGATGTTTAATGTCATGTCCATTACTATAAAGTGAAGGAACTGATCCTACAGAAGGCATGGCACAGGGGTCCGATTGATTTTGATGGTGCTTCTATTCAACTCCTGCCAGATCTGTCCCATGCTACCCTAGGGATGCGCAGAGCTGTTAGACCCCTCCTAACTGTTATACGTGACCCTGGAGCTACTTATACCTGGGGCTTCCCATTCCATGTGCAAGTGAAGAAGGAAAATCGCCAGTTCACCTTGCGGTCCCCGGACAAACTCCCTGAGCTTTTTTGTTTTTGGGATCTGATCCAATCTCTGTCCCCAACTGGCTGGAGGTCCTTTATGTTGATCCTGCCCCTCAGATCTCCAATCCTTTGCCCCAAAGGCGCAGACGGTCCCGTTCCAATAGTGCTACTTCTGTACTGGCTCACATTCATCCTACTGATCCGGAACTGTGACAATCTTCATGTGCCATGTGAGCTTCCCAGGATGACCTTCCACAATTTCGCCCACAGTCCTGTCATCCTCAGGCATGTCATTGTGCCTCTGCTGGTGTGCCTTAGCTATGTTTAACCTTACAGGCCAGGATATCCAGAGCAACAGAGACATTTGTTTAGCTGAAGCTACAAGCAACTTTTACCAGACACCCAGCCACCTGGGACAGTACTGTAGTCCGTACCCGGTTCCTCTTCCAACAGGATTGCATATAAGGGTATTCTCCCTACACCCCAGCCCCTCTGGCTGTATGGCCTGTTTTTGGATATTTAGGGGCCACATCAGGTTCCCTAGTCACCTGGGTCTCATTTGGGATACTAATACGTTAATCTGATTTCTGTTGTGTTACTTATGGGTCGTACACACAGTCGGAAATTCTGCCAGCAAAAGTCTGATGTGAGCTTTCGGTCGGAAATTCCGACCGTGTGTATGCTCCATCGGAACTTTTACTGTCGGAATTCCTGCCAGCAAAAGATTGAGAGCAGGTTCTCTATTATTCGGTCGGAAAGAGTTGCGATCGGAAATTCCGATCGTCTGTACCAAAATTCCTAGGCATGCTAGAAACAATTCGGAGCATGCTCGGGAGCATTGAACTTCATTTTCTTGGCTCGTCGTAGTGTTGTACGTCACCGCGTTCTTGATGGTTGAAAGTTCAGAGAACTTTTGTGTGACCGTGTATAGGCAAGCCAAACTTGAACGGAATTCCGTCAGAAAAACCATCCAAGATTTTTCTGATGGAAATTTCTGATGTGTACGGGGCAACAGACCTGTTTTCTTATTTGTTTACCTGCTATAGCCGTCTTTGCGCTGTTCCCTGCACCCTATATGACAACCGTAAACACCTTTCCTCTCAGACGATTGGCGCTCCAGTGTCGGAACTCCTGCCTGTCCCCAAATTACCGAGCCACAAGTTTCTTTTATGTACCTTACCTTTACTTTTGCAGGGAATGGTTCAGTGACCAGCTCTAGGCTAAAGCCAGGTCACGCTGTTTAAGGTTCCTGTGACTTATTATTAATTTACCATGGTCTGGGGTGGCCCATGTGTGTTGTCAGGCTCGCCACAGTCAACACTTCACCCCACATAGGCCACTCTCCACCTGTGCTTTAGGTGGAGACCTCATACTAGTTTTGAGTTTACCACAATTTACTGGTACAAGTGCACTCATTGTTGTGAATTTGTGCTACCACTCTTGAGGGAGTCCTCCCGACAGGTGGTCTAATTCTCTCTCTTTCTCTCTCTCTCTCTCTCTCTCTCTCTTTCTCTCTCTCCCCCCCTCCCTCTCCTTGTCCTCAACCCCCTCCCTTTTTTATTTAGTTGTGTTTTACAGGGGATACTTCATCCATCATCATGCCAGAAGTGACCCTGCTCTCCCTAAATGCCCACAGGCTGAATATCCCGGAGAAGAGGTCGCAGGTGCTAAGTGAGATGTAGAGGAACCGTGCCCACATAGCCTTTCTACAGGAGACACATTTTAAGGCTTCGAAACTCCCAAAACTCTGGAACTCCTGGTAGCCTTTTGTTTACTACGGCTGCTCCCCAGATTCTAAATCTCGTGGGGTAAGTGCTCTCATCTCTAAAAATGTGGCTTGGTCATCGTCAGCTGTCCTCAGAGACAATCTGGGACGATATATTTTTGTGAAGGGTTCCATTTATGGGCAGGTTGTAACCCTAGTCAATATCTACGCCGCCAACATAGGCCAAGTGGGTTTTATTGAGGGCTGTTTGGACAAACTGATTGACTTTGCAGAGGGGCAGCTGATTTTGGGGGGAGATCTAAACGTGGCTTTGGACCCTCTGTTGGACACCTCCACGGGGTCCTCTCATCTGTCATACGCAGCCGTTCGTCGGATTAAGAAAGCTTTGGCGGCTGTTCACCTGGTGGATGCTTGGAGGATTGCTCACAGCGACACTCGGGACTGGGACTATACCTTTTTTTCGCCCCCTCACAACTCTTACTCGAGACTGGATTATTTTCTAGTACACCAATCTGCCCTTCCATTAGTGTCATCCAGCAGTATAGGGGTGAGAATCTTTTCAGATCATGCACCGATTTTACTGACACTCATGTTGGGGGGGACAGGTCTCACCAACCTGGGTCTTGGCGGTTAAAAGAGAGTTTGATCCAGGAGCCCCAATATGCAAAAATAGTGGAGGAGGAGGTTAAAGTCTATTTTGCAGCCAATGTAGCTTCGATGTTCTCTCCTTGCTTGCTATGGGAGGCTCACAAATGTGTAGTCAGGGGAGTACTTATTAAATTGGGAGCTAAAGTTAAGAAAGACAGACAACGAGAAGTGGACTTTCTCTTGGAGCACCTTGGAGCCCTGGAAAGGCAACATAAACTATCTCTAGCTCGCGATGTGGCCGTAGATCTACAAAACTTACGTGACTCTCTTAACTCTCTCTTATTAGCTAAAGCAAAAACCACTCATGTACTCACGAAGGCTATTCTATGAACTTGGTGGTAAACCTGGCAGACCCCTAGCCCATGCACTACATGAGACCACAGCACGTTCCTATATCCTCTCCTTGACATCCCCCTCGGGTCAAAAAATCTATAAATCACAAGAGATTGCCAATTGCTTTCGCAGCTACTATGAGAAACTTTATAATTTGCCGCCGGCTCACACCTCGATAATAGATGAATATCTGCTCTCCTCAGGTGTTCCCACGTTGACACCTCAGGAGAGGGAAGAAATGGAAGGCCATATTACAGAAGAAGAAGTTCTCAAAGCCATCCAAGGTATGGAAACGCGAAAAGCGCCGGGACCCGAAGGTTTTCCTTTACTTTATTATCAGACGTACGCTTCGCACCTGGTGCCTCGTTTTTTGCAAGCTTACAATGCGCTCCTAGACTCCACTCCCTAGGGACTCCTTATTTGCTCACATAATTCTGATTCCTAAAGAGGGTAGAGATGCGACAGACTGTGCGAACTACCGCCCAATATCTTTATTGAATACGGACCTCAAGATATTTACCAAGATACTAGCCAACAGCCTGATCTCTTTTGTCCTCAAGTTAGTCCATTATGACCAAGTATGTTTCGTCCCGACCAGGGAAGCCAGTAATGACACGATTAGGGCCTTGAATCTTATCCACTTGGTCCAGGAGAACTCCAATGTTGCTGATTTCAGCTGACGCGGAGAAAGCCTTTGACCGGGTCAACTGGCTTTTTATGAAACGCACGTTGAGGTACCTTGGCTTGGGTCTCCATATGTGTGAACGGATAGAGGCAATGTATTCCCATCCCTCAGCAGCAGTCCGGGCCAATGAAGCAATGTCCTCCCCCTTTTCCTTGAGCAACGGGACAAGACAGGGTTGCCCGTTGTCACCCTTGATATTTATATTGGTACTAGAAGCCCTGCTAGATCACATTAGGGACAATCAAAATATAAAGGGCATCGGCGCAGGCAACGCAGATCATAAAGTTGCGGCTTATGCGGATGATTTATTACTCTTTGTAACAGGCCCCGAGACATCTATCCCCAATTTATTGTAGGCTCTTAGAACATACTCCGCTCTTTCTAATTATAAAATTAATGTGCACAAATCTGAAGCTTTAAACATAAATTTTTCTAAGGAGACTCTCAACAACATTCAACAGAATTTCCCCTTCTCTTGGGCTTGCCACAAAATCAAATATCTGGGTGTTTATCTTACCCCCTTAATATCAGTAGTCTTTCAGGAGAATTTCACCCCCTGGCTTACCTCTCTACGTCTAGATCTCCAGCGCTGGCACAAGAATACTTTTTCCTGGCTTGGTAGGAACAGCATTTTAAAGATGGCAGTTTTGCCAAAATTATTATACCTCCTCCAAACATTGCCAATAGCGGTCCCAAGTCACTTCCTTTGTTCGGTCTGGGGGGAGTTTTTGAACTTTCTCTGGGGCTACAAAGCAAAAAGACTGTCTTAACATATCCTGACCTTACCAAAAGACCAGGGTGGCATAGGGTTCCCAGACACGTTTAAATATTACTATGCAGTCCATTTAACTAGAGCCCTAGACTGGACCAAGCATGCCTCAGAGAAGGAGTGGGTGGGGGTGGAACAGGCAATGTCCTCCTTTCCGCTTTCAACCTTGTTGCGACAGACTTCTGCCCTGCCGGTACCCCTGAAATCTCACCCCTTGATTGGGACTACGCTGTCGGTAGTAGCAAAAACGAGTTGTGTCACGATGGTCTCCCACACTCCCTTACCTTTGACACCAGTCATTGGCACCCAGGAGTTCCCTTCTAGTCTGTCAGGGAGGAGGTTTAGGGAATCTCTAGCGATCAACAGATTTAGGTTTCAAGACTTTCATCACGAGGGTCGATGATGCACTATTGAAGAAATTCAAGCAATGCTATCGCCCCCTCTAGATAGATGGCGAGCAACGCAGATTAGACATTTTCTAATCTCCTCGCATTTTGTGCCCTCCACTAGTCACTCCACGTCTGCTTTTGAGAGGCTCTACCTGGATCCCGCTCCCCTCCGTCATCTACTGTCCTTAATGTACGGGATTCTGGTTGAACTCCAGGACAGCTTTATACCTCCCTATTTAGGGAAATGGGAAAATGACCTGAGTCGGGCCTTCTCAAAAGTTCAAAGAGAACGTATTTTGTACTTTGCACACTGCTCCTCAATCACAAGCAGGTTTCAGGAGGTTGGGTTTAAGATCCTGACTCGTTGGTATAGAGTACCCACGCTCCTTCATAAGATCTACCCTTCAGTTCCCTCCACCTGCTGGCGATGTCAACAACCTGACGGTTCGTTACTGCGCGTATTCTGGACATGCTCGCGTGTTCGCCCCTTTTGGGATGCTATTCGACGCATGGTTTTTAGACTGACAGACATTTCACTTGCAGACGATCTGGTGCGGTGCCTGCTTCACCTTACCCCGATGTTGAGGCGTCCATATAAGAAATCCCTCTTGATCCACCTTCTTAATGCCGCTAAAATATGTATCCCGCAAAAATGGAAATGCTCAGATCCCCCTTCAGTCAGTCAGCGGATAGCTGTGGTGAACGAAATTAACCTGATGGAACAATTGACAGCCACATTAAACCAAAAGGAGAAAAAATTCATCAAAACCTGGATTTACTGGCATGATTTCCGATTCTCTCAAGATTATAACACCTTTGTGACCCCCTCAGTAGAGCTACTGTAACTGTGCATGTATCCCTAACCAATTGCCTTCACATCCAACACCCCCCCTTTTTTTTTTCCTCCTACCCCCCCCCCCCCCTTTCCCCTAAGCCTTTACCCTCATTCTCTCTCCATTTCTATTGAGCCTGCTTTGGTTCTCTTCATGTTCATGATTTCTTTCTCTGTCTTCTGATTTCCAAAATGTAAATTCTTCATTATTTGGAAAACCTGTTTGTGCACACCTGACTAGGGGCGATAACAATGTTTTATATCAGGGATATGCAATTAGCGGACCTCCAGCTGTTGCAAAACTACAAGTCCCATCATGCCTCTGCTTCTGGGTGTCATGCTTGTGGCCATCAGAGTCTTGCTATGGCTCATGGGAATTGTAGTTCTGCAACAGCTGGAGGTCCGCTAATTGCATATCCCTGTTTTATATTGTTGTACTTTATGTCTAATTTAGATGAACTGCCGCTATGTCGACACCAACTGATTTACTATTTTCATATTGGATGTTTCTGCTTTATTTTTGGTTTATGTATCAGCCTGTTCTTACTGTACAAAATGCTGTTGTTGGTCTTGTTCTACCCCGTATTTTGTACTCAATAAAAACTTTAAATGACAAAGCAATAACTCCAAGGCCAATAATAAAAACCACGTTATCTCCTCCAATTTCACAACATGTCTGGTTGACGAACGGCCGTTCATAGACGAACTGAAAAGCACGAAATGAAAAGCGCAAACTGAAAAGCGATAAATGAAAAGTGCAAAATGAAAAGCGCAAATCAACACTCACCAAACTTCTACTAACACAAACTAGCAGAAGGAGCCCAAGGGGTGGCGCTAAAGAGCTGAAAAACCACGTAGTACGTCACTACGTTCGTGTTTGTTGGCCATTAATTCCTTGCCGTTTGTATGCAAGACAAAATCCAGGCACACGCCTTTGGACAAAAGTCTGGGGTTTTGTCTGCAGAAAATCTGATTGTGTGTACAAGGCTTTAGTTGCCAGCTAGCAGCTGCACGCACCATTTGTCATACTTTCTCAAGCAAAAGCATTGTGAATGCTGGGTTCCCATCTACATAGAATTACAAAGCTGCAAACTTGTTTGCATAGAAACACTATGAGCACACAGACCGCCATCAAGCTGTGACAATGAAAGCAGGTTAGACCTTTTCATGCACCCCTGACATTAGCTCCTTGTATAGGCATACTGATGAAAGGAGTACGTTGGTTGGGGTGTAGGGTGTCACTAAAGCCTCGTTCACACAGGTGTACCTATCTGTAGCATAGGTGTAGAGCCATCTTTGCCTGCATTTAATGCACAGAAATTCTGTGCACTCCATGCAGGCAGTCACATTCATGTCTTTTGGGATGCAGCGGCTGCACAAATACAGCCGCCAGTCCCCATGTGACAGTGGTTTGAGTGCATCCCAACATACCTGAATTGGACTGCCTGCATTGGATGCACGGAACACATGTGCATCCTGTAGGGGAAAAGATGGCCCAGGTCTACAGATAGGTACACCCAAGTTGATAAGGCTCAACACTGCTGTCAGGTTCTGAACATTACGTATATTATTCATGTATAAAATTGCAAAGCCACTGCAGTAGAACAGCTTATGTTTACGGGTCACCTCAATGCTCCCTTCCTTCCAGCCTGTAAAAGCTTCCTTATTTTCTGTCATGCGCACTACTCTGAATGGAGCTGGAGGCTCAGGCTGTCATAAAACCTTGACAGCAACAGGAGAGGGGCCACTGTATGTTACAAAATGCTACTGATGTATGGCTAGTTTAGGTAAAATGTCAATGCTTTATCAGATCATATTATAGTAACGAGCTAATATTTCTTTTTTCCTTTTTTTTATTTTTTTACTGTTGGAGCATGGAAGGTTTTGGGAAAATTTACCAGACTCTAGTCTCACTTATGCCGTGTACACACGAGCGGAATGTCCGTCAGAAAAAGTCAGATGGGAGCTTTTCATTGTATTTTCCGATCGTGTATATGCCTCATCGGACTTTTTACGTCGAAAATTCTGACGGACCTGGAAAGAGAACATGTTCTAAATATTTCCGACGGAACCAATTCCTATCGGGAAAACCTCTCGTCTGTATGCTCTTCCGACATACCAAAAACGACGCATGCTCTGAAGCAAGTACGAGACGGAACTTCCTTTTTCTAGTCCCGTCGTACATGTTGTACGTCACCGCGTTCTTGACGGTCGAACTTTGGTGTGATCGTGTGTACGCAAGACAGTTTCAGCTGAATTTCGACGGAACTCCGTCGGAAAAACCTTCAGAGTTTATTCCAACGGGAAAACCGGTCGTGTGTACAGGGCATAAGGCTTAGAACAACTGCTCCAGACCATTTAGAAATGGCACCATTTTTCACTATCTGGATGTATTCCTGTAACCAGTTTTCTATCCATGTGCATACAACTTTTTTCAATGCTAATAGATCTTTATTTGTAAATTGGGCATTTGTGGGATACTGTATCAAATGTTTTTGTAAAATCTAGGTAAATTACATTCACTTGCCTTCCTTTATCCAAATTACTGCTCACCTCCTTACAGAATGTAAAAAAAAGGTTGGTCTAACAAAAACAGCCGTTCATAAATCCATGTCGATTGCTACTACTGACATCAAAATGGTAAATTCTTGGATATGGTCCTTTAGCATTCCTTCCAATACATTATTTAAATACTATTGATGTTAGGCTGACTGGTCTGTATTTTCCTGGTATATACCTCAGCTCTTTTTAGAATATTGGTTCCCCATTTGCTTTTCACCAGCTGGTTGGTACCAATCGGGTTAATAAGGTATCCTTTAAAATTTGGAACACTGGTCTGGCTACAACATTGCTAAGCTTTTTGAGGTCCCTTGGGTGCAATCTGGTTGTAGTGATTTATTTAGTTTTTCGAGTCTTTTTTGAACACGGATTTCTCACAGCCACAGAGGTACAATCAACACAGTGTTATTAGTATCTCTGTCTTGTTTGTTGCACGTTTATGTAAACTGAAGAGAAGAATGTGTTTAATACATCTGCCTTTTCCCTGTCACTTGTGATCAACTTCCCCTGTTCATCTTTTATGGAGCCCATATGGTCTGTTCTCACATTTTTATTATTGATTAGGGATTAGCCGAACTGCTGAATTAAACCCCACTGAATTCAATAGGATCTGCTGAATATGTCAAATTCAAAGTGCCCACTTTCTGGGCTAATGAGCAAGGGGGTTTCAAAAATAGCATGGGGGTGGGCTCTGTCCTAGAGAACATGGACCAATGCAAAAAAAAAAAATTCTATTCAGCTAGGAGCAGTGAGTGATTTTGTTAAATGCTCAACATGGATAATGCTCCTTTAACCACTTCCCGCCTGGCCTATAGCAGAATGATGGCCGGGCGGTGGTTCAGTTATCCTGACTGGGCGTCATATGACGTCCAGCAGGATAACAGCCACCGTGCGCCCATTGGGGCATGCATCGCGGCGATCGGTGGTGCTGTGTGTCAGTCTGACACACCGCTATACCGATCTCGGTAAAGAGCCTCTGACGGAGGCTGACGCTGATCACGATGTAAACAGGAAGAGCCGTTGATCGGATTTTCCTCACTCGCTTCTGACAGACGCGAGTAGAGGAGAGCCGATTGGCGGCTCTCCTGACAGGAGGGTCTGTGCTGATTGTTTATCAGCGCAGCCCCACGCGTATGCCCACACTGGACCACCAGGGACACCACCAGGACCACCAGGGATGCCCACACAGATGGATGACCAGGGATGCCACCCTAGACCACCAGGGATGCCAGTAAATGCCCAAATAATGCCAATCAGTGCCCACACATCTTGCCAGTCAGTGCCAGTCAGTCAGTGCCTGCCAGATGTCTCCTCATCAGTGATGCAGCAGTGCCATCTATCAGTGCCCATCAGTGCCCACCTATCAGTGCCACCCATAATTACCCATCAGTTCCGGCTATCAGTGCCCATCAGTGCCACCTATCAGTGCTTATTAGTGCCCATCAATGCCACCTATCAATGCCCATCAGTGCTGCATACCAGTGCCACCTCTCAGTGCCCATCAGTGCCACCTATCAGTGCCCATCATCAGTGCCCATCAGTGCCACCTCATCAGTGCCAACTCATTGGTGCCACCTCATCAGTGCCCATTAGTGCAGCTTCATCAATGCACGTCAGTGAAGGAGAAAACCTATTTATTTACAAAATTTTATAACAGAAACAAAGAAAAACTTTTTTTTTCAAAATTTTCGGTATTTTTTTATTTGTTGCGCAAAAAATAAAAGTGCCAGCAGTGATCAAATACCACCAAAAGAAAGCTCTATTTGTGGGAACAAAATGATAAAAAAAATTGTTTGGGTACAGTGTAGCATGACTGCGCAATTGTCATTCAAAGTGCGACAGCGCTGAAAGCTAAAAATTGGCTTGGGCAGGAAGGGACAAAAGTGCCTGGTATTGAAGTGGTTAAACTTCGTGTCTGCGGTGTCCTATTCCTGCATGTAAAAGGGCACATCTCTGCAATGTACAGAAAGTGTTGCAGTGGCACTGACATTTACTAAGGAAAAAAGTTTCAAATTTTTTGATAATGTTTAAAATTGCCAGAAAATGACATACCAGCAACAGTTTCTTTGTTTAAAAAAAAAAGTAAAAGAAAAAATCAGCACATACCCACTTTCAAGCATCCGCTATGTATTTGTGAAGCTCTTTGGAGGGGTCTGGGTTTTTTTTTCTAAGCCAGGAATGAGGTGTCATTTGCCAGTACCGTATATACTCCAGTATAGGCAGACCCGAATATAAGCCGAGGCACCTAATTTTACCATAAAAAACTGGGAAAACATATTGACTCGAGTATAAACCTAGGGTGGGAAAATGCAGCAGCTACTGGGTAAACCATACCCATCTGCAGCCTCACTGTGCCCATTTGCATCCTAATTGTGCCCATTTTCAGTCTCACTGTGCCCATTTGTAGTCTCACTGTGCCCAGTTGTAGTCTCACTGTGTCCATTTGTAGTCTCACTGTGCCCAGTTGTAGTCTCACTGTGCCCATTTGTAGTCTCACTGTGCCCAGTTGTAGTCTCATTGTGCCCATTTGCAGCCGTACCTTTCATTACTAAAACAGCGTGAGTCTCCAGCTGTGTAATGCATTCTGTTCGGCCGTCCATGGTAACAAAGCCCCACCTCCTCCTCGTCTGTGATAGGCGGAACACTGGTACAGTTTCCTAGCATTGTATCAGTGTTCCTCTATCACGGACAGACGAGGAGGAGGCGGGGCTTTGCTTCAATGGATGGCCAAACAGACTGCATTACACAGCGGGAGACACCTTTCATTACTAAAACAGCGTGTCTCCCGCTGTGTAATGCAGTCTGTTCGGCCATCCATTGAAACACAGCCCCGCCTCCTCCTCATCCATCCGTGATAGAGGAACACTGATACAATGCTGGGAAACTGTATCAGTGTTCTGCCTATCACAGACGAGGAGGAGGTGGGGATTTGTTACAATGGACAGCCGAACAGAATGCATTACACAGCAGGAGACACACGCTGTTTTAGTAATGAAAGGTACGGCTCACTCGAGTATAAGCCGAGGGGGAGTTTTTCAGCCTAAAAATGGGCTGTAAAACTCGGCTTATACTCGAGTATATACGGTAATTTAAACTGTCTTTTTTATCTTTGTAAATGTCACTTTTGCTGTAGTACATGCTACAGCACGAATGGAAAAAAGCCCCCCCCCCCCCCAAAACACACACCAGACCCTTTGGCCAATTATGGCTCAGGAGATTTAGCACACACACCACACTATATAAGGCCGCCTGCACGGCGGCCCTGTGTAGTGTGTGTTCCGGCGTTGATAGATAGAGAGAGAGAGAGACAGACAGTGTCATTTGATTTGAGTTAGATAGATTAGGCAGAACAGTCAGTCAGTTAGCTGCACTTACAGTGTATTGTGTATATATATGCATCCCAGGTGTTGCATATATATATATATACACTGTATTCAGTTTAGCTAGATCCATTCCTGTTATCTTCTTACTGACAGGCAGGCTTGTCTGGTTACAGTATTTACAGCTACCTGAAGAAAATTGCTGGTGTTCTTTTGATCCTATTAGTACCACAGTCAGGCAGCTAGACTATTTACAGTTAGTGTAGTGCATCCTGCTCACAGTGTTCAGCTAAACCTACAAGTTAGTGGGGTGCGTCCTGCTCACAGTGTTCAGCTAAACCTACAAGTTAGTGTGGTGCGTCCACCTCACAGTGTTCAGCTAAACCTACAAGTTAGTGCGGTGCGTCCACCTCACAGTGTTCAGCTAAAACTACAAGTTAGTACGGTGCGTCCACCTCACAGTGTTCAGCTAAACCTAGAAGTTAGTGCGGTGCGTCCTGCTCACAGTGTTCAGCTAAAACTACAAGTTAGTGCGGTGCGTCCACCTCACAGTGTTCAGCTAAACCTAGAAGTTAGTGCGGTGCATCCTGCTCACAGTGTTCAGCTAAAACTACAAGTTAGTGCTGTGCATCCTCCTCACAGTGTTCAGCTAAACCTACAAGTTAGCGTAGTGAGACCTCTGCACAGTGTTCATCTAAAGCTACAAGTTAGTGCAGTGCGTCCTGCTCACAATGTTCAGCTAGATCCGTTCCTGTTATCTTCTTACTGACAGGCAGGCTTGTCTTGTTACAGTATTTACAGCTACCTGAAGAAAATTGCTGGTGTTCTTTTGATCCTATTAGTACCACAGTCAGGCAGCTAGACTATTTACAGTTAGTGCAGTGTGTCCTGCTCACAGTGTTCAGCTAAACCTACAAGTTAGTGTGGTGCGTCCACCTCACAGTGTTCAGCTAAACCTACAAGTTAGTGCGGTGCGTCCTGCTCACAGTGTTCAGCTAGATCCGTTCCTGTTATCTTCTTCTGACAGGCAGGCTTGTCTTGTTACAGTATTTACAG
The DNA here is from genome assembly GCF_042186555.1 of Aquarana catesbeiana. Taxonomy (NCBI): domain Eukaryota; kingdom Metazoa; phylum Chordata; class Amphibia; order Anura; family Ranidae; genus Aquarana; species Aquarana catesbeiana. Next base: position 228,521,962 of record NC_133329.1, read on the forward strand.
CTACCTGAAGAAAATTGCTGGTGTTCTTTTGATCCTATTAGTACCACAGTCAGGCAGCTAGACTATTTACAGTTAGTGCAGTGCGTCCTGCTCACAGTGTTCAGCTAAAACTACAAGTTAGTGGGGTACGTCCACCTCACAGTGTTCAGCTAAACCTAGAAGGTAGTGCGGTGCGTCCTGCTCACAGTGTTCAGCTAAAACTACAAGTTAGTGCGGTGCGTCCACCTCACAGTGTTCAGCTAAACCTAGAAGTTAGTGCAGTGCATCCTGCTCACAGTGTTCAGCTAAAACTACAAGTTAGTGCTGTGCATCCTGCTCACAGTGTTCAGCTAAACCTACAAGTTAGTGTAGTGAGACCTCTGCACAGTGTTCATCTAAAGCTACAAGTTAGTGCAGTGCGTCCTGCTCACAGTGTTCAGCTAGATCCGTTCCTGCTATCTTCTTACTGACAGGCAGGCTTGTCTTGTTACAGTATTTACAGCTACCTGAAGAAAATTGCTGGTGTTCTTTTGATCCTATTAGTACCACAGTCAGGCAGCTAGACTATTTACAGTTAGTGCAGTGTGTCCTGCTCACAGTGTTCAGCTAAAACTACAAGTTAGTGGGGTGCGTCCTGCTCACAGTGTTCAGCTAAACCTACAAGTTAGTGCGGTGCGTCCACCTCACAGTGTACAGCTAAAACTACAAGTTAGTGCTGTGCGTCCTGCTCACAGTGTTCAGCTAAAACTACAAGTTAGTGTGGTGCGTCCTCCTCACAGTGTCCAGCTAAACCTACAAGTTATTTTTTTGCGAGCTCTGCACAGTGTTCAGCTAAAGCTACCTGTAGAAGGTTTTGGTGGTGTTTTCCTGATCCTATCACTACTGCAGGCAGCTAAAAAAGCTACAAGTTAGTTTTTTGCGAGTTCTGCACAGTGTTCAGCTAAAGCTACCTGTAGAAGGTTGGTGGTATTCTCATACTACAGGCAGGCAGTTGATTTTGCTAGCTGCAGTATCAGTATAGATATATATATATATATATATATATATATATATATATATATATATATATATCCCAGCTTAGTGCAGCTACAGGCCATTAGTATGTCTGGAAGGCCAAGAAGGAGAGGCAGACAGTCACAAGCCAATAAGAGAGGGCAAGCAGGCTCTGTGTCTAGTGCTGGTCGTGGAGACGGTGCATCCTCATCAGCACGTGGCCGTGGGACACGCTTGGCCTTTTTTTCGGCAGCTGGCCGTGTTGAGCCGCAACATGCGGAAGACTTGGTCGAGTGGATGACCAAGCCGTCCTCATCCTCCTCACCCTCTCTCACCCATGCCCAGGGTACTTTAACTGGCAAAGCAGCGGCCTCTTCCCTTGGCTCAATGTCATCAGTGACTCCTTCCCTAGCCCCACCATGTCCTCCTGAGGAGTCCCTTGAACTGTTTGACCACAGTGTTGGGTACATGCTCCAGGAGGATGCCCAGCATTTGGAAGGCTCTGATGATGATACTGAGCTCGATGAAGGCAGTAACGTGAGCACGGACAGAGGGGGTGCCCAAGAAGGACAGCAATCTGGCAGTCATGCTCCCTCTGCTGCAACATACTGCCAGGTTTGCTCCAGTGATGAGGAGGGAGGGGATGATGAGGTCACTGACTCAACATGGGTGCCTAATAGGAGAGAGGAGGAGGAGGAGGCGGCACATCACCAACGAGGCAGGATGCCCTCCAGGGGCCAGCCTAAGGGCAGCACCTTGACTGCATCACACCCCAAAGCTCCACATGTGCAGGGTGCTGCAGTCTCTGTGCGTTATTCAAAAAGTTCTTTGGTGTGGGCCTTTTTTGAGACGAGTGCATCAGATCGCACCGCTGCTATTTGCAACATATGTCTCAAACGTATCTCGCGTGGCCAAAATATCTCCCGCTTGGGTACCACATGCTTGACCAGACATATGTTGACCTGCCATGCAGTTCGTTGGCAAGCGTATCTAAAAGACCCACACCAAAGAACAAAGAGGACCTCTCCTTGCTCCTCATCAGCTGAGATCTCCAACCCCACTATACCTTCAGTCCTCTCTGAGACCTGCACTGAGAGGAATGAAGGTGTAGAATTAGGTGTGTCACAGCCAAGTACTTGTGCGCAATCTGCTTTTGGTACAGCGACGTCAGATTGTACCAGGCAAATTTCCCTGCCCCAGCTGCTGCACCGCCGAAAGAAGTTTGCTCCCAGCCGTCCACATGCCCAGCGGTTGAATGCTAGCTTGGCAAAATTGCTAGCACTTCAACTGCTGCCTTTTCAGTTGGTAGACTCTGCCCCCTTCCGTGAGTTTGTGGAATGTGCGGTTCCTCAGTGGCAGGTACCCAAACGCCACTTTTTCTCACGGAAGGCGATTCCGGCTCTCTACCGGCATGTGGAAGGCAATGTCCATGCCTCGCTGGACAGGGCGGTCAGCGGTAAGGTGCATATTACCGCTGACTCATGGTCCAGCAGGCATGGACAGGGACGTTACCTAAGTTTCACGGCGCATTGGGTGACTCTGCTGGCAGCTGGGAAGGATGCAGGACAAGGTGCAGTAGTGTTGGAGGTTGTTCCGCCACCACGCCTCCAAAATGCTAATGATTGTGACACACCTCTCTCCTCCACCCCCTCCTCTTCTTCTTCCTCCATGGCCTCTTCCTGTGCTTTGTCCTCGGAACCAGCGGTGCTCCGTAGCCGTTCAAAGGGCTACGCAAGTACGCAGGCCAAAAGATGCCATGCGGTGCTTGAGCTGGTGTGCTTGGGGGATAGGAGCCACATTGGGGCAGAGGTTCTGTCAGCTCTGCAGGGGCAGGTTCAGAGGTGGTTGACGCCACGCCAACTTAAGGCAGGAATGGTGGTTTGTGACAATGGCACCAACCTCCTCTCTGCCCTCCGACAGGGACAAATGACCCATGTGCACTGTTTGGCTCACGTCCTTAACTTGGTGGTGCAGTGGTTCTTGGGCAGGTACCCGGGCTTACAGGATGTCCTGAGGCAGGCCAGGAAAGTCTGTTTGCATTTCCGCCGGTCATATAATGCCAGTGCTCAGCTGACGGACCTCCAAAAGGAATTTAACCTGCCCAAGAACCGCCTAATCTGTAACATGCCCACCAGGTGGAACTCAACGTTGGCCATGCTGCAGCGGCTGCACACACAGCAGAGGGCCATCAATGAGTACCTGTGCGACTATGGCACCAGGACAGGGTCAGGGGAGCTTGTTTTTTTTTCCCCACGCCAGTGGGCCATGATCAGGGATGCATGCACTGTCCTGTCACCATTTGAGGAGGCCATGAGGATGGTGAGCAGTGACAGTGCATGCATCAGTGACACTGTCCCCCTTGTCCACCTGTTGGAGCACACGCTGCGTGGAATAATGGACAGGGCACTTGAGGCAGAACAGAGGCAGGAAGAGGAGGACTTCCTTAGCTCTCAAGGCCCCCTTTATCCAGACAGTGTTCCTGCGTGCCCGCCGATCACACAGGAAGAGGAGGAGGAGGAGGAGGAGGAGGAGGAAGATTGTGTCAGTATGGAGGCAGAGCCTGGCACTCAGCATCAGCAGCAGTCTTTAAGGGATCATTCCCAAGAAACACATGGACTTGTACGTGGCTGGGAGGAGGTGGCTGCGGACCATGTTGTTCTTAGTGACCCAGAGGACTCCGGACCGAATGCCTCAGCAAACCTATGCTGCATGGCCTCCCTGATCCTGCAAAGCCTGCGTAAGGATCCTCGTATTCGTGGTATCAAGGAGAAGGACCAATACTGGCTGGCAACCCTCCTTGATCCACGTTACAAGGGTAAGGTTGCGGACCTTATCTTGCCATCGCAGAGGGAGCAGAGGATGAAACATCTTCGGGAGGCCTTGCAGAAAGGTCTGTGCAACGCGTTCCCAGAGACTGGGAGGTTACAAACTCCTGTTTCTGGACAACGTGCTGCTGAGGCTTCGGTCAGTCAAAGAAGGAGCGGTGGAGAAGGTGGCCGTCTAACCGATGCGTTCAGACAATTTTTTGGTCCGCAGCCCCAAGGTATGATCGGTTCCAGCAACCATCGCCAGCGTCTGTTTTACATGGTGCAGGAATACCTAGGGGCAAGATCTGACTTGGACACCTTTCCCACCGAAAATCCTCTGGGTTACTGGGTCTTGAGGATGGATCACTGGCCAGAGCTTGCACAGTATGCAATTGAGCTACTGGCCTGTCCTGCATCCAGCGTTCTTTCGGAATGCACATTCAGTGCTGCTGGAGGCTTTGTAACCGATCACAGGGTGCGTCTGTCCACCGACTCGGTCGATCGACTGACCTTCATAAAAATGAATCAGTCTTGGATCACCACCAGCTACCAAGCACCTGATGCTGATGTAACCGAATAATTTTTTTTGAAATCTCAGATCCCTTCAAAGACTGCCTATGCTAATGCTGAGTGACTATCCCTGAGTAATTATCCTCTTCCTCCTCAATCATCACGCTGATAGCTTGTAAGAACATTTTTGGTTCTGGGCGCCACCACCAGTGCCTAAGGCCCAATTTTTCAGCCCCTGTTTAACAGGGGCGTGTAATTACAATTTTTGATGCAATACTTTGCAGCAGGGCTCATTTCTGTATTCCAACTAGAGTATCTGTGAGGGGTTGCAGTGTTGTGGCACCAGCACCAGTGCCTAAGGCCCAATTTTTCAGCCCCTGTTTAACAGGGGCGTGTTATTACAATTTTTGATGCAATACTTTGCAGCAGAGCTCATTTCTGCGTTCCAGCTAGAGTATCTGTGAGGGGTTGCAGTGTTGTGGCACCAGCACCAGTGCCTAAGGCCTAATTTTTCAGCCCCTGTTCAACAGGGGCATGTAATTACAATTCTTGATCTAATATTTCACAGCAGGGCCCTGTGAGGGCTTACAGTGTTGTGGCCACAACAACACCTAAGGCCCAAATTTCTGCTGAGTATATAGGGCAGGCCCCTACTTTCAAACATCTAACTTACAAACGACTCCTACTTGCAAACGGAAGGAGACAACAGGAAGTGAGATGAAATCTACCCCTAGGAAGGGAAATTCTCTCCTGTAAGAGTTAATATGGGAAAAACATTTCTCCTTTCCACTGATGCTTTCCAATCCTTGTTCCACAAAAAACCCCAAATTTACAAAAAACATTTGTCATTGGGACAAAAAGTGAGGTGAAATCTTCTGAAGAGGTGGAAAGACAGCAAAACAAATGTCACAGGGGTGATAACCCTTCCCTATGTTTTCCAAAAAGCTTAAAAAAGATTTTTTGGCTGGAGCTAAACACGTTAAAAATGTACCCGTTAAAAATTACAAACAGATTCTACTTAACAACAAACCTACAGTCCCTGTCTTGTTTGCACCGCCTGTATACTGCTGTTCAGAGTATATAGGGCCTGGTGGCCCCACACCTTTCCTTATTTTAATTTGGGTGCGGGGTTCCCCTTAATATCCATACAAGACCCAAAGGGCCTGGTAATGGTCTGGGGGGTACCCATGCCGTTTGTCTCACTGATTTTCATCCATATTGCCAGGACCGTCATTACATTAAACCCGCAAGCAGTTTTAAATGAGATTTTTTCCTTTAAAAATTACATTTTGTGCAGGGACTGTTCTAAACATGGGAAACATGCGCCACTTTACAGGCATACTATAGACACACCCCAGGTACGATATTTAAAGGAATATTTCACTTTTTTTTTTTTTTTTTTTTACTTTAAGCATCATTAAAATCACTGCTCCCGAAAAAACTGCCGTTTTTAAACGTTTTTTTTGCATCGATACAATTCCCCTGGGGTAGGACCTGGGTCCTATAAAAACCTCAGGGGACTTGTATCCTGGGGTTTTTATAGGACCCTTTTTAGGACAATACCATGCAAATTAGCCTTTAAAATGAGCACTTTTGATTTCGAACGTTCGAGTCCCATAGACGTCAATGGGGTTCTAACGTTCATGTGAATTTTCGGTCCGTTCGCAGGTTCTGGTGCGAACCGAACTGGGGGGTGTTCGGCTCATCCCTATTTACAGCTACCTGAAGAAAATTGCTGGTGTTGTTCTGATCCTATTAGTCCTATTAGCTACAGTATTTACAGTTAGTGTAGTTTGTCCTCTGCACAGTGTGCACCTAAAGCTACCTGAAGAAAATTGGTGGTGTTCTTCTGATCCTATTAGTACTGCAGGCAGCTGCAGTATTTAAAGTTAGTGTAGTGCATCCTCTGCACAGTGTGCATCTAAAGCTACCTGGAGAAAATTGGTGGTGTTCTTCTGATCCTATTAGTACCACAGGCAGGCAGCTGCAGTATTTACAGTTAGTGTAGTGCGTCCTCTGCACAGTGTGCACCTAAAGCTACCTGAAGACAATTGCTGTTGTTCTGATCCTATTAATACCACAGTCAGGCAGCTACAGTATTTACAGTTAGTGTACTGTGTCCTCTGTACAGTGTGCACCTAAAGCTACCTGAAGAAAATTGGTGGTGTTCTTCTGATCCTATTAGTACCACAGGCAGGCAGCTGCAGTATTTACAGTTAGTGTACTGCTTCCTCTGCACAGTGTGCACCTAAAGCTGCCTGAAGAAAATTTATGTTGTTCTGATCCTATTAGTACCACAGGCAGGCAGCTGCAGTATTTACAGTTAGTGTACTGCGTCCTCTGCACAGTGTGCACCTAAAGCTACCTGAAGACAATTGCTGTTGTTCTGATCCTTTTAATACCACAGGCAGGCAGCTGCAGTATTTACAGTTAGTGTACTGTGTCCTCTGCACAGTGTGCACCTGAAGACAATTGCTGGTGTTCTCATACTAATAATACTACAGGCAGGCAGTTGATTCTGCTAGCTGCAGTATCAGTATATATATACGTCCCAGCTTTGTGCAGCTACATCTCACTTCAGACCATTAGTATGTCTGGAAGGCCAACAAGGAGAGGCAGACAGTCACAAGCCAATAAAAGAGGGCAAGCAGGCTCTGTGTCTAGAGGCAACAGTGCTGGTCGTGGAGATGGTGCATCCCCATCAGCTCGTGGCCATGGGACACGCTTGTCCTTTTTTTCGGCAGCTGGCCATGTTGAGCCACAACATGCGGAAGACTTGGTAGAGTGGATGACCAAGCCATCCTCATCCTTTCTCACCCAGGCTCAGGGTACTTTGTCTGGCAAAGCAGCTGCCAACGCGGCCCCTTCCCTCGGCTCAATGGCATCAGTCACTCCTTCCCTAGCCCCACCATGTCCTCCTGAGGAGTCCCCCGAACTGTTTGACCACAGTGTTGGGTACATGCTCCTGGATGCCCAGTGTTTTGAAGGCTCCGATGATGGTACCCAGCTAGAGGAAGGCAGTAACGTGAGCCCAGAGAGAGGGGGTGCCCAAGAAGGACAGCAATCTGGCAGTCATGTTCCCCCAGCTGCAGCATACTGCCAGCTTTGCTCCAGTGATGAGGAGGGAGGGGATGATGAGGTCACTGACTCCACATGGGTGCCTGATAGGAGAGAGGAGGAGGAGGCACATCTCCAACAAGGCAGGATGCCCTCCAGGGGCCAGCTTAAGGGCATCACACCGACTGCATCACACCGCAGAGCTCCGCATGTTCCTGGCACTGCTGTCTCTGCGCGTTATTCCAAAAGTTTTTTGGTGTGGGCCTTTTTTGAGATGAGTGCATCAGATCCCACCGCTGCTATTTGCAACATATGTCTCAAGCGTATCTCGCGTGGCCAAAACATCACCCGCTTGGGCACCACATGCTTGACCAGACATATGTCGACCTGCCATGCAGTTCGTTGGCAAGCGTACCTAAAAGACCCACACCAAAGAACAAGCGGACCTCTCCTTGCTCCTCATCAGCTGGGATCTCCAACCCCACTACACCTTCAGTCCTCTCTGAAACCTGCACTGAGAGGAATGAAGGTGTAGAATTAGGTGTGTCACAGCCAAGTACTTGCAGGCAATCTGCTATCGGTACACCAACGTCAGATTGTACCAGGCAAATTTCCCTGCCCCAGCTGCTGCACCGCCGAAAGAAGTTCGCTCCCAGCCATCCACATGCCCAGCAGTTGAATGCTAGATTGGCTCTCGGCTCTCTACCGGCATGTGGAAGGCAATGTCTTGGCCTGGTATGGTGTATATTACCGCTGACTCATGGCCCAGCAGACATGGACAGGGACGTTACCTATCTTTCACCGCGCACTGGGTGCAGTAGTGTTGGAGGTTGTTCCGCCACCGCGCCTCCAAAATTCTACTAGTGGTGATTCTGCCACACCTCTCTCCTCCACCCCTCCTCTTCTTCTTCCTCCATGGCCTCTTCCTGTGCTGATTTGTCCTCGGAACCAGCGGTGCTCCGTAGGCGTTCAAGGGGCTATGCAAGCACGCAGGCAAAAAGATACCATTCAGTGCTTGAGCTGATGTGCTTGGGGGACAGGAGCCACACTGGGGCAGAAATTCTGTCAACTCTGCAGGGGCAGGTTCAGAGGTGGTTGACGCCATGCCAGCTTAAGGCAGGTATGGTGGTTTGCGACAATGGCACAAACCTCCTCTCCGCCCTCCGACAGGGACAACTGGCCCATGTGCCCTGTTTGGGCTAACGTCCTTAACTTGGTGGTGCAGTGGTTCTTGGGCAGGTACCCAGGATTACAGGATGTCCTGAGGTAGGACAGGAAAGTCTGTGTGCATTTCCGCAGGTCATATAATGCCAGTGCTCGGCTGGCTGACCTCCAAAAGGAATTTAACCTGCCCGCCTAATCTGTGACATGCCCACCAGGTGGAACTCAACCTTGGCCATGCTGCAGCGGCTGCACACGCAGCAGAGGGCCATCAATGAGTACCTATGCGACTATGGCACCAGGACAGGGTCAGGGGATCTTGTTTTTTTTTCCCCACACCAGTGGGCTATGATCAGGGATGCATGCACTGCCCTGTCACCATTTGAGGAGGCCATGAGGATGGTGAGCAGTGACAGTGCATGCATCAGTGACACTGTCCCTCTTGTCCACCTGTTGGAGCACACGCTGCGTGGAATAATGGAGAGGGCACATGAGGCAGAACAGAGGGGGAAAGAGGAGGACATCCTTACCTATCAAGGCCCCCTTTATCCAGACAGTGTTCCTGCGTGCCCGCCGATCACACAGGAAGAGGACGAGGAGGAGGAGGATTGTGTCAGCATGGAGGTGGAGCCTGGCACTCAGGATCAGCAGCAGTCTTCAAGGGATAATTTACAGTCCGAAGAAACCCATGGACTTGTACGTGGCTAGGAGGAGGTGGCTGTGGATCATGTCGTCCTTAGTGACCCAGAGGACTCTGGAACGAATGCCTCAGCAAACGTACGCTGCATGGCCTCCCTGATCCTGCAAAGCCTGCGGAAGGATCCTCGTATTCGTGGTATCAAGGGGAGGGATGATTACTGAGTGGCAACCCTCCTTGATCCACATTACAAGGGTAAGGTTGCAGACCTTATCTTGCCATCGCAGAGGGAGCAGAGGATGAAACATCTTCGGGAGGCCTTGCAGAAAAGTTTGTGCAACGCGTTTCCAGAGCCTGGGAGGTTACAATTTCCTGGTCCTCCTGGACAACGTGTTGCTGAGGCTTCGGTCAGTCACAGAAGGAGCGGTGGAGAAGGTGGCCGTCTGACCGATGCGTTCAGACAATTTTTTAGTCCGCAGCCCCAAGGGTGCGCCTGTCCACCGAATCGGTGAATCGACTGACCTTCATAAAAATGAATCAGTCTTGGATCACCAACTACCAAGCACCTGATGCTGATGTAACCGATTGATTTTTTTTTTAATGTGAGATCCCTTCAAGACTGCCTATGCTGATGCTGAGTGACTAATCTGTTATGCTGAGTCACAATCCTCTTCCTCCTCAATTTTCATGCTGATAGCTTGTAAGAACATTTTTGGTTCTGGGCACCGCCACCAGTGGCCAAGGCCCAATTTTTCTGCCCCTGTTTAACAGGGGTGTGTAATTACAATTTTTGATGCAATACTCTGCAGCAGGGCTCATTCCTGCGCTCCGACTGTAGTATCTGTGAGGCGTTGCAGTGTTGCGGCACCAGCACTAGTGCCCAAGGCCCAATTTTTCAGCCCCTGTTTAACAGGGGCGTATAATTACAATTTTTGATGCAATGCTTTGCAGCAGGGCTCATTCCTGCGCTCCAACTATAGCATCTGTGAGGGGTTGCAGTGTTGTGGCAATTTTTCTGCCCCTGTTTAACAGGGGCGTGTAATTACAATTTTTGATGCAATACTTTGCAGCAGGGCTCATTCAAACGCTCCAACTAGAGTATCTGTGAGGGTTGCAGTGTTGTGGCACCAGCACCAATGCCCAAGGCCCAAATTTTCAGCCCCTGTTTAACAGGGGTGTATAATTACAATTTTTGATGCAATACTTTGCAGCAGGGCTCATTCCTGCGCTCCAATTATAGCATCTGTGAGGGGTTGCAGTGTTGTGGCACCAGTGCCTAAGGCCCAATTTTTCTGCCCCTGTTCAACAGGGACATGTAATTACAATTCTTGATCTAATATTTCACAGCAGGGCCCATTCCTGCGCCCACCAAGAGTAACTGTGAGGGCTTACAGTGTTGTGGCAATACCACCACCACCACCAAAGGCCCAATTTTTCTGCCCCTGTTCAACAGGTGCATGTAATTACAATTCTTGATATAATATTTCACAACAGGGCCTGTTCCAGAGCCCACCAAGAGTAACTGTTAGTACTTACAGTGTTGTGGCACCAGCACAACCACCACCAAAGGCCCAATTTTTCTACCACTGTCCAACAATGGAATGTAATTACAATTCTTGATCTAATATTTCACAGCACGGCCCGTTCCTACACCCACCAAGAGTAACTCTGAGGGCTTACAGTGTTGTGGCAACACCAACACCTAAGGCCCCAAGTTCTGCAGAGTATATAGGGCAGGCCTCTACTTTCAAACATCCAACTTACAAATGACTCCTACTTGCAAACGGAAGGAGACAACAGGAAGTGAGATGAAATCTACCCCTAGGAAGGGAAATTCTCTCCTGTAAGAGTTAATATGGGAAAAACGTGTCTCCTCTTCACTGATGCTTTATCACCAATCCTTGTTTCACTAAAAACCCCAAATTTTCAAAAAACATTTGTCATTGGGACAGAAAGTGAGGTGAAATCTTCTGAAAAGGTGCACAGACAGCAAAACAAATGTTACAGGGGTGATAACCCTTCCCTATGTTTTCCAAAAAGCTTAAAAATAGATTTTTTGGCTGGAGCTACATTTTAAAAATGTACCAGTTCAAAATTACAAACAGATTCTACTTAACAACAAACCTACAGTCCCTGTCTTGTTTGCAAGACAGCGCCTGTATACTGCTGTTCAGAGTAAAAAGGGCCTGGGGGCCCCACACCTTTCCTTTTTTTAATTTGGGTGCGGGGTTCCCCTTAAGATCCATACAAGACCCAAAGGGCCTGGTAATGGACTGGGGGGTACCCATGCCATTTGTCTCACTGATTTTCATCCATATTGCCGGGACCCGACATTACATTAAAGCCGCAAGCAGTTTTAAAAGACTTTTATTCCTTTAAAAATGTCATTTTGTGCAGGGACTGATCTAAGCACGGGAAAAATGCGTCACTTTACAGGCATACTATAGACACCCCCCAGGTACGATATTTAAAGGAATATTTCAATTTTTTTTTTATTTCACTTTTAAGCATCATTAAAATCACTGTTCTCGAAAAAACGGCCGTTTTTAAAACTTTTTTTTACATTGATACATGTCCCCTGGGGCAGGACCCAGGTCCCCAAACCCTTTTTAGGACAATAACTTGCATATTAGCCTTTAAAATTAGAACTTTTTATTTTGAACGTTGGAGTCCCATAGACATTAATGGGGTTCTAAAGTTCGTGCAAACTATCGGTCCGTTCGCAGGTTCTAGTGCGAACCGAACCGGGGGGTGTTCGGCTCATCCCTATTGAGAAGTCTGCTTATATTTAGTTCATCACACATATAGACTTTTGTTTTATATCAATATTGACCACAAGCCTAACAGTGTGATTATTGCTCACTGTTCACATTGACGTTTTGGGTTGCGTTTTTTTATTCATGCTTTTGTTTTAGTCATTTTTACATTTTTTTGCTCACTTGGATATATTTATTTATTTTTGTTTTTACACGGGTTTTTTTTTTATTCTAATGCACATTAGGATATTTGCTTTATAGCATAATTGATCATTGTATCATGATGTGATCACTGTTCACGTGGATGTTTTTTTCACTGTGTTTTTTCTTTTCTTTTGTTATTATAATTTTTTGTTTTTACTCAAAACCTATATGGTAACAATTGGTTATTTAGATAATTTATGGTTACATTGTTTTCACTTATGTTCACTGTTTGATTATTGTGAATTAGTGGATGCGTGCCTGTTTTTTTGGAATTAAGCAAACTCATCTACTCTCTCGGTAGTTATGTTTTTTTTTTTCTTTTCTTTCAGCAGGTCAGCGAGGGGCCAAACATCATGATTGACATGAATCTGCATCACTGGACAATGTGAATGGCCATGTATTTACAAGGGACTTTTTAAAAAATGTTTAGGACTTGTGTCTTTATTTCTAGGTTACAACTTTTTTTGTAAATGAGAAGAAGTAATATGTACCCCTTATTGTTAAAGGAGGGATCCATATTTCGATAAGCCCCCTGCCAGCAGACCCAGACAACTACCAGCCAGAACTGTGAGGGAGAGGCCCTTGTACTCAAAGTGGACAAAGTGCTATCCCTATGTGAAGGCCATGTTTTAGAAGGGGAACACACACTTGCCCCCCGCCCCTCAAGCCCAGCTTTCCTGCATACCTGGATTAAGTTTATTATATATTTTTAGGGGGACCTGCGCGTATTTTTTTTAAATTGTGTCCCCCATTAAAATCCATATCGGACCTGAAGGGGATAAATGAGTGGGAACCCCATGCATATTTTTAAATGAAACTACCTCTCCACTCCCTTTGCTTACACGGCCGGGCATTCCCAGCCATGTAAGTGAATGAGGCAAGTGAGAACATTGGTTGTTAGGGATTCAGTGGTGCCGCTAACCATTGATAGCAAGAAGCAATTATGTGTAATAGCAAAAGTAATGCCGTTATTATTATACATGAGGTTCAGCTCCCACCGAACCATTTGTCCTAACGCCTGAACAGCCAATGCTCGGTCATAACTTGTGTTTGGACCAAACCTTGAGCTCATCCCTAGTGAAGAAAACAATTCAAATCTATTTCAGGGTGTGCAATTTAATCCATGTGACAATAAATTACTTTGTTTGGCAAGTTGAAAAATCTGAAATTTTGAGAACAATGTCCACATCATAGATTGAAACATTACCTTTACTCCTCAATTTCTTACACTTCTGTTGTACTCAACTTTATCTCTTTTCCTCTGTATTTTTTATGTGTCTGTTCATGATGCATAAACTTTTTGGTTCCCTTGGTTGAGACATCTGAAAATGTTTCATTTTATGCTTTGAACTTCTATCCCCTGAAGAACCAGAAGTATCTGGGGTATTACATGCAGCATTCAGAAAGCTAACACACTTACTAGCTGAAATGGGAGTGGAGCTAGATCTCAAACTGAAATGCCTTTGATGATCCAAACCTGTTGTCCCCTTTCTCTTAGCACCCTTGAAGTTTGCACAACCCCAATGGTGTACCGTAGAGTGCTCATAGTCCTGTTTATCAAATAAAAATGTAGTCTCTTTAATGTGCATAATTTCATTCTCCAATTTATTCAAGGAGCTATTCAGTTTTATCCATTTCATCAAAGGCAACTCTCCCTTTAAATGACTTTAACTCTTTCTAAATCACATTCACTTTAGCATGTATTATTTCCAATGCAGACATGCATATTCTATAAACATTTGTATAAGTTAAAATTATGCTTCTGTAGCCTCCCTTCAATAAAATCAGGACTCTTGCTAAATTTAGACTGCTTGGCTATAATCAAACATCAATAGAGTGAGAAGACACAGAGGGATTGGGTTATGAATAATTATATCTTTTTTCAGCCAATCACTAGGATTTTCATTGTCAGTGGAGCATGAAAGTAAAGAATATAATTATTTGGGGTGACCCTGAGCAGGAGCATTTACTCCCTGGGCTTAGACCTGGGGAGGAGTGCCATAGAAAGCTGCACTATATTTAAGTCTGTGTGCATTTGAAGAGTAGGCCAGGGATTTAAGCCTGCAGATGACCCTTCCTGTGGGAAGGGAAGCTGGTTCAGGATGGAATCCCAGAAGGGAATCCTATTGGAGGAGTCTGTGGGGCTATTTGAAGCTGGAACCTCGCATGTAGGAGCTGGTAGACTCATCTTGGAGGGAAAAGATTGCAGTAACCCATTCTTCTGCCATGTTGCTGTTGAAATACAAGAATGCTGGCTGTGGCTTGAGGGCTTTTTTCTCCTGTTTAGCAAAGTGTGGAGTCCTGGAGTCTATATGTGGTCCCGAGCATCTGAAATTCTCTCTCCTGTGATGTGGTAAGAATGAATCCCATCTTTATTTACCAAAGTGACTGGCACTCAAATGCAGGCCTCCCGGGACCAAACTCTTGCCTGGTTTGGGTCTATGAGTCATTGGTTGATGAAGCGATCATCCTATTGTCAGATCATTGAGAGATTCTCCACATCACAGATAACATGGGATGCCTTTAAGGCAGTCACGAGAGGGGTAAATATTTCTTCCATTAAGGGGACTAGAACCCAGCACAATCACACCAACACCTTGTTGCTGGATAAGGAAAAGGAATGTGCCCAGGCTCACGGTAACTCACCCTCCTCCAAATCGCTGCCTGATTTGCAATTTGCTAGGAGAGAATTATATTTGCATTACCAAGAGCTTGCCCATATCATTTTTTCGAAACGGGACAAAAATGAGTGGTTGTTGGCTCTTCTGGTGGTGGATACTCAACCCTTAATGGTCATCCCTTGTATTTATTCCCCCTCTGGCACTTTACTAACCTCCCCAGATAGGATCCTTAGGTCTTTTGTCTCCTTCTACATAGACCTATATTCTCCTATTTTTATTTTCAATAGTGTTTATTCAAGTTTTCACAATATAGAGTAAAGGCCTTGGCATTGTTTTTTTAACAGTGTACAGTTTTCATAGTCTGTGAAACATACATTTTAGGCAAGTTCAATCCGCCTCCTACATTTTAGAGCCAATATATCAAAGTCACTAGTGTCAACATTGTCTTATCTAGAATCTTGGTTATTGATCTATATAGCAAACTATTCAGTGGACTATCCATCTTGAGCTTTACACTATACCCTGTATCCATATGTCTTTCTTATTGTATGGGCCCCAGAGTACGCCCCCCACGCCAGGGGACGCACGCACCCCCAATAGGTAGTCGGGGATACCCTGCCCCCCAAACCATGGAGGTGCGCAATCCAGGTTCCACAACATCAGGGTCCCAGAGGAAGAGAAAAGGATAGAAAATGAGAGTAAGGGAAGAGGGGATCAAAGAGTTTAAGAGGCAGGATGGGGGAGGAAAGGAGAGAGGTGGGTAAAGGAAGGTCTCCACGTTCCGTGCTATGTCGATCAGGGAAAGTTCTAGTCAGTGATTGTCCAGGGATCATTCGTTAAGTATCTGATCAATGGGTCCCACACTTTATTAAACAACTTAATTTTATCCTGCATAATTGCCATCTGTCTTTAATTTAGCATGAGCCAAGAAAGCTTATGTTTAAGTTGGTAAGATGGTATAGCTGCTGACTTCCAGTTCTTAGCTATTGTGATTTTGAACATAAGGAGCCTTCTATGAGCTTTGGGGGCTTCCTCTACCTTGCTACCCAGGAGTGTGTGCCTTGCGGGCTTGGTCAGGTTAGTCTGGGCAGGGGCGGATCCAGAGCCTAGTCTCGGGAGGGGCACTGACAGAAAATACATTTTTTTGGGGGTAAATTTATCGGGGAAATGGCTGGTGTTAGCGCTTCAATCATCACGGCACCATGGTTGTTATGGTGTCAAGATGATTGAAGCGCATTATTACTATTATTACATTATTATAAAAAATGAAATGGTTCAACTCACCATAATGCAGAATCAGTGGGAGCCCCGAGCGTGTCACTTGCCACTGTCACCTGCCACACGTTGCGGATTGTCACTTGCCAAGTCACCTGTCACCAGATGCAGATTGTCACTTGCCACATCCCATGCCACACATTGCAGATTGTCACTTGCCACGTCACTTGCAACGTCCCATGCCACATGTTGCAGATTGTCACTTGCCACATCACCTGTCATCAGATGCAGATTGTCACTTGCCACGTCCCATGCCACACGTTGCAGATTGTCATTTGCCACGTCACTTGCCACGTCCCATGCCACATGTTGCAGATTGTCACTTGCCTCGTCACCTATCACCAGATGTAGATTGTCATTTGCCACGTCACCTGTCACCAGATGCAGATTGTCACTTGCCATGTCACCTGTCACCAGATGCAGATTGTCACTTGCCACGTCACCTGTCACCAGATGCTGATTGTCACTTGCCACATCCCATACCACATGTTGCAGATTGTCACTTGCCACGTCACTTGCCAGGTCCCACGCCACACGTTGCAGATTGTCACTTGCCAAGTCCCATGCTACATGTTGCAGATTGTCACTTGCCACACGTTGCAGATTGTCACTTGCCTGCTATAATTGTCTCTTGCTGTGTCCCAGAGTCAGGCAGCATAGAGATGTTGTAATCTCTCTGCTGCCGCAGCTGCCTGCACACTGCACAGTGAGGGCGGAACTGCAGGGATGCAGGGCGGGAACCAGGTGGTGAGAGAGGATGTCATCTCTCTGCTGCCCCACCCGCCGGCTCCCTGATTGGCCAGCAGCCCGCTCACACACTGTCACAGAGTCACACAGCTGCTCACTAACCGAGCCGCCCGGCCCGCCCACGGAGCTGCCCGCTGTCTCTCACCAACGGTGTCGCTGTGCTTTCAGCCGCCCGCCGGCTCTCTCACCCGCGGCAACTCCTGCTCACCCAATCACTCACCACATTCTTGGAGGGGGCAATTGCCCCTTTGCCCCCCCTGGATCTGCCCCTGGGTCTGGGTGAGAGCATAAATGAAGTTATAGACCCTGATCCAGAATCTCTGTATTTTGGAGCATTGCTACCATATATGGTATGCTGTCCCTTCCTGACCACAGCCCCGAAAGCACTCAGAAGAAGTCCCGGGAACAAAAGTGGCCAGTCTAGCTGGTACCAAATACCACCTCGACAAAACCTTGTAATTTGTTTCTACAATTGAAGTGTTGATGAGTGATCTAGAAGCTGTCATTGCTATTAAGTGCCATTCCTCAAGGTCCAGGGTTTCCTGGATGTCTTGTTCCCATTGGGTCACATAGGTCAGTTTTACTGAGACATACAATAAAATAGAATATATTGCGGATATGTGAGCCCGAATTTTATTATATTGTCAACACATGTGTTCCATAGTGACATAGTTGTGAGGTCACCTTTGCGTGATAGGGTTTGCAGATAATGGTGTATTTGGGTATATCTATAAAGTTCAGAGTTTGGTAATTGGTGTTTTTCTATCAGCAATCTTTTGGATAGCATACCTTTTTGATCACAAAGATCTGCAATCTGTATGAAGCCATTGTTAGACCACCATTCAAAAGTGGGGGGGGTGAGGCCCAGGGTGAATTCCCCATTTCTCAAAAGGGGAGCTAGTGGATTGTGGTGTGATTTGAATTTCTGGGTCCTCAACAGTCTCTTCCAAATGTCTAGCGACAAGGAGAGGGTGGGGCATAAAATCCTCGGCCTTTCTTTCATCGGCAACAACATAATATGAGAAATTGGCTTGAGATGACAGGAATAGGATTCCATGGTCATCCACGGTGCCTGGGGTTGCCGGGAGTGAAATTTCGTTAGTTGGGCCAGTTGGGCAGCATAGAAATATTTCTGCAGATCGGGAAGTCCGAGACCCCTCTTCTGTTTTGGTGTGAACAGTGTACACCTGTTCACCCTGGGCCTCTTGTCTCCCTATATAAACTTGAGAAGCTTTTTTTGGAATGTCAACAGGATAGATCTGACAAGCGCCACTGGTATAGTGTAAAACAAGTACAAAATTTTTGGAAGAATATTCATTTTTATTGAGTGTATTCTGCCGAACCACGATGGAGGGTGGATTTGCCATATGGCTAGGTCCGCTGTCAAATGTCTATACAGAGCAGGGTAATTGTACGAGTATAAGGTATGTAAGGAAGGGGTCAATCAGGGCTTTTTTTCAGGGGGAACTTGGTGGAACTCAGTTCCACCACCTCTGGCTCAGACCCTTTGGTGCCTGCTAACCACGATCATTTGTAAACACAGAAGTCTGGTTTCTGTGTTTACAAGTGCCGGCTCTGCACTCTGTGTGTAACCCCCATGAACTCTGCACTCTGTATGTAATGCAATCCTGATTTAATGCCCCTTTAAGACCCTTCTACTGTTTGTGAAATATGACCACACCCACTATTTGATGGGGTTTTGGGGGGGGTCGTCGTTGAGTTCCAGCACCTATTGTTTGAGAAAAAAAGCCCTGGGGTCAATTGTATTCCTAGGTAAGGTAGATCTTCCGGCTCCCAAAGAAATTGGTAGGATTGTTTGAGAGCTTTCTGGGTGGAGCTCTGCAAAGAGATGTTCAATGCCCTTGATATATCATGGTTGATTTTAAGATCTGAGATTCCTGAAAATGGTTGCATAATTGCATATAGATTGGGGAGGGAGGTGATAGGTGATGATATAACCATCAAGATATCATCAGCAAAAAGTATGCATTTATGCTCCCTGTCTCCACATTCTATGCCCTTAACATCTGGACAAATATGAATATTTATTGCAAGGTGTGCCATTGCAAGAACGAATAGCACCCCTGCCAAGTTCCCCTTTGGATATCGAGGGATCAGGAGGACTATCCCCTAAGCATCAAAGACGCCGTTGGCGTATTATATAGTGTTCGAAGGAGAGCCAGAAAGCGCTTGTCAAACCCAAATCGGGATAACACATTAAATAGATAATCCCAGGACAGAGAGTCAAACGCTTTATGGATGTCCAACGAAAGCAACATGCCCTGTCTAGGTCCTTTGTGGTCCCAGTCAGAGCGAATGGCTGAGATTATATCTATGATTCTGCGAGTTTGATCTGATGCCTGGTGATTAGGGACAAAGCCCGCCTGATCTAGATGAATATATTGTGGAAGAAAAGAATTTAATCTAAGGGCGAGTACTTTTGTCATTATTTTTAAATCTACGTTTATCAGAGAGATTGGACGGTAATTAGAGCACTCTCCATGATCCTTTCCTGGTTTCAGTATAACATATATATATGCTGTGTTTTCATGCATAGGAATGTTGTTACCCTGTCTCAGGTCATTAAAGTAGGAGCACAGATGGAGGATTAGGATTTCTTGATATTTCCTGTAATAATGACCCGAGAAGCCATCTGGGCCTTAGAGGGATGTATAGTTTTTATGGCCATTCTAATCTGTGAGTCCGTAAATTATTTATCCATAAGTTCTACATGAGCGCGTGTAAGCTGGAGCAGTGGAATATCTTGAAAAAATGCTTCTGCTTTTGTTTGCGAGAATTGATCTGGTTTGCTATACAGTTTAGTGTAGAATTTATGTAATTCCTGAATAATCAGTTCAGGATTTTGTTTGGGGTGTCCCGTGGGTAGTCGCAATTTGGGCAAAGTGGGCGTATGTATCCGGGGTATTAATTTTCTGGCCAGCATTGCAGTTGGTTTGTCACCCATTGTGTAATATTTATGTTTCGACCAGCGAATACGTTTTTCTGCTTGGGTGATTAGACTTAGGTTTAGTGCCAATCTAGTCTCATCAATCTTATGTCTAATATCAACCTGAGGGGCCCATACGCTGTTCTTTCATGAGGCTGCCTAGGTCAGCTTCTAGTTGTTTAATCGTCTGTTCCCGGACTCGTTTGGCCCCAGCCGCTGATTGAATAAGGTTACCCCGTATAGTAGCCTTGTGAGCTGCCCAATTTATCGCAGGGGACGTATCCGAAGATGAGTTATCCCGAAAATAGGCTTGTAATTCCATCTCGATTTCAGCATATAATGTGGGATCATTTAATAAGGCTACATTAAATCGCCATGGAGAGGGGTGTGGTTTAGTCCAAAGGCCAGTTAATGATAGTTTAATCAGGGAGTGGTCTGACCAGGGGATGGACAGAATGTTCACTGACATTATGAACGAAAGTAAGGAAGTATGTACAAAAAGGTGATCTATATGAGAATATGTGTGATGTAAAACAAAGTATACTTTCTTAGGTGAAGGAAGTATTAACAGCGCTTAGTGAGATTATAAAAGTATGTAAATAGGGATTTGACGTGTTCCTGCTCTGTGCAGCGCCCCTCAGTCAGGGAGGGGTGCTGCACATGTCAGATTTAAAATACCACTGATTATATTTGTCAGGACTATTTATTTGGAGCATTTGATTTCATGTCACTGCATCAGGATAGTTTTTTTATATCTTTGTTGGAGTTAACACTTACTGAGATCAATGTTAGTGGTGTAATGTTAGTGTGCGGTAAACTTAAAGACAATTTCACAGTGTACAATATAATATACCTTTTGTCTTTACCTTCAACCTCCAACTTCCACCTGGTCAACAATTCAAAGGAAACAACACTTCACACAGGAATACTTAAAGAAGAATAATGTTTTACTGTACCTACTTCAAAATAATGGTTACAGCAGTTGTACTTTCAGACCAACGTAGTATGACAGCCAACAGAATCAATTCACAAATAGAGTATTACACAAATGGAAAGTGTATAAATTAACTTCTTAGCAATGCGTTTATGAGATGGGACCAATGACAGAGTGAACTGACTTCACTATGGGCACTGTCCCACTCTCAGCACGCTCTGTAACTGTAGAAAGGGCAAATACTATTTTAACAAATCATAGCACAATACCCAGGGAGCTCCCACTGCTTGATATTACAATGACTTTAAAGAGAAATGAAATACAAGGCCTTGTGTTTAAAGAGGCAGTCCTTCCTTTCTTCTGTCTTCTGCTAGCTATGTGTAGAATAAATTGTAATCCAGTGGTTAACAACTTTCAGGTCAGAGCAAACTGAATGTTGAACTAGTGTTGTGATGCAGCAACACTACAACTGTCTCTGTTGCAAATAATACAGTGTCAAAATTGGTCTGCAATGTAGAACAGTTCTGCTCCAATACACACGGTCCTACTTCCGGCCGGCCGACACTGCTACGCTACTCCACTCCACTCAGCGAGATGCTCTGGGACTCTCAGGTGGTTCCGATAGGCTTCACTGTATCCTCCTCAGTTTTACCTCGCCGTCAGTCCAGCTCACTGATGTACTGCAGGGTCGCTGATCGGATCGCTCCGCAATGGGTGTAGGCCGCGCTTCGCTGGAGACCTCCACACAGATCCTCACAGGCTGGCCATGCATTCCCCAGAGACCTAAGATGGCCACGCTGAGTTCTTTTATAACCTTCCCAGAATGCAGTTCGGTTCTGTTGGTGCTCATGGGAGGTCATTGTGCATTGTGGGTAGGTCAAGTTAATGTGGAGATGTAAACGAAAATAGTCACTTCTTATTATCTTCTCACATTCTTCAGAAGGAACGAGAATAAAACAAAGTCTATTCACAATTTTTGCCGCTAGATGGCGCCAAATACTAAGCTATGGTATTTACATAGAATAACATAACATAGATTATTGAGCAGAAATGTGACCGCTACACACTCCCCCTGCTTGAACTCTTCGGTCCCCAAAAAGATATAACATCTTGTTTCTATTACACATTTTTGTTTCTATGCGATTACACAAAACCGACAGGGGAGCTTCCCACCAATTTTCATATGATGGGGAGCTGTCCTGTACACTCACAGCCGACACCTTGATGTCGTGTACAGGTGTGTCAATGGGTGAGATGGGGTTTTGTTTTTCTGAGTCAATAGCGAGGGTATCAGGCCTTTCAGGATTTCTCCTGGCAGTGAATTGAGTCCCTTCAGGGCACTCTCCCAATGTATTATAAATTAGTCTCTTTGGGGGAAGAATCGCTCTTTTTGTCCTCTGTACTTTTGGTGTCTCAGGCAGATTGGCATGTTCTTCAATCCCTTTTTTCTCTTGTGTTCTAGAATCAAAATCAGTACTGAAATCCCCTAAGTCTGTTTCTGACAGAAAAGCTTGAGACTCTTCTGAGTCTTCTCTTGATCTACTTCGGGGTATAAATTTAGGAGCCTCCGGTCTAAGGATTCCATCATTCTCTCCCCCTGCTTGAATTGAATGGTCCCCTTCAGATTCTGACACTTCAGATAGCCACAGCCAGCTTATCTCCATCTCCTCTTCTTCTTCTTCCTAAGTAGCTAAAGGCCCAGGCTGAAGTCTAGTTACTGGTCTGTGTACAACAGTAGATGTGGATGGCAGCTCCTCTTCTGGGGTACTCCTGACTGCTTCCGTGAGAGGCAGAAGGTGATTACGGTGCCAGGTCTTTAATGGCCCGGTGCTTCCTTCTGGCTGAATTTCATATACTGGAAGTTCTGGAAGTTTCCTGCTTACAATATATGGCTGTGATCTCCAGCGATCAGCCAGTTTGTGCTTGCCTAGGATACCCAAATTCCTTAGCAGAACTCGGTCACCAGGTTGTAAATCTTGAACCCATACCTTGAGGTCAAAGTTCTTTTTGTTTCTGTACCCTCTGCAGTCTGACGTGACTTGAGCTCTGTCGTAGGCAGTCTTAAGACTCTTCCTCAACCTATCCACATACCCTCGGTGAGAGGTCGCTGAAGTATGATCTAGGCTGGTTCCGAAAGCCAAGTCCACCGGTAGTCTGGCTTCTCTTCCAAACATTAGCTGGTAGGGGGAATACCCTGTTGCATCACACCTTGTACTATTATAGGCATGTACAAATGCAGTGATGTGCCTGCTCCAATGTGGTTTTTGTTCAGATATCAGGGTTCCCAACATATTTAGAAGAGTCTGGTTAAACCTCTCCGGCTGAGGGTCTCCTTGTGGATTTTATGGAGTAGTCTTGGATTTCCGGATACCTAGGAGATTCAACAGTCTGTGAATCAGAGTACTCTCTAAGTCCCTCCCTTGATCGGAATGAATTAGTTGAGGTAGACCATAATGGACAAAGAACTTTTCCACCACAACCTTTGCCACTGTAGATGCCTGTTGACTCTTTGGTAGGCAATGCTTGGGCATAACGAGTGAAGTGATCGGTGACTATTAGAATGTTCCCCTTTCCACTTAGGTCGGATTCCACACTCAAGAAATCTATACAGACCAGCTCCATTGGTCCTTGGCTCTCCAAATGGCCCATTGAGGCAGCTCTCTGAGGCAAGGTCTTCCTCTGTATGCACCGGAGGCATGAATGACAGTAGCCCTCTACTTCGGTCCTCATGTAGGGCCAGTAGAACCTGTCCCTCACCAACTGGAAAGTCCTTTCTGCTCCCAAATGGCCATGATGATCATGTAGAGCAATCAGTACCTTCTCTCGGTGTTTCTCCGGCAGAAATAGTTGCCACTTTTCTTCACAGTCATCAGAGGGACCCCTTCGGTAGACCACCCCCTGTCTCAACTGTAACCGCTCCCACTCCCTGTGTAAAATGCGAGCTTCTTTTTTAGTGCTTTCAAGAAGTAGGTCAGGGTGTTTGCTCTCCAAAGCCTTCAATGCCAGGCTACAAAGTGGGTCTTCTTGTTGATCTAACCGAAGATCCCTTTTGAACAGCTTTGGTAGACCCTCTTCTGCAATCTGAGTGACATCACAGTAACACTTAGGCACTCCAGCAGCAGACACTCCAACTTCTTCAGCTCTGGCCCCACCTTTACTTTGCTGTTGTGCTCCATCACAAAGGGCTCTCACTCCCTCTGGGGTGAGCTGGGTCCATTCTTCTGATTGACCCTGGGAGCAGTGAGGTTGTCTTGATAATGCATTTGCATCTCTATTTCCAATTCCTGGTCTGTACTTTAAGCTGAATGTGAAAGCTGAGAGTGCAGCCAACCACCTATGGCCGGTGGCATCCAAATTTGCGGTGGTGAGCAAGTAAGTGAGGGGGTTATTGTCTGTCTTGACCACAAACTCTGCACCATACAGGTAATCCTTGAGTTTATCTACCACAGCCCAATTTAAAGCCAGGAATTCCAGTTTGTGAGTGGGGTAGTTCCTCTCAGCGGGGACTAGACTTCTGCTCACATAGGCAATGGGCCTCAGTTGTCCATCATGTTCCTGATAAAGCACTCCGCCCAGACCGTCTCGGCTGGCATCAACATGCAATTCGTAGGATTTAGTAGGGTCTGCATAGGCTAGAACCGGAGCAGTGGTAAGGCTCCATTTCAGCTGTCTGAAAGCCTCTTCGCAATGTGGAGTCCATTCTTCTTGGATGGACTCTTTCTTCTTCCTGGGGCCTTCCTTTGGCTTCCCCAAGCCTTCTGAGTCTGAGCCAGTTCCTTCTTGATTCTTCAACAACTCGTGAGTGGGTGGGCTATCTTAGCAAACCCTTCCACAAACCGTCTGTAATAAGAACAGAACTCTAAAAAGCACCTAAGTTCGGTCATGTTAGTCGGCCTAGGCCAAGAGGTGACTGCCTCCAAATTCTGTGGGTCTGTTGCCACCCCTTCAGTGGACACAATGTGGCCCAAGTAGTTCACTGAAGGTTGGTAAAAATGGCACATCTCCAGAGAGAGCTTCAGGCCTTCGTCATAGAGTCTCTTCAGGACTTTCTCCAGGAGCTCTTTGTCCTCCTCCAGTGTTCTGCCAAACACTATGACATCGTCTAAATAGACCAACACCTCGATCAGATTCATGTCACCCACTGTCTTCTCCATTAATCGCTGGAAGGTTGCTGGGGCCCCAGACAGACCTTGAAGCATTTGATTAAACTCGAAGAATCCTACAGGGGTAATAAAAGCGGTCTTCTCTCTATCTTCAGGACACATGGGGATCTGATAGTACCCGCTTTTAAGATCTAACACACTGAACCACTTTGCTCCTGTTAGGCTCTGTAGGGCATCCTTTATCCGAGGTGTGGTGTACTGATCTGGAATGGTCCTCCAATTTAGTGTTCGGTAGTCAATATATAGTCTCAAGGAACCATTCTTTTTACTTACAACCACTATGAGGGAGGTATATGGACTCCGGGACTCTCGGCTAATTCCCGTCCTTTTCAGCTCAGCCAGCTGCTCCCGTAGGTCTTCCAGATCTCCCAACGGGATCCACCCTCGAAAGGGTTTTTCTTCTTCCAATTGGATTTTGTGTTCGGCACTCTTTGCAAGCCCCACATCGAACTCACTTTTTGAGAAGGCAGTCTTCCATCTCAGGAGCTGGTTCTTCACTCTCTACATCCAGGCAGGTGTAAGAGGTGTGTTCTTTGGGTAGAACTCTTCCGGGGGAATCTCTCCATCCTGTTCTCCCATGATGCCATACGGTGAGACTGGGGTTGCTTGGCTGACCTGTCCCAGAAACACTCTGGCAGGCACCTTTACAGGCAAGGCTGTTGTGTTGCGAACACTGACTGAGATACGTCCTTTACTTCTCTTCAGCTCCCTGGTTGACAACACTTCTGGCATAACTTCCAAGCCCTTGTCTTCTTTCTGCCTGTCTGTCTCAAGGACGATGAAGGGACCAGGCTGTCTCCAACTTAGCTTGATAGAGACTTTTTGGCAGACTACTTCACCCGGCTGCACCAGCTTTTCACTTTTGTCCAGATGCCAGACTTTTCCCACTCCTTCTGGTGGTGCCTTCTGTTTTTGCACAAGATCTTGGTACACCTGTGTTAGCATGGGGTGTACACTCTTGGCTGGGGTGCTCTTCTTCTGCACTAGTGGTGTGAGCAGTCTTCTTACCAGGTCAGTGTTGGTCCCAATACTGAGGCAACTTCTATCAGCCCCTGGAGGGCGAGTGCCCACAACTTCCAAGGTGTCAAAGGTTTCAACCTCCCCTGCCACACTCGAGTCGAAGGTAAGTCTGATGGGTAGATAGCCATCATAAGGGAAATTCTGAGTCCCTAGGCCCCATATCTCCAATTCCTCCAATTTCTGCAATGGTAGGTGTTTGAGATGTTTCTTGTAGAAGTTTCTATACAGTAAGGTCACTTGGGCTCCAGTATCCAGCAGAGCTTTAGTATACATCCCCTCTACTTGAATGGGGACAATCGGAGAAGGTCCTACAAGCTTAGGAGGGAATCCATGTGTTTTTGCATGCTTGATCCTCTTGGTGGCTTGTACCTTCACATTCCGCTTTTGTGGAATTCTTTTTTTTTTCTTTAACTTAACTGAGGCTTCAGGGGTCTGAAGTGTACGGGTTTGTTTGAAGTTGACTATTGTAGTAGGGCACCCAGTTAACTCCTTTACTGGGGCCCTCTGAAGTTTTCCGCCGGCCATTGATACATTGTTTCTGCTTTTTGGCTTGGGCATACTCGCCTGTAATGTCTAACCCCTCCACAATTGAAACAGGACTTATGCTTTTCCGCAACTGTGGGGCTTAACATTTCTTTAGGCATTTGAATCCCTCCATCAGGTGGAATGGTGTGCTTGGCGGTCAACAGGGCCACCATCTCCATCAACTGTGCCACCTGTGTCTGAAGAAGTTCGATCTGAGGGTCACCATTAGTTGCACTCGTCGTTCGATCTCCAACGACTGATATTTTCCTTTGGATCTTTCTTTTTCTCAAGGATGGCTTCCTCTTCCCGCACAATTCGGATCAGGTCCGGATACTTTGTATGCCATCATCTTGACGGGTTCTCAACTGAAGCACTATGGGGTCCAATGGCTGGGCACCCCTCAGGACTTGCTTGGCTCCGACTTCGTCCACTTCTCGAGGGTCTAGTCCCTTTTTCAACAAAATCTGGTGTATGATCTTGTCTAGACGCCTCATGTACTTTGACAGCTTCTCTCCCTCACTTTGATAAGTGTGTTCCAGCTGCTAGATCAGGTCAGAAACCTTCTCTGTTCACCCAAACACATCCTGTAGGATGTCTAAGTAGTCCTGAGCCACGCAGTCTCGCTTGCTGAGCTTCAAGTTCCGAATAGCTTCTGAAGCAGGCTGTCAGGGACATGCTGGTGCCTTTCAAGGGAATAGGCGTGCGGGGTCTGTCCAGGGCTATACAGCAGAATTCACTCACTGGTGTGCACCGGCGTGCTCCCGTGCGCACGCGCTCGTGGCGTGTGTGTGCGCCCGTGCGCGTTAGCGCTGTTTGGCTCCAAGGTGCTTTTAAAAGTGTGACAGCTGCACTCATGCGGTGCTGTTAGTCTGCAGCTCTGCATCTGTGTTCCTGTATCTGCCTGCTGATTGCTACTGCTATTATTGACCCGGCTACGTCTGACTCTTCTGCTATCTCCAACCCGACCCGGCCTGCCTGACTCTGCTATCACCTCTGTGACCTGTTGCCGAACTCCTGCTTGCCTGACTACTCTGTTATTACCCATTTGTATGCATCTGCCTGATCTCCTGCCAAACCGGACTGTCTGACTCTGCCTTTTGCCTGTTGCCTTGTGTTGCTGCATCCCGGCCTTCTCATCCAGCTCCAGATGTCGTTGCTCCAGTATCTTCTATCTGCCAGTTTGCTGATCCTCTTCTGCCTGTCATCATCTGCAGCTCAGCCATCCCTGAAGGATCTCTACTCAGCTCCTGTGCCGGCCTCTGCAAAACCTTCACCAGGCACTCCTACCTACTGTGCTCACGAGACCACTGTTCCCACTCCAGTGGCTCCTGAACCAGCATTGTAAGAGAGGTCTTCTCCTACAAGTCGGGCTCAACTACCAGGTACCTAACAGTACAAACAGCCATGACTGAGCCTGCAGGAGAGACCTCCCCTATAAAGGAGATTTGTACGCATCTTGCGGCTCTCACTCAGGCCGTAAAGACCCTGCAGGATAGCTACACCAGATTAGAGGGACAAGTTCTGAACCTTACTGGTCCTGGTAATGTGGCCTCCGCTTCAGCGGCCGCCCAAACACAGACTGTCTCGTCTCCCTCTGTTGTAATGCTTCCACCTGAGCCAAGGGTCCCCATTCCTGAAAGGTTTTCTGGGGACCGAACCAAGTTCCGGGCTTTTCGCAGCGCCTGTCAGCTTTACTTTGCCCTGCAACCCCGGACCTTTTCTCTGGAGGCCACTAAGGTGGGGTTTGTGATATCCCTCTTACAAGGAGAACCTCAGACCTAGGCTCACCGTTTACTTGAAACAGACTCAGTACAGATCCAGTCCTTGCTTTCCTTCTTTGAGGCTATGGCTCAGCTTTATGAAGATCCTCAGTGGACTGCTACAGCTGAGTCAGCTCTGTTTGCTTTCCAGCAAGGCCACAGACTGGCCGAGGACTATGTCACGGACTTCAGACGCTGGAGCACAGACACTCAATGGAACAATGCAGCCTTACATCATCAATTCCGCATGGGCCTATCCGAGGGCCTGAAGGATGAGCTTGCTCGGGTTGGTATGCCTGATACCCTTGAGGATCTTATCACCCTGACGATTCAGATTGATCGTTGCCTCCGTGAACGTCGGTCTGAACGTTCTTCCCAGCAAACACACCCAGTGTGGATGACCACAAGAGTTCCAGCTCCTGCTTCCCGTTACTTACCTCCAACCTGCTCGAACCCGGTCACCTCAACGTCTTATGCTCCCAAACCCATGCAGCTAGAGCTGATGCGATCTACCTTGTCTCCAGAAGAACCAGCACCCCGTCGCCAGCTAAATCTCTGCCTTTACTGTGGTGGAGTAGGCCACTATGTGCATAGCTGCCCGGCTAGGACCCGTAAGTGTCCACTTTCTGTTCCTGCCAGTTTGTCTGCTTTGACCGCTAATGCAACCCAACTTGCTCCCTCTTTCGTTACAGCTCCAGGGAAGGACAATTCAAGTCAACGCTATCATTGACTCTGGGGCATGCAGTTGCTTTATAGACTCTGTCTTTGCCACCCAACAGGATATTCCCCTCTAGGACAAGACGCATACATTTTCTGTTTTCTTGGCAGATGGGTCCCACATTAAATCTGGGCAAGTCTCTCAGGAAACCCTTCCTCTGCCTGTCACCAGTTCTTCTCAGCATAAAGAAATTCTAACTTTGGACGTCATCTCTTCCCCGCTATTCCCGATTATTCTGGGCATGCCCTGGCTCCAGGCCCATAACCCTCAAGTCAATTGGACTACCAGCAAAGTTAAGTTTTGGTCCTCCCATTGTCAAGAACATTGCCTACATAAACTCTCCAGACCTCCAGCTACCTTACTATGTATGGACATAGATCAGGACTTACTTCAAACCATACTGGAGCCCTATCAGGAGTTTGTTGATGTGTTCAGTAAAAAGGGAGCAGACTCCCTGCCACCCCATCGCCCATATGATTGTCCAATTGAACTTCTTCCTGGGGCCGTAATCCCTTTCGGGCGCATCTTTCCCTTATCTGAAAAAGAGCAAGAAGCACTAAAGTTGTACATTAACGAGAATCTGGAAAAAGGATTTATTCGCCCCTCTACCTCCCCAGCTGGTGCCGGAATATTTTTTGTCTCTAAAAAAGATCAGACCCTCCGTCCATGTGTGGACTATCGGGAGCTAAACAAAATTACGTTTAAGAACCGCTACCCATTGTCCTTGATACCTGAACTGTTTCAAAAGTTGAGACCTGCTGTCATCTTTACCAAGTTGGATTTAAGAGGAGCCTACAACCTGGTCTGCATCCGGGCCGGGGATGAATGGAAGACGGCTTTCCGGACTCATTTTGGGCATTATGAGTACTTAGTCATGCCCTTTGTCTTATGTAACGCTCCTGCCACATTTCAGCATCTTATCAACGACGTATTCAGAGACTTTGACATCTTTGTAATCGTAATTATACGCAAAGGCAGAGAAATGCGAATTTGAGCAAAAGGACATTCAGTTTTTGGGATTAGTGATCTCCCCAACCGGTATCAAAATGGATCCTCAGAAGCTATCCATCGTGCTAGACTGGCCAGTACCCTTGGATAAAAAAAGGGAGTACAACGCTTCATAGGGTTCGCAAATTTTTACAGGAAATTCATCAAGGGGTTTTCCGCCATAATCTCACCCATTACGCAATTAACCAAAACAGAACTGTCGTTTTCACTGGAGCCCGGAGGCCCAGGACGCCTTTGAAAAACTTAAAAGACGCTTCACCTCAGCCCCAATTCTCAGTCATCCTAACCTTTTATCCTGGAAGTTGACGCTTCCGAAGTGGCCGTGGGAGCAGTCATTTCTCAGCGGCAGGGCAACAAAGACCTAATGCACCCCGTAGGATTTTTCTCTCGGAAACTCTCTCCAGCTGAACGGAATTATGACGTAGGTGATCGGGAACTACTCGCTATCAAAGCAGCATTGGAGGAGTGGAGGTATCTGTTAGAGGGCGCTGTTCATCCGGTATTAACATATAACGATCACAAAAATTTAGAATACTTGAGATCTGCTAAACGATTGAAACCTCGACAAGCCCGTCGGGCCTTATTCTTTACACACTTTTGTTTCCACATCAAGTACCAGCCAGGAACAAAGAATATCAAACCAGAGGCGTTGTCACGCATGTTCGACAACCCTAAAGACTTATCTGTACCTGATACCATTCTGCCTGCAAACAACCTTTTACTCCTTCAGACGGATCTTCTGTCCCTGATCAGGGAGGTATCCCCAGATTCTTCAAGCCTCCAGGGAATCACCTTAACACCTACAGATGGGTTTTTGTGGAGAGGAAGCTAAATCTTTGTTCCGGAAAATGTTCGAGTCAAGGTGCTAACTCTACTTCACGATCATCCACTTGCAGGACATTTTGGGGTCCGTAAAACTCTTGAACTTGTGCAACGCACGTTCTGGTGGCCCAATTTGATGGAGTTCTGCAGGAAGTATGTCAGTTCTTGCCCTGTCTGCATCCAGAATAAGACCACAAGAAACCGAGCGTGGGGACTGCTAAGACCTCTACCAGTACTCGACAGACCCTAGAAGATGAAAGCAATGGACTTCATAGTCGAACTACCATGCTCAGAAGGGGGGGATGTGCGGCAGCGATGGGATCTTTGGACAACTACAATCCTGCAATGCTAGTTTGTGCGATACATTTTCATGTCTTCATCTACCCATTGGTAACTATATCTCTATGTGTATGGAGATATAATTTTGCTCAATTTGAAATGTTATACTTACACATTTTTTATATTGTATAAGGACTTTATTTAGATACTTTGATGTTTTCCTAGAATATAAATCCCCCTGAAGAGACCGAAAAATCGCAAGGGTCGAAATGCATCGGGGTTTTTCATGTGGATACATACGTCATAAATACAATTGGCAAACCATGCTTGTACATAGGGTGTTCCTTGCTATGAGTAATGTTCCATGTTTGTTTTGGTGTCGCACTACCTACAGTATATGGATGATTTATTATTGTTCATTTGAAATTATTATTGTCTGTTAAATAAATGATTTTTTACATCTACTACTTTTTGTACAAATTCTCTGCTGCTAAAAAACCCCTGGGGAAACCTCCTATTTTTTGTATACATTTGGGTTATGCAGCTTTGGGGGCTCCCACATTGCGTTTTTCCCTTCTATATATATATATATACCAATTGGGTGGCTAAACACCCGTTCTTCCCACTTCAACACATGTGAGCCCCAATACGAGCCAAGGCATATTGCCAATTTCTTGAATATTTGAATATATACAATGCAGGTATTTTCCTCCAGTCACCCTTGAGGTGACAATGAAGGGACGCATACCAAGTGTTAATAGCCTATAATGAAAGGCACCTGCAATTGGTTCAGACATGTGGAATCACTGTTTGAGCATATGAGCAAATCCTTTTTCTTGGGGTGCAAAAAGCTATCCCCCCCCCCCCCACTTTTTTGACTTTTTTCATTTAATTGATGGCACTGTATATGCTCTTGGCTCTTCCAACCAACTATACCTATTTACAAATATTTGTAAATCATTTTATTTTGTTTATCATTTTGCATGCATTGCAGTGTTTTACTTTGTCCATCCTCCCTGGGCGGGCCGCTGTGTTCAGCCCTGCGACATTGGGTAGGTGCCTCTTTTCCGCGCCGCTTCCTGGCACGGTGGGGAGACGCGGATGCATTCTGCAATTCTCCCCTATGCGTGTTTCCCTACAGTTGAGTCCCCCCCGGGCCACTGTGGGGAGCCCTCTCCGTGCCGGCGGCGTCCTGTGATCGCCACCTGACTGTCAATGACGTCGCGCTTTTGTGTCGGAGGCGATGGCTCATGCCGGGGCCATGCCTTCTGGAACGCCGAGGGGACCACGCGGACGACGCCTTTTTGGCGCCGCAGACCCATTGGGAGGGTGGATGGGAAGGGGCCTGACACCTGCAGACAATGGACAATCATGCAGACACTTTAAAACCCCACAGCTCCCACGAGATCCTGAGGTGTTCCCTGGTAATGCTGTCATATACTAATACAAAACTGATGGAGTGCTTGGTAAGTTCAGCTTTTTGGAATGCTGTTTGACTGGCTAATCTATGTACTTGTGTTATACCCATTTATTTTTATTTCCCAACATCCTGATTTTTTCACCTTACACCATTATCCCTATGTAGTAAAAACCCTAGTTATATCCTTTTACCTTACGTACCATATATACTATTGAGTGCCACATCACTTGTTTTTTTTTTTTCTTTTTGGCACCCAAATCCATCTCACTTTCAGCATTTCATTTAATTTCATTCAACCTATTCCCCCTTTTCTTCTCACTTCACATACACAATTGTTTACACTTTTAACACTTGTTTTTCAGTTTTTAGTGTGTTTTTTGTTTTTTTTGTTTTTTTCACTTTTACACTTGTTTTGCCCCATCATCAGTCAATCCCACATCATGCACTTTCACTTCACCAATCACATCACTACACTCCATCCCCCACCCAACCTTTCTTCACTGCTAGCCAACCCTTTCATACCCAATCCAACTAACGAATAAACTACGCTATGTTATGTATAACTAAATTAATTTTTCTATAACATGAATTCACTAGTGATCAAATAACAACCAGCCTACAGCTGCCAAGCACTTGTGTACACTCCACCTATATTATTTAAACGACTACTTACAAAAAGTCTTTGCATGTCCATCTGCAGGTGTTTTACCCCCCATCCTCCTCTCCGGGTCCTAGAACATGCCCTCCTGCAAGCTCGGTGGACTATGCACCCACCCGGAGGACGCGGGGGGGATGTGCGGCAGCGATGGGATCTTTGGACAACTACAATCCTGCAATGCTAGTTTGTGCAATACATTTTCATGTCTTCATCTACCCATTGGTAACTATACCTCTATGTGTATGGAGATATAATTTTGCTCAATTTGAAATGTTATACTTACACATTTTTTTATATTGTCCAAGGACTTTAATTAGATACTTTGATATTTTCCTAGAACATAAATCCCCCTGAAGAGACGGAAAAATCGCAAGGGTCGAAATGCATTGGGGTTTTTCATGTGGATACATACGTCATAAATTCAGTTGGCAAACCATGCTTGTACATAGGGTGTTCCTTGCTATGAGTAATGTTCCATGTTTGTTTTGGTGTCGCACTACCTATATGGATGATTTATTATTGTTCATTTGAAGTTATTATTGTCTGTTAAATAAATGATTTTTTACATCTACTACTTTTTGTACAAATTCTCTGCTGCTAAAAACCCCCTGGGGAAACATCCTATTTTTGTATACATTTGGGTTATGCAGCTTTGGGGGCTCCCACATTGTGTTTTTCCCTTCTACGTTGACTTGTCCTTCCAAGAAGCTTGCACCTAAGTTTATTGGTCCTTTTTCAGTTAAAAGGAAGATCAATGAAGTGTCTTATGAACTATGTCTGCCTGATTCCCTTAAAATTCATCCAGTGTTTCATGTATCACTATTGAAGCCTGCCGTGCCTGATCCTTTCCCTGATAGAGGTATCAGGGCCCCCGAACCTGTCCTGGTGGATGGAAGTGAGGAGTACGAGGAGAAACCATCCTCGATTGCAGGAAAAGACTGGGACAAGTACAATTTTTAATCAAGTGGAAAGAATATGGTCCAGAAAACAATTCATGGGAACCTGACAGCAATATCCATGCTAAACGCTTAATCCGTGCTTATTTTTCTGCTCACCCTGAAAAGAAAAGTTACCTGGGCATCCGGAGGCTGCCCGTTGAGAGGAGGCAATGTCAGGGATGTGCTGGTGCCTTTCAGGGGAATATGCATGCGCACATGCGCACGCGGGGTCTGTCCAGGGTTATACAGCAGAATTCACTCACTGGTGTGCACCGGCGCGCTCCCGTGCGCGTTAGCGCTGTTTGGCATCAAGGTGATTTTAAAAGTGTGACAGCTGCACTCATGCGGTGCTGTTCATCTGCAGCTCTGCACCTGTGTTCCTGTATCTGCCTGCTGATTGCTACTGCTATTATTGACTACGTCTGACTCTTCTGCTATCTCCAACCCAACCCGGCCTGCCTGACTCTGCTATCTCCTCTGTGACCTGTTGCCGAACTCCTGCTTGCCTGACTACTCTGTTATTACCCATTTGTAATCATCTGCCTGATCTCCTGCCAAACCGGACTGTCTGACTCTGCTCCAGTATCTTCTACCTGCCAGTTTGCTGATCCTCTTCTGCCTGTCATGATCTGCAGCTCAGCCATCCCTGAAGGATCTCTACTCAGCTCCTGTGCCGGTCTCTGCAAAACCTTCACCAAGCACTCCTACCCACTGTGCTCACGAGACCACTGTTCCCACTCCAGTGGCTCTTGAACCAGCGTTGTAAGAGGGGTCTTCTCCTACAAGTTGGGCTCAACTACCAGATACCTAACACAGGCCCTTTTAAGCTCTCTGCGATCCTCTGTTTCTTGTGCGCCTCTGGGACGTCCCATTCATCTAAGGCTTGGGTGGTTTGCTCCAACCACTCCTCAAAGTTGCCTTCCTCTGGGGGTACAGGCTGTCTTCCATATAAAATGTTGAGTTTCTGGTATGC
Source organism: Aquarana catesbeiana (assembly GCF_042186555.1). Taxonomy (NCBI): domain Eukaryota; kingdom Metazoa; phylum Chordata; class Amphibia; order Anura; family Ranidae; genus Aquarana; species Aquarana catesbeiana. The sequence continues at coordinate 228,556,874 of NC_133329.1, forward strand.
ATTTCCAGGGTATGTGAGGTTGCCCTTCTGACATTTTTCCACAAAGTTCCCTAAGGCTGTAAAGAGCTCTGGTTCAACTGCGGTCAAGCGTGACCGGGAGGGAACTTTTGCCTTGACTGATTTCACTTGTGTGGAGCTGGTAGGGCTCTCACCTGGCTTCTCTGGGTGTGTCAGGCCGAATTTGGTTCTGTCAGATAGTTTCACACTGTTACCTTGAAAATTTTTAGGGACACCCCTCCTCCACTCTAGTAGTGCATAAGTGTGAGAGGTCCCATAGTCTGGTCTCACAGCGATCACCCAGGCCTTCCTATCTGGGGACAATGCCTGTACAACTTCTTTTACATGTTTTTCTTCCCAGTCTTCCCCTGGGAGCTCGATTGCCACGCTCGCTTCTGAGGGAGCACCTTCCGCCTTGCACCACTGAACCACAGTGACGGGGTCCATCCTGGTGCCTTCTGGGGTATCTGGGGGGTCAATTGCACAGTCACAGTAATCCCGGACGAGCCCCCACATGTAGCACTGACCCCTGAAGGAGCTGCTGATATTTTATTTGGGCCTGTACTCTGCTATTACGCCCCCTAAATTTTGACTCAGTCCCCTCGACACAGCTGTGGTGTAATGTTAGTGTGCGGTAAACTTAAAGACAATTTCACAGTGTACAATATAATATACCTTTTGTCTTTACCTTCAACCTCCAACTTCCACCTGGTCAGCAATTCAAAGGAAACAACACTTCACACAGGAATACTTAAACAAGAATAATGTTTTACTGTACCTACTTCAAAATAATGGTTACAGCAGTTGTACTGTCAGACCAATGTAGTATGACAGCCAACAGAATCAATTCACAAATAGAGTATTACACAAATGGAAAGTGTTTAAATTAACCTCTTAGCAATGCATTTATGAGATGGGACCAATGACAGAGTGAACTGACTTCACTATGGGCACTGTCCCACTCTCAGCACGCGCTGTAACTGTAGAAAGGGCAAATACTATTTTAACAAATCATAGCACAATATCCAGGGAGCTCCCACTGCTTGATATTACAATGACTTTAAAGAGCAATAAAATACAAGGCCTTGCGTCTAAAGAGGCAGTCCTTCCTTTCTTCTGTCTTCTGCTAGCTATGTGTAGAATAAATTGTAATCCAGTGGTTAACAACATCCAGGTCAGAGCAAACTGAATGTTGAACTAGTGTTGTGATGCGGCAACACTACAACTGTCTCTGGTGCAAATAATACAGTATCAAAATTGTAATGAAGTACAGGCTTGACGCCTATATTGAACTCAGTATTAATACTTTGAATTTCCTCTGTGAGACTACAGGTCCCAGCAGCTTATGTTATAAATGCCAATGTGTAAAAGTGCGTCAATGCAACTTTGGGCAGCAGCCCTCACACCCAACCAGGTCTGCAATGTAGAACAGTTCTGCTCCGATACACATGGTCCTGCTTCCGACCGTCCGACACTACTACGCTGCTCCGCTCCACTCAGCGAAATGCTCTGAGACTCTCAGGTGGCTCTGACAGGCTTCACTGGATCCTCCTCAGTTTTACCTAGCTGTCAGTCCAGCTCACTGATGTACTGCAGGGTCACTGATCGGATCGCTCCGCAATGGGTGTAGGCCACGCTTCGCTGGAGACCTCCACACAGATCCTCACAGGCTGGCCATGCGTTCCTCCGAGACCTAAGATGGCTGCGCCGAGTTCTTTTATAACCTTCCCAGAATGCAGTTCGGTTCTCTTGGTGCTCATGGGAGGTCATTGTGCATTGTGGGTAGGTCAAGTTAATGTGGAGATGTAAATGAAAATAGTCACTTCCTATCATCTTCTCACATTCTTCAGAAGGAAAGAGAATAAAACAAAGTCTATTAACAATTTTGGCCGCTAGATTGCGCCAAATACTAAGCTATGGCATTTACATAGAATAACATAACAGATTATTGAGCAAAAATGTGACCGCTACACATATAAGTGAATAGGCCTGCCACTTTACCGCTACTGCTAGGTGCTCACTTAAGAATCATTTTAGTTGGCTCTGATTTATCCATGATCCGATCTAATGGAATATTACTATCACCCCCCAGGACTACCTGTCCCTGTACTGTGGGCATCAATACCTCAAACATCTTGCTAAAGAACTCCACCTGTCCAGAATTTGGGGCATAATAAGAAATAAATGAAACCAATTGGTCATGAAGGCGTCCCACCGTCGGCCATTATATATCGGCCATTTTTGTCTTTGACTATAGTGATGGGTGTGAAAGGGGTCTGTTTAGAGAAACAAATTGCCACCCCCCCCTTTTTTTTCCGGACCAGAGGACAAATAAAATTGTGGGTATTTGGCACTGGATATCTAGGAGCCAAGGTCTTTGAAATGTGAGTTTTCTGCAAAAGGAGGACATCAGCTCATTGTGCGTGATAGTATTGGAAGGCTTTAGTTCTTTTGACTGGGGAGTTAAGGCCGTGGACGTTATGGGTGATTATGGAGTACTTGGTGGAATATACCTTAGTCATCGTGGTAGGGCAGAGTACACTCACCTTGTATCATGTAGTCAAGCCCCTAAGTCGGATGGTACCATCTTCAGTACTAGCCAGGACTGGGCCGTAAGGTCGGAGCATGGAGTCAGGATGCGGGGTGGGGGGGAGGAAGAAGAAAAAAAAATAAGTGAATGAAGGAAAGTTGAGCAGTTGGCCTTAGGCCCATATCATACCACATAATAAACATTATGTAAATACCGTTATTTTACATAATAAACATTATGTAAAAACCCCATCCGGAAATAACATCCTGGAATCAATGCGCGAGGGTACCTTCATTCGCAGAGGAAGTTAGTCTAACTAAGGGGGGCATGTGTGTACACCCCGACTCAAAGATCAAAAACAGTAAAGTAAACAGGAACTAAACTATAACCAATTTAACAGTTTGGAACTTCCATTCTCTGAACAGAGCTCCTCTTTCCATGATCCAGAAGTCCAGAGCAGGCTGGTCTCATCTCAGCCATTCGTGCCCTGGGAGTATGGGCATAGGGGGTCATGTGACAGCCCTCAGAGGATATAGTCAGAATACATTACTGCAATGCAGCAATACAGTTATTTAAAGTAGATCAATTAAATTATTATCTAAGCATTACTTTGAACTGAATGGGAAATGTGCAACGGGGACGACAGTGGCGGATCCACTGCCAACAACAGGTGTTATCCAACCGTATTAGGAGAGCTTTATCAACCCCTGTATAGGGGGCGGTAGAGTCAAGCTGGATTCAGGTGATTGGGGAAGATCTTCTAGCCGACGATGTTTTCCGGTCTCGCCACAGTGGGGAAAGAGGACGATTTGCTTGGTGGGAGGGTGAGGCGGTTTGGGAATCCCGTGAGATGATCCCCAGTTCCAGTAACAAATCTTTGACATCTTGAAAGGTAGAAAAGGAGTGGGATCTACCCTTGTATGAGAATGACAATTAAATGGAAATGCCCATCTGTACTTTATCTGTCGGTTCATGAGCTGTTGCAATAAAGGCTTAATGTTCCTCCATATTTGCACTGTAGATCTGTGAAAAGCTGGATAGGTGCTCCAAATAGTGACAGATCCGGTCTATTGCGGGCCACAAACATCAACTTCACCCTTATGCGGTAATAGTGCCACTTAACTATTATGTCGCATGGTAGGCCATCTGACCTGGGGGCAGTCAGGGCACGATGGATTCTATCGATTTCCATTTGGTGCGCATCTATGTCAGGAATCAGTTCTTTCATCAGCTCCCTCATGGCTCCGTCTAGATCATTGTGGGTTTCTGGAAGTCCCCTTATGCGCACATTATACATGCGAGACTGGTTTTCCAAATCCTCAATTTTAGTATAGGTATAGGCCTCCTCTAATCTGCCTTGGAGATCAGTAATCATTATGAAATTCTGGTTAACCTTGGTAACTGCGCCATCCACCTTGGATTCAATCATCTCAAACCTTTCTCCTGAATGCCACGTTTAAGATCAGTGGTAATTATGGAACACGCTTTAAAAAGTTCTTGTTGTAGCATTGCAGAAAAATGTGCTAGCAGCACAGAATCTCCAGCATAAGGTGTAGGTTGAGGTGCAGGCAGCTCTCTATCAGGACTGGATTGGCTGAAGATTAGGTCAGTCATCTCTGCCAAGTTCCTATCCATGGAGGACACCGGGGAGTCTACAGGCTTATGAGTGTCTCTGTATGTGGCAGGTGATGGGGGCAGTGACAAGGACTCACCCTGTAGCTCTGTGTCCAGGTCCTCAGAGGAATGAGATGCAAAGGGGCCCCTGTTATGGTCAGGCTGGGTCCGTTTGATTGCCTTCCTCTGTAACCTGGATGTATCTGAGCTCAGGCTGCTTCGTGGTTCTCCCCGCTCCGGCGCCATCTTTGACGGAGGCTTCTGTCCGGGGGAGGGCCCCGCCGCTCGATTCTGGTTTTGCTGCTTATGTGGCCTTTTGGGCTATCCCATCGCACGTCTGATCCCGAGTCCATGCGCATGCGCTCTTCCCTATATTCTCCTCTTTAGCCATATTCCTGGGAAGAACTTTTAGCTTTGTTAGAGCTGTTTAATTTACCCACTTTTCCGGTTGTAGTCTAGTAGGGGCAGTAAAACTTAATGGGTTTTCTGAACTTTTTCAGGTATCTAGGGGCACCCGCCAGGGATGTCCTTTATCCCCTGGTTTATTTGCTTTAATGAATGAGCCACTGGCTGCAGCTCTAAAAGTATCTCCCAGAGTGTGGGAAATCCAGGTCAGTGTTTTGGAGGAAAAAATGGCATTGTATGCCAATTTATGTTGTTCTCTTTCTCTGAGACCCTGATACCTCCTTATCTATGGCTCTGTCTATTTTAAACACTTTTGCCAAGTTCTCCAGCCTCCAGGTTAACTGAGGTAAATCCCAAATACTACCTTTGTGGGTTCCCTCTCTGACTATATGGTCTCCAGATACCTGTCCGCTCCAGTGGGTTTTTAATGTGAAATACCTGGGTTTAACTATGTCAAATGCCGTTTTAAATGTTACCCCTTTCAATCAATCTCTTAAATATAGAACTCAAGCCTGGCAAAACCTTCCTCTCTCTTTAACTGGGAAAATGTATTTACTTAAAATTAAATTACACCATGTTTTCTTATCTATTTTCTAGAAACTCACCCATATGGAATCCTAAAACAGTCTTTAAAGTGGTTGTAAACCCTAGGACAAAAAAAAAAACCTGCAAGACAAAGGCATAATGAGCTAGTATGCATAGCATACTAGCTCATTATGAATTGCTTACCTGAGATCGAAGCCCCTGCAGCCATCCTAGTACACCACTCCGGCGGCCAATATCGCTCCCAGAGTTACTTCCGGGTATCGCAGGCTCTGGCTCTGTGGTTGTCTGGAGCCACGATGACATCACTCCCGCACATGCACACAGGAGCCGCTGGTAACGGCACACTCACTGAAGCAATGACACGTTTGCTTCAGTGCGCATGTGCCGATGATGTCAGCACATGCAAATACAGGGGAACGGTTTAGGAGATATCCAGGGTGGCTACAGGTAAGCCTTATTATAGGCTTACCTGTAGCAAAAAGTGTGATGTAAGGGTTTACAACCACTTTAAGGATATAGACTGCCTAGAATCTACTGTCTTGTGGCAAGGGGATGCTCCTCACATTAAACTATAGGTGCTTCAATGACCATGGAGGGAAGGGGGGTTAGAATTACTGAATTTGTCTCGCTACTTCCCAGCGGGGAAACTGGTTTATGCACACAGGTGGTTAAAACTGCGCATGATATGGCCGTATCCTTGAAGGTGGCTTTTGTAGGCACCTATAAGGCATTATCACACCTGGTATTTAGGGAATGTAGGGCTCCATATATCTATGGTATCTATGCATGCTACAATCTGAGGGAGGTGACCAGGCGGGCGAAAATTGGGGATGACCGGGGTGGTGTCCCCTCACTCGCTGCTATGATGGAACCATCAGCTGCCCCATTTCTATTTCTATCCAGACCCCATACTTTGGACAAAGACTGGGATAAAGACAGTTGGAGTTGTAGTGAGGAATACCAGTAACCTAATTCTCAACTCTTTCGATATCTGCAACTTCGACTTTTTATACCAAATTTGGCTCTTCCAGTATGGTTGTGCGTGTTGGAGATTTAGAGGCTTTGCTATGAGATGATACTTTATTGAAAGCTCTATCCACTATATAGAAGAAAAAAGAACCTGAGTGCTGAGGATAAAAGAATTAATCACTGCACATCATCCTGGATTAATATACAAGAAAGCAAATGGTGTAGGATGGAAATTTTAGGGTGCATTTAAAGTACCAGGAGTACTTTAAATGCACCCTAAAAATCCCATCCTACACCATTTGATTTCTTGTCTATCCACTATATATAAACAGTTGTTCATTGATACATCTAAGGTTCCTCTCTCTTGCTGTAATGCCTGGATAATTGATTTCCCCCAAATGGATGGTGATGAGTGGGACAATATGTGAGACCCTCTTATACTAGACTTGTGTCAGCACAGGATCACCTTATACGATTTAAATTCTTAAGCCCCATACACATGATAGGACTTTATACAAACTTTCCCTTGGATTTTTGTACAAAGGCCATAAGTTTGTATTGCATACAGACGGCAGGACTTTTCCAGCCAATTTTCACCAAATCACGTGGTTTTTCAGCTCTTTACCACCACCCTTTGGTCAACTTCTGTATTGTTGTCTAATATTGTGTCAATCTCGCCACTTTTATCGCCGAGATTGACACCTTGCGAGCCGGGTTCACACTGGTGCGGGGATCCGACTTGGATCCCCGCCAATGCCAGGCACTGTGTTTGGTATGAATCTTGAGGGGGAACTCCACGCGTATTTTAAATAAAAAAACGGCATGGATTCCCCTCCAGGGGCATGCCAGGCCCTTAGATCTGGTATGGATTTTAAGGGGAACCCCCTACGCTGAAAAAACGGCATGGGGGTCCCCCCAAGATCCATACCAGACCCTTATCTGAGCACGCAGCCCGGCCGGTCAGGAAAGGGGGTGGGGATGAGCGAGTGGCCCTCCTCCCGAGCCGTACCAGGCCGCATGCCATCAACATGGGGACAAGGTGCTTTGGGGTGGGAGGACACAGGACGCCCTCCTCCCCCAAAGCACCCACCCCCCATGTTGAGGGCATGCGGCCTGGTATGGCTCAGGAGGGGGGGCGCTCACTCGTCCCCACCCCCTTTCCTGACCGGCTGGGCTGCATGCTCAGATAAGGGTCTGGTATGGATTTTGGGGGACCCCATGCCGTTTTTTCAGCGTAGGGGGTTCCCCTTAAAATCCATACCAGACCGAAGGGCCTGGTATTCCCCCAGAGGGGAATTCCCTCTCGCGTCCGCCGCAGTAGGAAAATGTGTTCTTGCCAGTGCAAGATGTACAGTACCCTGTCGTCAACAACATTCTCGCGGCTGCGTATTGTAGTTTGTACAAAAGTCCGATGCCTTTATGTACACATGATCGGCCTTTGTTCCATCGGACTTTTGTTGCCGGAAAGTTTGTGTGTTCGCACAGCCAACAAAAGTCCGATGGAAACAGAAAAAGTTTGTCCGATGGAGCGTACACACGGTCGGATGTTGCTCCAAAACACCTAATTTGCATGTTTGTTGTCAAAAAGTCTGATCGTGTGTACGGGCCTTTACATGGAATATATTTGGCCCCTGCCAGACTGGCTAAAAATTTTCTCACACAGTCATCCAATTGTTGGCAGTGTGCTTCTCCTCAGGCCAACTTCACACAAATATTTTGGAATTTCACGGCCATTCAGCAATATTGGTTGGAGGTGCAATGTGTACAGTCTGGTACGACGATAGGTATCCAACCTTCTATTGAAATCTGCTTATTGGGCTTGATCCTTTAGCTCCTATGAAGGAGATATGTACCCTACAAAGCAGAGCTTTTAGGTACAGCTATGTGTTCCATGATCCCAGTGATAGCCAATCACAACAATCACAAATATAAACAAGAAGGGAGGATTTGAATCAATCCATTCATTAAATCCTCCAGGCACAGTCATGTGATCGTACTGTGACTGGACAGTGCAGATCACATGCAAAAGGTATGAAGCCAATTATGCCGCGTACACACGGCCGGACTTCCCGACAGAAAAAGTCCGATGGGAGCTTTCGGTCGGACATTCCAACCGTGTGTATGCCCCATCGTGAACTTTTTCTGTCGGCATTTCCATCGGACTCAGATATAGAACATGTTCTAAATCTTTCCGTCGGAAATGCCGACAGAGTTTAGCCCGTTGGCAAGTCTGGCCGTGTGTACGCGGCATTAGAGTGTCTCTGTTCCATTTGATGGCTGCAGTGAGCAGTCAGCACTCCCATCTCCTATCCCACACACACCACCATTGTGGGAGAAAAGGGAGAGGTGACTGCTAAGTGCAGTCTTTGTTACAGTATACAAAGCATAGTGTTCCTGTTTAATCACAGTGCCCCTAATTACAACCAGCACTAGTATTTCCAGCATTGTTGGTTGCAGTCAACAATGCTGGAAACACTGATCCTGGCTAAGGTCAGCAATGTTGAAAACAAGCAGCAAGCACCAGTGCTTCCAGCATGGCTAATCACAGTCATTACCAGTGTTAACTAGCATAAGTGTTTTCAGAGTCACTGATCTCAACCAGCATCAGTGTTTCCAATATTGCTGATTACAGCCAGTGTCAGTGCTTCCAGCGTCACTGACCGCAGCCAGTAACAGTATTTTTAGCTCAGCCCAGTGTTTCCAGGATCACTGATCACAGCCAGTACCAATATTTGCAGCCAGCACCAGTGTTTCCAGCATCGCTGATCAGAGCCAGCAGCAGTTTCCAGTGTCTTTGGTTGCAGTCAGTGCTGGTGTTACCAGCATCACTGATCACAGCCATCAATACTATTTCAAGGTTCGCTGATCACAACCAGTGGCAGTCTTTCCAGTGTAACTGATTGCATTCAGCACCAGCATTTCCAGCACTCACAGACAGTGGAAGCATGTCCAGTGTTGCTGAAGGCAGCCAGTGCCAACATTTCCAGCATTGCAGCTGGCACATGCTTTTCCAGCATGTTGATCATGGCTATTACCAGAATATCCAGTAATCACAGTCAGTGTTAATCTATACCTTTTCACACTGGGGTGTCTGCTTTCCAAAATGTGTAAATTTTGCAGGTATTTCCTCTATTTTTGGTACTACTGAGTCTCCACAAATGTGAGAGGAAATCAGAAAATCAGATGCATAATTTACACCCCTTAAAAGTCTGACAGTGCTCCTTGGATTTTGGGCCCCTATGCGACTAGTTATTCCCATACTCAGGAAGAGTAGCAGTTTTTGGGGTGTAATTGTAAGCATGCACTTGTTATTTGTGAGAACTATTCTATTAAAAGGACAACTTTGTGTAAAAAAATGCATCTTCATTTTCTTTCTTCACTTTCTAAATATTTGTGGCAAAAAATTAGATCTTCAAAAGACTTACCATGCCTCTTAGCAAGTACCTTGGGGTGTCTGCTTTAAAAATATGGTTATTTTGGGAGTATTTCTACTGTCTTTAAAGTGTTTATAAGTATTTAGTGAATCAAATGCATAATTAATTTCTCATTTGAAACCCTAAAGGTGCTCCTTGGATTTTGGGGCCCTATATGCAGCTAGGCTGTGAAAAAGTCTTAACCACTTCAGCCCCAGAAGGATTTACCCACCAGACCAACCAGGCCATTTTTTGCGATACGGCACTGTGTCGCTTTAACTGACAATTGCGCGTCGTGCGATGTTGTACCCAAACAAAATTGAGGTCCTTTTTTTTCCCACAAATAGAGCTTTCTTTTTCATGGTACTTGATCACCTCTGCGCTTTTTATTTTTTACGCTATAAACAAAAAAGTCTGCCAATTTTTAAAAAAAAGCAATATTTTTTTTTATTTTTGCTATAATAAATATCCCCCAAAAATATATAAAAAAACACATTTCTTCCTCAGTTTAGGCTGCTATGTATTCTTCTACATATTTTTGGTAAAGAACAATCGCAAGGAGATAGATTTATGGCATTTTTATTACAATTTTTTTTTTTACTAGTAATGGCAGCGATCAGCGATTTTTATCGGGACTGCGACATTGCGGGGACAGATCAGACACTTTTGATACTATTTTGGGACCACTGACATTTATACAGCGATCAGAGCTAAAAATAGCCACTGATTACTGTATAAATGTCACTGGCAGGGAAGGGGTTAACACTAGGGGGCGATCAAGGGGTTAACTGTGTTCCCTCAGTGTGTTTCTAACTGTGGTGGGATGGGACTGACTGGGGAGGAGACCGATCGCTGCTCCTAAGTACTAGGAGCAGACGATCTGTCTCTACTCCCCTGACAGAACAGAGATCTGTCTGTTTATATTGACAGATCTCCGTTCTGTCCTTCTCAGCAGCAATCGCGGGTAGCCAGTGGCCATCGTGGCCACTGGCCACACGTATTGGCTCCTACGTCACGTGGTATGCTTCCGGAGATTAAAGCGCCCACCGTACAGCTATGGCAATTCTCATAGGAGTGCCACACTGCAGTCAGGCAGTCGCAAGTGGTTAAACATGGTATCCTCATACTTGAGATGAAACTGCACATTTTAGAGTGGCCTTTTATTGTGGCCAACCTAAGGCACACCTGTTCAATAATCATGCTGTCTAATCAGCATCTTGATATGCCACACTTGTGAGGTGATTGGATTATCTTAGCAAAGGAGAAGTGCTCACTAACACAAATTTAGACAGATTTGTGAACAATATTTGTGAGAAAAAGGACTTTTTTGTATATAGAAAAAGTCGTAGATCTTTAGGTTCAGCTCATGATAAATAGGGGCAAACACAAAAGTGTTGCATTTATAATTTTGCTCAATATATAAATATATATATATATATATATATATATATATATGTATATGTATATATATATATATATATATATATATATATATGTATATATATATATATATATATATATATATATATATATGTGTATATATATATATATATGTGTATATATATATATATGTGTGTATATATATATATGTGTATATATATATATATATGTGTGTATATATATATATATATATATATATATATATATATATATATATGTATATATATGTATATATATATATATATATATATATATATATGTATATATATATATATATATGTATATATATATATATATATATATATATATATATATATATATATATATATATATATATATACACACAGTATCTCACAAAAGTGAGTACACCCTTTAGATTTTTGTAAATATTTTATTATATATTTTCGTGTGACAACACTGAAGAAATTTAACTTTGCTACAATGTAAAGTAGTGAGTGTACCGCTTGTATAACAGTGTAAATTTGCTGTCCCTTCAAAATAACTCTACACACAGCCATTAATGTCTAAACTGCTGGCAACAAAAGTGAGTACACCACTAAGTGAAAATGTCCAAATTGGGCCCAAAGTGTCAATATTTTCTGTGGCCATCATTATTTTCCAGCACTGCCTTAACCCTCTTGGGCATGGAGTTCACCAGAGCTTCACAGGTCGCCACTGGAGTCCTCTTATGCCGTGTACACACGGGTGGACTTTTCGACCAGACTGGTCCGACGGGACGCATCCGTCGGACAATCCGACCGTGTGTGGGCTTCATCGGACCTGCAGCTGACTTTTTCGGTCGAAAATCAGACGGACTTTAGATTTGGAACATGTTTCATATCTTTCCGACGGACTCGAGTCCGGTCGAAAAATCCGCTCGTCTGTATGCTTGTCCGACGGACAAAAAAAGACGCTAGGGCAGCTATTGGCTACTGGCTATCAACTTCCTTATTTTAGTCCGGTCATACGTCATCAAATACAAATCTGTCGGACTTTGGTGTGATCGTGTGTAGGCAAGTCCGTTCATTCGAAAGTCCATCCTAAGTCTGTCAAAAGTCCGCCGAAAGTCCGTCGGAAAGACCGCCGGACCTTTGATGCCGAAAAGTCCACCCATGTGTACACGACATTACACTCCTCCATGAGGACCTCACGGAGCTGGTGGATGTTAGAGGCCTTGCGCTCCTCCACCTTTCATTTGATGATGCTCAATACGGTTTAGGTCTGGAGACACGCTTGGCCAGTCCATCACCTTTACCCTCAGCTTCTTTAGCAAGGCAGTGGTCATCTGGGAGGTGTGTTTGGGGTCGTTATGTTGAAATACTGCCCTGTGGCTCAGTCTCCGAAGGAAGGGATCATGCTCTGCTTCAGTATGTCACAGTACATGTTGGCATTCATGGTTCCCTCAATGAACTGTAGCTGCCGGCAGCACTTATGCAGCCCCAGACCACGAATCTCCCACCACCATGCCTGACTGTAGGCAAGACACACTTGTCTTTGTACTCCGTACCTGTTTGCCCCCACACATGCTTGACACCATCTGAAACAAATAAGTTTATCTTGTTCTCATCAGACCACAGGACTTTACGCTGTGAGGAGTTTTGACAGACTAGTAAAATCCAAACAGACACCTGTCAAAAGAAAAACAAAACATTTCTAGAGGGTAAAATTAATTATAATTTTAACAATAGCTCTGGTTCTTGCCATCTTTGGTATCGGGATAACTAGGTAGCCCACAAGTGTGCTTCAACTGTAGTTTGGTATTAATGTGGATCTACAGCTTATAAGGTAATTTCTCGTAAGGCAAGAGGTTCATGTGTGCTGGTGAAACTCGTCCCAGCATCTTATGTCGTGGCCAATCATGAGGATCTGATGGCGCAAGAGAAGGTAAGAATGGCAGGGACAGCTGGAAGGGAATTGCTTGTACACGGTGGGGGCTTGAGCTTATGAAACACTTGAACAATTTCTCATCCATTGAGGATGGGATGTTTCATGTAACTGTTGAAGCTACAAGGAAGTTCCCACAGTCCAAGGGGGTTTCTGGGAATTCATAAGTAAAGATTGTTATATCTGGATCGGGGATACTAGTGACAATGTTCAGGCCCATATGGATAAGGTTTAGATCCCTGCAAGGCAAAGCCAGAGCTATAGATAGTTCAGGTTGGAATCCTTTTTAAGGGTTTGGGAATCTTTGGGGATTTAATTTTTATCTTGCAGGGGATCATAGTGAAGGAAGTAGGGGTATATATACTCATGTTGTTTTTGTTTCTATTCCTTCTATATGCCATGATGAGGTGCTCCTGTTGCCTGATTGGAAGCGTGACCAGAGCCTGAGCAGATGACCACATCTTCCCTGATGAGATGCCCCGAAGCCCGACCCACGTACAAGACACAGAGGATCCCAGACCGACCGGCGACTACTACAGCTCACCACGTCATCTCCAACAGAGTCTACATGTCAAGCCGTGTTTTACTCTTTATGGACTAAGAAGAAGATCAGGATTCATCGAGGGACACATGGGATCATATGACAAGAGGAGGGACTGTTGTGGAAAATTTTATATTAATGTATTGTCATAAGTCTCCCAGTGTGTGTTCAATCACAGCCCACTCTAATAGCTGACTGGGGCAGACCAACTCTGGTTGAGATCCGTTTGGTAGTGAAAAGCTCTTTGGGGATGTAGAGAAATGTTTGCGGAGTGGGGACATGTCCGCCAGCTAGGGGCCCCTGTGCGATGCACAGAACGATCGTCTGGTGGGGATGTGTTCGCTCTGCAAAGACATTGTCGGTTTAACGAGTGTGCTCTCGTGTTGCCCCTGTGTGCCTGATCAACACATTTGTGGCCCAATGAGTGTACGCCTGCCGATAATCTCTCGTCCACAAAGACAGTAGAATAATCCAGGTATACATTGTTCTCTGGAACAATGTATAATAGGGATTTCTATCAACGGAAATACGGGAGTCTTTTGGGTTCTGGTTGGAGACAGGGTTAATGTTTGAAAGCCATGTGGCTTCTAAAAACATACAGGCACCCTGTCTCTGCTCAGACACACCCATAAGACTCCTGTAGTCATTGTTCATTGGCTGTTGCATTTTCCTGTGTTAAATCCTTATATGGTCATTGATATCCTGTGAGGTCACAAGCTTTGTAAGAGGTGTTATTGGCTGTTGGAGGCCGAACCCTCGAGCTGTGGGACCTCCTATTGATATGCTAAAAAAGTGACTCACGCAGACAGCTGGGGCTGGCTGGCAGTGTGTTTTTGGAACTGGAACGATGAGGATGTGATTATTTGTCTAGTTGGATGGCTGGGGCACACACCAGAGGATGGATACGATCAAAAGGTGAGATGCATTGGTATTATATCATTAGACGAAATTCTTATTATGATTAGAAACAGGAGATTTGGCTGTGTGCTCTGTGTGCAGACAAATTTCGCTAACAGAATGGCGAGCCAGGTACTTTATGGAGCAGACAGAACCCCCCTCCACATCGGTGAGAAAAGGGGGGAGAATGGATCCCAGTCTAGGACATTTCTTTCCGATGTGTTGGGGAGCCTTTGCTCTGCAAAAGAACACATTTTTCGTCTTTTGAAATAATGCTGGAAGTTTGATCGTATGTCTGGTGTGTGCCTGTGTGTGTGTGTGCCTGTGTGTGTGTGTGATTTGTATCTCGAATCTTTGTGTAAGGAGACTGTGTGTGTGTGTGTGTGTGTGTGCGTGCGTGTGACTGATGCTGAGTAACAAGTTTGTAATGAATATGAGAAATATAAATGTATGAATTGATATTATTTGCAGCCTGCAATGTGTGTGTGTGGCTGAGTAGTTTTGTAAGTAGCTAAACCTGTTTGTAAAGATGCCATGAGTTTAGTGAAGGGGCAGGCATTGTTGTTTTTGTATTGAAAGGGGCTACGCCCTGGGCGAAGGGAACTATAATGTTCTGAACAGACATACAAGCATTCACTGTCTGTATCTCTGTGTCTTGTTCCTGTGAACGCTGATGTGAACTGAGTTTGAGTGTATGTTACAGCCGTGTAATTGTGGGTTATGTGGCTTGGTTGTTTCGTTGGATAGCATGTGTTCCGAAGTTGTGCTTTTTGTAACTTTAACACTTTTAAATGTTTGTCTAAGCGTTCATTTAGTATCTCAAATGTGTAAGTTTTTGAGGAGAAATTGTTGGTTTTGGCAGGAGAATGGTTTTTGTCTGCTACTTCCTTTTGTTGTCTGCCATGTGACTACGGTCGGCCATTTTCTTTTCCTTTGTGTGTGAACTTTGAAATGTTTATCCATCTTGGTCAGTTTTGGCGGGAAAATGCGCCATTTTGTTGGGGTCTGGCCTTTGTTGTGGTCACCATGTGCATCGGCGGCCATTTTGAAGACCTGTGCTCCATTGTGTATTCCTTTGTGTGTGCAAAGCCACGTGCTTTAAGCTACAATCTGGCTTCTAGGCACCATTTCGTGAATTCTATTTTTGTACGGTTTACATACTTTTCAAGGAAACTATTGCGTTTTCTGTATTGAATATTGGTGTTAAGTTGAAATGCCTGTCGCATATCCAAGTGCCCATGCATTGTTGGTACATCACAATAGGAGCTGTTTACACCCTGTGGGGGTCTCAGGTTTCTAGGTAATAGCATGGGGGAGTTCTAACTCTCAGAGTCAAATAGAATGTATTGTTTAAGACGTTTTATTTCATGTCTTATGTAATTTTGTGTCTTGTCATTTGTTAATGTCAGCCATTTTCTGTAGTCCGGGTTTCATTCACCATTTTGCCGTGGACCGATGTTCGATTGCTGCAACTGCCTTTTTGTTTATGCTGATTTTAGTCTCCAGCGAAATATCTCTGGTTTTGTACTGAATTCCATTTCCAGTAGAATCATTTAGGTTTTCATTCCAGTTGTTTAAAAGAAGTTTATGTTTCTAGTGAAGATTTCTAATGTCTTGATAGAAAAAAATATGAAGCTATTTGAGGCTTCCCCTCCCCCTCCCTCTTCCTACTCAGGTGTGCAACAGGAAGTTGGTGGGAGGGGCTTGGGGTCTTTTGACTTGTGTTTGGAAGGATGAAATCATTTTTATTTTTAAATTAAATTAAGGTTTATACTATAATACAGTTTTGGGTAGAGAGCAAACAGGAGGCATCCAAGTTGTTGTAATATCTAGGTACAGAGAGAAGCCATAAGATTGTTTTGAATAGTGGAGGATTTCATGGTGTTTTGTAATTTATCTGACAACACATTTATAGGGCTGCCAATAACCGGTTGTAGAGCATGTAAATGTGAGGATTAGTACGCTAGCACACCGGGAGGCCGTGTAAAATAATCGGAGAACGCCGGGTGCCAGTACTGTAAAAATAGTCACTAAGCAGTACTGATCCGAAAACTAGTGCAAGGGTGCCCTGGACGCAGGGACTGTCATAAGCGATTCGAATCGTCATGGGTAATGTTGGTCCATGCGTTGGAGGAAAAAAATGAGGCTCCACACCAGTCAGTCAGCTGCACCTCACATGAGATCTGGGTTTGGGGCTCCGGACATGAGACCCCTTAAAGATTGGCAGATATGGTCGGAGGGTACAGTAAGGTGTATTCCTTTGGAAGGTACTTTTGATGTCTGGAGGTACGAGACCCCAGAATAAAAATACCTTGGAAGTAGTTCAGCTGTGGCTTCAGAAATCTGTAATGTTGAGTGAGTTGATGGATGCGTAGTACACGTTTGTGTGATTAAAAATACACAGGCCTGTTTTTGAACTTTGTGTGGCTGGTCCATGCAAAGATTTCGAAATGCTCTCATGCCTTTCAAATTGTATTCTTTTCTATCGCTAAAAGAGTGAAGGCAGCATTCCATCTGGTCGTTTTTATTTTTTTCATTTTTCGTTTTTGGGAACTATGAAATATCTCCCCCACATTTGTATCTAAATGTTTGTCTTTGTTTCATTGTTTGTATGTGATAACAAGATGTTTGAACCTCCCGTGACAGCCCTCTTGCCTGTTGTGGCTGTTGTATTTTAGGGAAAAAAAAAAAGTGAAAGTAAGATTTACAGAGGGTTTAGTTATTATCGGTTTTGTGGAATGTCAGTGACAATTTACCAATGTACATGCATATTGTATTGTTTACCATTCTTTGAAGGATAGAGTAATAACCTTTGTTTATAAGTATCTTTTCAGGTCCAAAGAGTTTCTGGAAGTGTGTGTACAGGTGTATAAGAAGGTAAAAGTATCATAGGCTATTTCACTGTTTTATTCTGCACCATTCTAAACCCTGCATGTCTTCCTCCAGTTTGTAATGAGGAGGGAAGAAAAGGGGGGATGAGAGTGGTGAGAATGACACATTTTCAAACCAACAATACTAACCGCTCTAATTCTAACCAAGTTTGTGCCAAGACTGTCTTTCTTTGATGGAATTTGAATCAGCAAGCAGCAGTCTTGTGAAGTAGGCTCCCATCCCAAATGCTAAGAACCTTTTTGTCACTGGTTCCAGGTATTACACCCCAGATGGTAAGCCACGCACAGGTTATGCAGTGACCACAGTCCCGATGTCTGGGTTATTGTCATATGAGGTTTGTTTGGAGGTCAACCAAAAACAGAGTTGTACTTTCCTCATTAGCTGTCACCTACATTCTCAGCTGATATGGGTGGGTGCAATCACTGTAACATGAACTTCAAAAGGTCCACCACAGGGTTCACGAGTCCATCCTGGACCCTGACACAATAACCAGTTTACATTCTTTCCAACCAGGTGACTGGGTCATTATAAAGAAGCTTGAGGGATGAGACCACGCCAGCCACTGCAAGAAGCGGATCAACCACAAAAGAGTAGAGGAGTATCTTTGTTTATATTTTTAAAATGTATTTTCCAACTAGCTAAGAAAGAGAACAGGACACATGGTCGGGTATTAGTGCCCCAGCGATGACGGCGGTACACGCTATATGTGACGTTCATATTGGTGTGAGGCGTTTTGACAGACTAGTAAAATCCAGACACCTGTCAAAAGAAAAACAAAACATTTCTAGAGGGTAAAATTAATTATAATTTTAACAATAGCTCTGGTTCTTGCCATCTTTGGTATCGGGATAACTAGGTAGCCCACAAGTGTGCTTCAACTGTAGTTTGGTATTAATGTGGATCTACAGCTTATAAGGTAATTTCTCGTAAGGCAAGAGGTTCATGTGTGCTGGTGAAACTCGTCCCAGCATCTTATGTCGTGGCCAATCATGAGGATCTGATGGCGCAAGAGAAGGTAAGAATGGCAGGGACAGCTGGAAGGGAATTGCTTGTACACGGTGGGGGCTTGAGCTTATGAAACACTTGAACAATTTCTCATCCATTGAGGATGGGATGTTTCATGTAACTGTTGAAGCTACAAGGAAGTTCCCACAGTCCAAGGGGGTTTCTGGGAATTCATAAGTAAAGATTGTTATATCTGGATCGGGGATACTAGTGACAATGTTCAGGCCCATATGGATAAGGTTTAGATCCCTGCAAGGCAAAGCCAGAGCTATAGATAGTTCAGGTTGGAATCCTTTTTAAGGGTTTGGGAATCTTTGGGGATTTAATTTTTATCTTGCAGGGGATCATAGTGAAGGAAGTAGGGGTATATATACTCATGTTGTTTTTGTTTCTATTCCTTCTATATGCCATGATGAGGTGCTCCTGTTGCCTGATTGGAAGCGTCACCAGAGCCTGAGCAGATGACCACATCTTCCCTGATGAGATGCCCCGAAGCCCGACCCACGTACAAGACACAGAGGATCCCAGACCGACCGGCGACTACTACAGCTCACCGCGTCATCTCCAACAGAGTCTACATGTCAAGCCGTGTTTTACTCTTTATGGACTAAGAAGAAGATCAGGATTCATCGAGGGACACATGGGATCATATGACAAGAGGAGGGACTGTTGTGGAAAATTTTATATTAATGTATTGTCATAAGTCTCCCAGTGTGTGTTCAATCACAGCCCGCTCTAATAGCTGACTGGGGCAGACCAACTCTGGTTGAGATCCGTTTGGTAGTGAAAAGCTCTTTGGGGTGTAGAGAAATGTTTGCGGAGTGGGGACATGTCCGCCAGCTAAGGGCCTCTGTGCGATGCACAGAACGATCGTCTGGTGGGGATGTGTTCACTCTGCAAAGACATTGTCAGTTTAACGAGTGTGCTCTCGTGTTGCCCCTGTGTGCCTGATCAACACATTTGTGGCCCAATGAGTGTACACCTGCCGATAATCTCTCGTCTACAAAGACAGTAGAATAATCCAGGTATACATTGTTCTCTGGAACAATGTATAATAGGGATTTCTATCAACGGAAATACGGGAGTCTTTTGGGTTCTGGTTGGAGACAGGGTTAATGTTTGAAAGCCATGTGGCTTCTAAAAACATACAGGCACCCTGTCTCTGCTCAGACACACCCATAAGACTCCTGTAGTCATTGTTCATTGGTTGTTGCATTTTCCTGTGTTAAATCCTTATATGGTCATTGATATCCTGTGAGGTCACAAGCTTTGTAAGAGGTGTTATTGCCTGTTGGAGGCCGAACCCTCGAGCTGTGGGACCTCCTATTGATATGCTAATAAAGTGACTCACGCAGACAGCTGGGGCTGGCTGGCAGTGTGTTTTTGGAACTGGAACGATGAGGATGTGATTATTTGTCTAGTTGGATGGCTGGGGCACACACCAGAGGATGGGATACGATCAAAAGGTGAGATGCATTGGTATTATATCATTAGACAAAATTCTTATTATGATTAGAAACAGGAGATTTGGCTGTGTGCTCTGTGTGCAGCCAAATTTCGCTAACAGTGGTATAATGCACAGAGGCGATGTGATCTGACTAGGCCATCTCCTAATAGACTGTGGGAGAGATTTACTAAAACTGGTGCACACAGAATTTAGTGCAGCTGTGCATAGTAATCAATCAGCTTCTAGGTTTTATTGTCTAACCTTAATGAAACAAACAGAAGTTAAAAGCTGATTAGTTACTATGCACAGCTGCACCAGATTCTGTGTGCATCGGTTTTAGTAAATCTCCCCCTGTGTGTAATTAACCACTTGCCGCCTGCCATATAGCAGAATGACAGCGGCAAAGTTCTTTCAATATCCTGACTGGGCGTCATATGACGTCTGCAGGATATTGAGCCGCTGCGCACCCCCGGGGGTGCGCATTGCGGCAATCGTTGTTGCGGAGTATCAGTCTGACACCCCACAAAACACCGATCTAGGTAAAGAGTCTCTGACGGAGACTCTTTACCACGTGATCAGCCATGTCCTGATCACGACGTAAACAGGAAGAGCCGGTGATCGGCTTTTCCTCACTCGCGTCTGACAGACGCGAGTAGAGGAGAGCCGATCGGCTGCTCTCCTGACAGGGGGGGTCTGTGCTGATTGTTTATCAGCACAGCCCCCCTCGGATCCCACCCAGGACCACAAGGGAAGCCGCCCAGGACCACTAGGGAAGCCGCCCAGGACCACTAGGGAAGCCGTCCAGGACCACCAGGGAAACCAGCCACACTGGGCCACCAGGTATGCCCCCTAGACCCCCAGGGAAATACTAATCAGTGCAAAGGCAGCTGCCAATCAATGCCCAGGCAGCTGCCAATCAGTGCCCACTCCAATGCCTATCACTGCCAGTGCCACCAGGGATGCCTATCAGTGCCGCGTATCAGTGCCCATTAGTGCCACCTATCAGTGCCAATCAGTGCCGCCTATCAGTGCCCATCAGTGCCCAGCAGTGCCACCTATCAGTGCCCATCAGTGCCACCCATAAGAACCCATCTTTGCAGCCTTTCAGTGCCCATTAGTGTCGCCTATCAGTGCCCATCAGTGCCCACCAGTGCCACCCAATGCCACCCATGAGTGCCCATCAGTGCCACCTATCAATGCCCATCAGTGCTGCATATCAGTGCCACCCATCAGTGCCGCCTACCAGTGCCCATCAGTGCCGCATATCAGTGCCCATCGTCAGTGCACGTCGGTGCCACCTCATTGCTGCCGCCTTATCAGTGCCTGTCAGTGCCGCCTTATCAGTGCCCATCAGTGAAAGAGAAAACTTACTTATTTCCAAAATTTTTAAACAGAAACAAAAGCAAAACTTTTGTTTTTTACAAAATTTTCCGTCTTTTTTTATTTGTTTCGCAAAGAATAAAAAACGCAGAGGTGATCAAATACCACCAAAAGAAAGCTCTATTTGTGGGAACAAAATGATAAAAATCTAGTTTGGGTACAGTGTTGTATGACCGCGGAATTGTCATTCAAACTGCGACAGCGCTGAAAGCTGAAAATTGGTCTGGGCAGGAAGGTGTCTAAGTGCCCTGTATTGAAGTGGTTAAGCAGGAACCTGTGCAGTCTAAGTTTGGCAGTTGTTTTGTCACAAGGCTGTATGAGAAGACGTGGTGAGTCTGTGCGGAGACAAGCTTAGGGACTAGTCTGGATAGCCAGGGGTCTGGAAGATTTATATTTGCCATTGTGATTCTGAAAATCCCTGAAAAGAGTAACCTTCTATGTGTGTTTTTGAACTTTACTTATGAATATATTTGGGCAAAAAGCCCTGAAACATATATATAACATGTGTGTAAATACACTGAGCAAAATTATAAACGCAACACTTTTGTGTTTGCCCCTATTTATCATGAGCTGAACTTAAAGATCTATGACTTTTTCTATGTACACAAAAGGCCTATTTCTCTCAAATATTGTTCAAAAATCTGTCTAAATCTGTGTTAGTGAGCACTTCTCCTTTGCCGAGATAATCCATCCACCTCACAGGTGTAGCATATCAAGATGTTGATTAGACAGCATGATTATTGCACAGGTGTGCCTTAGGCTGGCCACAATAAAAGGCCACTCTAAAATGTTTCGTTTTATCACACAGCACAATGCCACAGATGTCACATATTTTTAGGGAGTATGCCATTGGCATGCTGACTGCAGGGATGTCCACTAGAGCTGTTGCCCTTGAATTCAATGTTCATTTCACTACTATAAGTTGTCTCCAAAGTCATTTCAGAGAATTTAGCAGTACATCCAACCAGCATCACAACCCCTGACTACGTGTAACCACACCAGCCCAGGACCTCCACATCCAGCATCTTCACCTCCAAGATCGTCTAAGACCAGCCACCTGGACAGCTGCTGCAACAATTGGTTTGCAAAGAATTTCTGCACAAACTGTCAGAAAACATCTCAGGGAAGCTTATCGGCATGCTAGTTCCTCGTCGGGGTCTCAACCTAACTGCAGGTCGTCGTCATAACCGACTTGAGTGGAGAAATGCTCACATTCAATGGCGTCTGGTACTTTGGAGAGGTGTTCTCTTCAAGAATGAATCCCAGTTTTCACTGTACAGGGCAGATGGCAGACAGCGTGTATGGCATTGTGTGGGTGAGCGGTTTGCTGATGTCAACATTGTGGATTGAGTGGCCCATGGTGGCGACGGGGTTATGGTATGGGCAAGCCTATGTTATGAACAATGAACGAGGGTGCATTTTATTGATGGCATTTTGAATGCACAGAGATACTGTAAAGAGATCCTGAGGCCCATTGTTGTGCCATTCAGCCACGACCATCACCTCCTGTTGCAGTATGATAATGCATGGCCCCATGTTGCAAGGATCTGTACACAATTCCTGGAAGCTGAAAACATCCCAGTTCTTGCATGGCCAGCATACTCACCGGACATGTCACCCATTGAGCATGTTTGGGATGCTCTGGATCAGAGTGTACGATGCTCTGGAACAGCGTGTTCCAGTTCCTGCCAATATCCAGCAACTTCGCACATCCATTGAAGAGGAATGGACCAACATTCCACAGGCCACAATCAACAACCTGATCAACTCTATGCCAAGGAGATGTGCTGCACTGTGTGAGGCAAATGAAACTGCACATTTTAGAGTGGCCTTTTATTGTGGCCAACCTAAGGCACACCTGTGCAATAATCATGCTGTCTAATCAGCATCTTGATATGCCACACTTGTGAGGTGATTGGATTATCTTAGCAAAGGAGAAGTGCTCACTAACACAAATTTAGACAGATTTGTGAACAATATTTGCGAGAAAAAGGACTTTTTTGTATATAGAAAAAGTCGTAGATCTTTAGGTTCAGCTCATGATAAATAGGGGCAAACACAAAAGTGTTGCATTTATAATTTTGCTCAATATATATATATATATATATATATATATATATATATATATATATATATATATATATATATATATATATGTATATATATATATATATATATATATATATATATATATATGTATATATATATATATGTGTATATATATATATATATATATATATATATATATATATATAGTATGTATATATATATATATATATATATATATATATACACACAGTATCTCACAAAAGTGAGTACATCCTTTAGATTTTTGTAAATATTTTATTATATATTTTCATGTGACAACACTGAAGAAATTAAACTTTGCTACAATGTAAAGTAGTGAGTGTACCGCTTGTATAACAGTGTAAATTTGCTGTCCCTTCAAAATAACTCTACACACAGCCATTAATGTCTAAACTGCTGGCAACAAAATTGAGTACACCACTAAGTGAAAATGTCCAAATTGGGCCCAAAGTGTCAATATTTTCTGTGGCCATCATTATTTTCCAGCACTGCCTTAACCCTCTTGGGCATGGAGTTCACCATAGCTTCACAGGTCGCCACTGGAGTCCTCTTATGCCGTGTACACACGGGTGGACTTTTCGACCAGACTGGTCCGACGGGACGCATCCGTCGGACAATCCGACCGTGTGTGGGCTTCATCGGACCTGCAGCTGACTTTTTCGGTCGAAAATCAGACGGACTTTAGATTTGGAACATGTTTCATATCTTTCCGACGGACTCGAGTCCGGTCGAAAAATCCGCTCGTCTGTATGCTTGTCCGACGGACAAAAAAAGACGCTAGGGCAGCTATTGGCTACTGGCTATCAACTTCCTTATTTTAGTCCGGTCATACGTCATCAAATACAAATCTGTCGGACTTTGGTGTGATCGTGTGTAGGCAAGTCCGTTCATTCGAAAGTCCATCCTAAGTCTGTCAAAAGTCCGCCGAAAGTCCGTCGGAAAGACCGCCGGACCTTTGATGCCGAAAAGTCCACCCATGTGTACACGACATTACACTCGTCCATGAGGACCTCACGGAGCTGGTGGATGTTAGAGGCCTTGCGCTCCTCCACCTTTCATTTGATGATGCTCAATACGGTTTAGGTCTGGAGACACGCTTGGCCAGTCCATCACCTTTACCCTCAGCTTCTTTAGCAAGGCAGTGGTCATCTGGGAGGTGTGTTTGGGGTCGTTATGTTGAAATACTGCCCTGTGGCTCAGTCTCCGAAGGAAGGGATCATGCTCTGCTTCAGTATGTCACAGTACATGTTGGCATTCATGGTTCCCTCAATGAACTGTAGCTGCCGGCAGCACTTATGCAGCCCCAGACCACGAATCTCCCACCACCATGCCTGACTGTAGGCAAGACACACTTGTCTTTGTACTCCGTACCTGTTTGCCCCCACACATGCTTGACACCATCTGAAACAAATAAGTTTATCTTGTTCTCATCAGACCACAGGACATGGTTCCAATATCCCTTGTCCTTAGTCTGCTTGTCTTCAGCAAACTGTTTGTGGGCTTTCTTATGCATCATCTTTACAAGAGGCTTCCTTCTGGGACAACAGCCATGCAAAACAATTTGATGCAGTGTGCAGCGTATGGTGTGAGCACTGACAGGCTGACCCCCCCACCCCTTCAACCTCTGCAGCAATGCTGGCAGCACTCATACGTCTATTTCCCAAAGACAACCTCGGGATATGATGCTCAGCATGTGCACTCAACTTCTTTGGTCGACCATGGAACTTGTCCTGGTAAACCGCTGTATGGTCTTGGCCACTGTGCAGCTGCTCAGTTTCAGGGTCTTGGCAATCTTCTTATAGCCTAGGCCATCTTTATGTAGAGCAAACATTTTTTTTTCAGAGAGTTCTTTGCCATGAGGTGCCATGTTGAACTTCCAGTGACCAGTATGAGAGAGTAAGAGCTAACCACAAATTTAACACACCTGCTCCCAATCACACCTGAGACCTTGTAACACTAATGAGTCACATGAAACCTGGGAGGTAAAATGGCTAATTAGGCCCAATTTGGACATTTTGGTGTCAAGCGTGTGTGGCAGCAACCAGGTGAGGAGTACAAAGACAAGTGTGTCTTGCCTACAGTCAAGCATGGTAGTGGAAGTGTCATGGTCTGGGGCTACATGAATGTTGCTGGCACTGGGGAGCTACAGTTCATTGAGGGTACCATGAATGCCAACACGTACTGTGACATACTGAAGCAGAGCATGATCCCCTCCCTTCGGAGACTGGGCCGCAGGGCAGTATTCCAACATGATAACGACCCCAAACACACCTCCAAGACGATCACTGCCTTGCTAAAGAAGTTGAGGGTAAAGGTAATGGACTGGCCAATCATGTCTCCAGACCTAAACCCTATTGAGCATCTGTGGGGCATCCTCAAGTGGAAGGTGAAGGATCGCAAGGTCTCTAACATTCACCAGCTCCGTGATGTCGTCATGGAGGAATGGAAGAGGACTCCAGTGGCAACCTGTGAAGCTCTGGTGAACTCCATGCCCAAGAGGGTTAAGACAGTGCTGGAAAATAAAGATGGCTGCACAAAATATTGACACTTTGGGCCCAATTTGGACATTTTTGCTAGCTGTTTAGACATTAATGGATGTGTGGTGAGTTATTTTGAGTGGACAGCAAATTTACACTGTTATACAAGCTGTACACTCACTACTTTACATTGTAGCAAAGTGTCATTTCTTTAGTGTTGTCACATGAAAAGATATAATAAAATATTTACAAAAATGTGAGGGGTGTACTCACTTTTGTGAGATACTGTATATATAGTTCGGACTGGCGCAACTCATTAAGAAGAGCATCTGCCAATCTACCGCATGAAACACACACAAGAGGATGCAAGCTCCTCGTGCATTACCACCAAACAATTTATTAAAACCCAACAACCTAGTGGATACTCACAAACATATAAAAATAGCAGGCGTGTAACATAGATGCTTCAGCCATGGACAATCTATCCTATCGTTAGACCATCTGGTAGGAAAGCTGAGACATCTGTGTTTCATGCCTGCTGTTTTTATATAGTTACATAGTTACATAGTTAGTCAGGTTGAAAGAAGACACAAATCCATCCAGTTCAACCTTAAAAACAATAAATAAAATAAAAAAAATATTGTACAATCCAATATACCCAATTTTATACCCACAGTTGATCCAGAGGAAGGCAAAAAACCCCAGCAGAGCATGCTCCAATTTGCTACAGCAGGGGAAAAAATTCCTTCCTGATCCCCCAAGAGGCAATCGGATTTTCCCTGGATCAACTTTACCTTGAAATGTTAGTACCCAGTTATATTATGTACATTTAGGAAAGTATCCAGGCCTTTCTTAAAGCAATCTACTGAGCTGGCCAGAACCATAGACACCCTGGCGGGAGTCTATTCTACATTTTCACAGCTCTTACTGTGAAGAAATCTTTCCATATTTGGAGATGAAATCTCTTTTCCTCTAGACGTAAAGAGTGCCCCCGTGTCCTCTGGGTTGACCATAAAGAGAATAACTCGACACCAAGTTCACTATATGGACTCCTTATATATTTGAACATGTTGATATCTCCCCTTATTCTCCTCTTCTCAAGAGAGAATAAATTCAGTTCCTCTAATCTTTCCTCATAGCTGAGCTCCTCCATGTTTCTTATCAGTTTGGTTGCCCTTCTCTGCTCTTTCTCCAGTTCCCCGATATCCTTTTTTGAGAACTGGTGCCCAAAACTGAACTGCATATTCCAGATGAGGTCTTACTAATGATTTGAACGGGGGCAAAATGATATCTCTCTCTCTCTGGAGTCCATACCTCTCTTAATACAAGAAAGGACTTTGCTCGCTTGGCATTGCATGCTATTATTGAGCTTATTATCTAACAAAACCCCCAGATCCTTCTCCACCATGGATTCCCCCAGTTGCACTCCCCCTAGCATGTATGATGCATGCATGTTCTTAGCCCCCAAGTGCATAACTTTACATTTCTCAACATTAAACCTCATCTGCCACATAGTCGCCCAATTATGCCTCGTTTCCACTGAGCGGATCGGTTCGGTTCGGTACAGTTTGGAAGGCCGAGAATGGTCCGGCCTATTCAGGTGAGCGTTTCCACTGCAAGTCGGACCACCAGGGGCCATATGTGGGATTAGAAAAAATGCCTAGCATGTCGTCACATGTCTCAGTGGAATGTATCGTAGCTCCGCCCTAACCAAACCGTACCATTTTCTATGGCCCCACATCTGAAGCAGGACCCAGAATGGTGTGGTTCGGTTCAGTTGTATGGGCCGCTTTCATAATGGAAGCACTTAAAATAGCGTACCGAACCGAACAGATCCGCTCAGTGGAAACGAGGCATTAGACAGTGCATTGAGGTTGGCTTGGAGACATCCTGTAAGGACGTTATTCCACTGCATAGCTTGGTGTCATCTGCAAAGACAGAAATTTTACTTTTGATCCCAGACCCAATATAATTATAAAGATATTAAAAAGTAAGGGTCCCAGCACTGAACCTTGGGGTACACCACTGATAACTTTAGACCATTTAGAGTAAGAATCATTAACCACTACTCTCTGAATTCTGGTTTTTAGCCAGTTTTGTATCCATTTACAAACTGATATTTCCAGGCCTGTAGACTTTACCTTACACATGACCCGCATGTGGGGAACTGTGTTGAACGATTTAGCAAAATCCAAGTATACCACGTCCACAGCCACCCCTCTGTCCAAGGTTTTACTTACCTTAGGTTTGTCTGACAACTTCTGTCTTTCATGAATCCATGCTGTCTGTTGCCTAAAATGTTTTTTTTCAGCAAGAACTCGTCTATTTGGTCTTTTATTTAACGCTCCAGTATCTTCCCGACTATAGAAGTTAAACTAACAGGTCTATAGTTACTCTGTAAAGACTTTGATCCTTTTTTAAATATAGGCACCAGGTTTGCCCTGCACCAATACAGTGGTACTATTCCCGTCATTAATGAGTCCCTAAAAATTACAACGGCTTTGAAATTACAGATCCGTGGGTGGATGCCATCAGGTCCAGGTGCTTTATCCACCTTTATTCTGTCTAAATATTCTTGGACCATATTACTTTTGAGCCATTGTGGATCATTTGAGGCTGTGTCAATACCACCCCCATTATGGACATGAGCTCCCCCATGCTCATGTGTATACACAGAGCTGAAGAAAGTATTTAATAAATTTGCCTTCTCTTTGTCCCCAGTCACCCACTCTAGATTATTTTGTAAAGGGCCTACATGCTCAGACCTGACCTTTTTACTATTAATATATTTGAAGAATTTTTTGGGGTTTGTCCTACTATCTTTTGCAATCTTTTGTTCGTTTTAAATTTTTGCATCCTTGATTTCCTTTTTACATATTCTGTTAAATTCTTTGTAACATTTAAACGACACTAGTGTTTGTTCATTTTTATATTTTTTAAAAGCTCTTTTCTTATTGTTTATAGCTTTTTTAACTTTGGCCGTGTGCCTTTTAAACTTATTGCCCATGGGAATATATGCAGTGAGGTCCCAAACAGTCTTTTTGAAGAATTCCCATTTTTGTTCTGTGTTTATCAATGCAAATATTCCCTCCCAGTCTAAATCCTGGAGAGCAGCCCTCATCCTTGGAAAATTTGCTCTCTTGAAGTTAAGTGTTTTTATCTTTCCCATATGTATTTCTTGTTTACAGCTAACATCAAATGAAATCATTTAATGATCACTGCTACCCAGGTGTTCATATATCTGGATATTGGTAATAAACACTGCATGGTTTGAGATTACCAGGTCCAACAGAGCTTCCTTCCTATCTTTTATATGTTTGTGAGTATCCACTGGGAGGGGTTTTAATAAATTGTTTGGTGGTAATGCACAAGGAGTTTGCGCCCTCATGTGTGTGTTTTTTGCAGTTTACTGAAGATTTCCCCATCTGTGGAGGGCTTCACCCGAGGAAGCATTACGCGCCTAAGTGTCCTTAGGAGCGCCTAAGTGTCCTTGGGAGCATCTTGTATTGAGCACTGGAGTGTCCTTGGGAGCATCTTGTATTGAGCACTGGAGTGTTTTTGTGGATCTAAACTACCACATAAGTATAAACCCCCCAATACCAAGATATATTTATATGTTTTCCTTATAATAACTCATGCAGTATTTATCTCAAACGTAGACAATTTCCTAATAAAATGTCTTATTTAAAAAAAAAAAATTGGTAAATATTTATGTTTTTCAATATTTGGCACATAATATTAGTGTTATTTTTTAACACAATTTTTTTTCACAAGCTAACATTGCATCAGAGGGAGATTGTTCTGTAAATAAAGACACACAGAAATATTGTGGAACTATGAAAAACATTTTAGTATGCCTTTATTCACAGAACAATTTCCCTCTAGGACAATGTTACAAATTATTTATAGTCTAGAGCAGTAGTCTCCAAATTGCGGGCCAGGGGCTGGATGCGGCCCTTTGCTTCCCTTTTCTGGCACCTGAGGCACTGATATAAGGCACTATTTCTCCCACTGACACCAACATGGGGCATAATTCCTACCACTGGCACCAATTCCTCCCTCTAATATCAAAGATGGGGCATTGTTCATTCCCAGTGATGCCAGAACAATTTCTACCCCCCACTGGCCATAGTCCGGCCCCCCTAAAGTCTGAAGGACAGTAAACCGGCCCTTTATTTAGAAAGTATTGAAACCCCTGCTATAAGAGATGCAAATGTTCTATGTACATAAATGGGTAAGTACAAGGATAAAAGTTCATAGGTGGTATTGGTCTTGGTGTGAAGCACTGTGGTAGATAGGCAGACAGCTCTCAGAGAAAGAAGCAGCTCTGTGGGTATAGAAAGATAAAAACAATCAGTGCCAATCTAAATGCAGCATAGTGTAAAATGAATCACGTTTAATAAAAGATACACTCACAGGACATGTATGGATCAGCTGCGCTGTATCGAAGTCTGTCTAGGTAGGAGGCTGCAATATACGGCGTCTCATATTGGTGGGCGTGCCAGTGGTGTCCGAAGCTCCGGGGCAGTGGGTGGGAGGGCAAGCCGAGTATCACCAGGGAGATGGACAGCGGCAGTGGGCACGACCAAGATGGTGCGCATTTGGAGCATGTGTGCATCTTCCTCGGGCCTCTTATGAAGCCTGAGGAAGGAGCACGTATGCTCCGAAAGCTCCCCATCTTAGTGAGATGCAGTAGACTGCAGCCTTTCACCTGGACAGACTCGATACAGCACGGCTAATCCCTACATGTTCTTATACTTCTTTTATCTTGTGAGTGTATCTTTTATTAAACGTGATTAATTTTGCCCTTTGCTGCACTTAGTTTGGCGCTGCTTGTTTTTATCTCTCAAAACTAAGGATCTGTATCCTGGTATTTATATTTTAGGTGAATGGGGTTCTGGAATAATTTTCTTGGTTGTTTAGCTGCTACACCTCTTTAGGCTGATATCTAGAGAGTAAGAAAAAAAATAATACTGAAATGCACAATTTTCTTTAGCACAATAAATATACAGTTTTTCTTCATTGAAAATATATTATGAAAGCACGGTCTAAGTAAGGCCAATTCTTTTTTCCAGGTCCAGGACTTAAGACTTAAAAGGACTATTTATTAATTAAGTGTATTGCAACCTGTAGTATTTCTACTAAAAGTAAAGGACCTTTTTGCCAAAGTACATTTCTTTTGTTCTTTTAAGCGCTAGCAATATATCTCCACAGACAATGTACCAGAAGCTGGTTTTGTTAAAAAAGAAGTCTATATTGACAGAGTATGCTGTTGTTTCAGGTTTGAGCTGATAAGTTATTTCCCAACTTTGTGTACAGTACTTTTCTGACAAAAAAGGTTTCGTTTCAAACAAATTGCTTTTTGTATAAAATATTGCAAAGGATACAAGATCTGACTTTAATTACTCCAAAATGAATTTGCATAAGTTAAGATACAGTTATTGAGTTTCAGTTTTATTCATTTGGATGAATAGTTGCTTGGTTTTATCTTCATTTATAATGTGTTTTCTTGTTTTGCAGAAACTTTGACCATACATTTTACAGTAATGAATAACATTAATTAAAACTCTGCAGCTTTTCACCTAATATTGTAGTAAACCCATCTAGTATATCCATAGTATTAAAGGGAGAAGTCTAATAATCATTCTGATGTTCCTAGGGTGTATATGGTGACAATTCCTGGCTTTCTGGAGTTATATTTTAGGGTTCTTAATGTACCCTTGAGATCCTCCATTAGATATTACTTTAATGTGTAGTTACATAATAGAGATGGACCGAACATCTCCCAGTTCGGTTTGCGCCAGAACTCTCGAACATCACAAAAGTTTGAACCCGAACGACAAACGCTATTGAAGTCTATGGGACCCGAATAAGAAAAATCAAAAGTCCCCATTTTGAAGGCTTATATGCAAGTTATTGGCATAAAAAGGGTATGGGGTGGACATGTACCAATGTAAAAAAAACTTTTAGAAACGATTGTTTTTAAAAGAGCAGTGATTTTAATGGTGCTTAAAGTGAAACAATAAAAATGAAAAATTCCTCTAAATATAGTGCCTGTAAAGTGGCGCATCTGTAGCGTGTGTATAGAACCTGCTGCAGCAAAACTGACATGTATAAAGAAAAAAACGACATTTAAATTGATTTTCCCTGCAAGCTTTCTTTACTTTGTAAACAGCGGCTTGGGGAGCCAGTCTGTATGATGAGGCCACAATTTAGTGCATTCTGAACAAGATTAGACATTTTTTGGATACATTCTAGTGTCTCTTTGGCAGACTTTGGATGGAAATAACAAAGTTTTGCACCACAGTCAGCAAACCTTATATGAAGAAGCCAAATTATAGTACACTCAGCCAGGACTAACAATTTTTTTTTTTAAATAAAGTCTGGTGTCTCTTTCGCAGACTTTGGATAGAAGTAACAGGTGCAGAAAAATTGGGCTTTGGTTGTTGGTGGTGCCTTAACCCCATAACCTTCTAGAGGTACTCTTGATAAAAGCAAGAACTGGCATTGCTTTAAAAAACTGAAATTTGAAATTTGATGCCCCTGTCAAACAGTTGCAGAAATATTGGTCATTGGGTGTTGGTGGTGCCTTCACACCGTAACCCTATAGAGGTACTCTTGATGAAAGCAAGAACTGGTATTGCTGTAAAAAATTTAAATTTGATGCCCCTGTCAAACAGTTGCAGAAAGATTGGTCTTTAGGTGTTGTTGGTGCCTACACCTCGTAACCTTCTGGCATGTCCAAAGTCCGGCCCGCTGGCCAATCGTGGCCCGCGTTCCAGTTTTGAACGGCCTGCCTGGTTATTTGGACATATATATCTTTTGTGGCCCCCAACGATCTCCCAGCACAGGGGCCAAAAAAGATATATATGCTGGCTGCCTTGGAGGGGACAGGGCGAAGGCAGGATGAGTGCCGTACACACAGGAGAATTTCCTGTTTAGACAGCAGCCTCTGCAATAGGAAGTCCGTCTCCTGCGCTGCCATTGGAAGACTGTTCTGTCCATCAAAGGAGGTGGGACTTTGCATTAAAGAGGCCACCGAGAAAACAGGAGTTTTTCCTGTATGTAATCTTTTGGCACTCGTTCTGCCCCCCTCCCTGTCCCTTCCAAGGCTGCAGATGGATGGGCATCAATCAGGCTGCACCGATGGCAATGGTGAGTCTGCATTCCTGGCAATGGTGGGTGCTGCATTCCGGGCAATTGTGGATGTTGCATTCATGGCAATGGTGAGTGCTGCATTCCTGGCCATTGTGGGTGCTGCATTCCTGGCAATGGCGGATGCTGCATTCATGGCAATGGTGGGTGCTGTATTCATGGCAATGGTGGATGCTGTATTCATGGCAATGGTGGGTTCTGCATTCATGGCAATGGTGGGTGCTGCATTTCTGGCAATGGTGGGTGCTGCATTCATGGCAATGGGGTGCTGCATTCCTGGCAATTGGCAATGGGGGTGCTGCATTTCTGGCAATGGTGGGTGCTGCATTCATGGCAATGGGGTGCTGCATTCATGGCAATGGGGGAGCTGCACTGATGGAAATGGGGGTGCTGCATTTATTACAATGGTGGGGCTGCATTCATGGCAATGGTGGGGCTGCATTCATGGCAATGGGGGTGCTGCATTCATGGCAATGGTGGATGTTGCATTCATGGCAATGGTGAGTGCTGCATTCCTGGCCATGGTGGGTGCTGCATTCCTGGCAATTCCTCGCAATGGTGGATGCTGCATTCATGGCAATGATGGATGCTGCATTCCTGGCAATGGTGGATGCTGCATTCCTAGCAATGGTGGGTGCTGCATTCATGGCAATGGTGGGTACTGTATTCATGGAAATGGTGAATGCTGTATTCATGGCAATGGTGGGTGCTGCATTCCTGGTAATAGTGGGTGCTGTATTCATGGCAATGGTGGGTGCTGCATTCATGGCAATGGTGGGTGCTGCATTCCTGGCAATGGTGGGTGCTGCATTCCTGGCAATGGTGGGTGCTGCATTCATGGCAATGGGGTGCTGCATTCCTGGCAATGGGGGTGCTGCATTTCTGGAAATGGTGGGTGCTGCATTCATGGCAATGGGGGTGCTGCACTGATGGAAATGGGGCTGCTGCATTTATGGCAATGGTGGGGCTGCAGTCATGGCAATGGGGGTGCTGCATTCATGGCACCTGTGAGGCTGCAGATGATCATTGACCCTTATTTTGCTTCACAGTTCTTTATTTAAAATGTACGTTTTTTCCTGAAACTTCCCTCTTAAAGTGAAGGTGCGTGTTATACGCCAATAAATACAGTATATCCAAATAACCTGTCTGAGCACATCTCTTTACTCACACACAGCCACAAAGGCAAGATAATTCTTGTTGGGCAGTGTATTAGTGCTCGAACAAACACACTTATGCCCCGTACACACGGTCGGACTTTGTTCGGACATTCCGACAACAAAATCCTAGGATTTTTTCCGACGGATGTTGGCTCAAACTTGTCTTACATACACACGGTCACACAAAGTTGTCAGAAAATCCGATCGTTTTAAACGCGGTGACGTAAAACATGTACGTCGGGACTATAAACGGGGCAGTGGCCAATAGCTTTCATCTCTTTATTTATTCTGAGCATGCGTGGCACTTTGTCCGTCGGATTTGTGTACACACGATCGGAATTTCTGACAACGGATTTTGTTGTCGGAAAATTTTATCTCCTGCTCTCCAACTTTGTGTGTCGGAAAATCCGATGGAAAATGTCCGATGGAGCCCACACACGGTCGGAATTTCCGACAACACGCTCCGATCGGACATTTTCCATCGGAAAATCCGACCGTGTGTACGGGGCATTAGAGCGAATTTTAATGGTTCAAAGAATGTCAGGCAAAATGGTCAGCCCTCACGCATGTTCACTTCATCAAATCTGGCCCTCTTTGAAAAAAGTTTGGACACCCCTGTTCTAGAGGTACTCTTGATAAAAGCAAGAATTGGCCTTGCTGTAAAAAAATTTTATTTGATGCCCTGTCACACAGTTACAGAAAAATTGGTCTTTGGGTGTTGGTGGTGCCTTCACACTGTAACTCTATAAAGGTACTCTTGATGAAAGCAAGAATTGGCCTTGCTGTAAAAAAAAAAATTTAATTCGATGCCCCTGTCAAACAGTTGTGGAAAAATTGGTCTTTGGATGTTAATGGTGCTTTCACATCATAACACTATAGAGTTACTCCTGATGAAAGCAACAATTGGCCTTGCTGTAAAAAAAATTAAATTTGACTCCCATGTCAAACAGTTGCGGAAAAATTGGTCTTTGGATGTTGTTAGTGCCTTCACCCCATAATCTTCTAGAGGTATTCTTCAAGAAAGCAAGAATTGGCCTTGCTGTAAAAAAAATTAATTTGCTGCATCTGTCGAACAGGTGCAGAAAAATTGGTCCTTGGGTGTTAATTGTGTCATGAAATCTATACCAAAAAATTACTTCAAGATAAAATCAACACCCACAAAGCTAGGCAGCCTAGACAGATGTCTTGCAGATATCCTAATAACAATCAACAATATTAAAAACGACCGGGGAGACATTCTCACAAACCCAACTGATGTTATGGATACGTTTGTGGAGTACTACAA
The DNA here is from genome assembly GCF_042186555.1 of Aquarana catesbeiana. Classification (NCBI taxonomy): domain Eukaryota; kingdom Metazoa; phylum Chordata; class Amphibia; order Anura; family Ranidae; genus Aquarana; species Aquarana catesbeiana. The sequence goes on from NC_133329.1 coordinate 228,591,996, forward strand.
GGCCTTGTATGCTCCCATACCGGTCTATGATAATCAAGAATTGGATGCATTATTGACGTCACTGAATGTGCCGGTACTGACAGAGATGGATAGGGACGTTTTGGAAGCTGACATAACTGACAAAGAAATTGAAACGGCTATCAGGGCCTTCCCTCCTCATAAATCACCCGGACCAGATGGTTTTTGTATTGAGTGGTATAGACTACATATAGAGGACGTGGTTCCCAGACTGAGAGCCCTGTTTCATCATTGTCTTAAACATAAATGCCTCCCAGACTCATTCTTAGAAGCACAGGTGATTCTATTGCCAAAACCAGGCAAGGACCTTTTGACGTGCTCCTCCTACAGACCCATAGCACTATTAAATCAGGATCTAAAAATTTTAACAAAGATCTTAGCTACAAGACTGTCCCAAGTTATTACCACTTTAGTAGACATAGACCAGACGGGTTACATGCCTCAAAAATCGACAGACACTAACTTACGCAGACTTTTTACTCATTTGCAGATTGATCATGACAACTCAGGATCTAGGGTGGTAGTGTCCCTCGACATGGCCAAAGCTTTTGACTCTGTGGACTGGAAATATATGCTGGCGGTACTGCGCCACATGGGGTTTGGGGACGTGTTCATGACCTGGATCTCATTATTGTATAGCAATCCCAAAGCGGTCATAAAGCTGGGCACCTCGGTTTCCTCCCAATTTACAGTGGGTAGAGGCACACGCCAGGGGTGCCCGTTGTCACCATCTCTATTCGCCCTAGCGATAGAACCTTTGGCTATAGCACTGAGGAGATCCCCTAACGTGGGAGCATTGGAGGTGGGAGGTATACGGGAATGCATTGCACTCTATGCAGATGACATGCTACTTTTCCTAAAGGACGCAGGGCCATCGCTAGAGGCAGTGTTTGAAATACTGGATAAATTTGCCATCTTTTCGGGACTGCAGGTTAACTGGGAGAAATCCAGTGCAATGGCTATTGACGCAGATACCCAGGCCTCAGCAACCAAACGGGTTCCCATTACATGGGTAACCGAGTTTAAGTACCTGGGCATACGTATATCGCCCAGGGTTGGTGATTTTATGTCCATCAATTTACTCCCTGCATTGGTCAAGGTCAAATCGCAGCTTGATGCCTGGAAACATCTCCCATTGTCCCTAATTGGTAGGGTCAACCTACTTAAAATGAAGATTCTCCCAGTTTTCTTGTACTTCCTGCGGAACACACCAATTTGGATCCCCTGTTCTTTTTTTAGGAGGGTAAACAGCTTATTTAGCTCCTTCATATGGGCCACTGCACACCCCAGAATTGGTCTCCGTACTTTACAGGAGCCATGGGGTCAAGGTGGACTAGCAATGCCAGATCTTTTCAAATACTTTATAGCAGGACAGATGGTGATTGCTAGACGCTGGTTGATGAGGGACGATGGGGACTCAGCAACAGTATTAGAGGCAGCTCTCATGGGATCGTATGAGAGCCTATCTTACTTAGTTTACAGGGGACCCCAAGCCTCCCCATCCCTGACTGCCTCAATGCGTGTCACTGTCCGCGCATGGGACAGGGCACAAGTTTTGATGAAGGTTGAAGATGGGAGCTGGTCACAGGACACCCCCCTATGGTTTAACCCTAGACTATCACACTTTGGTGCGATCCCTGACCCGGTGATTTGGGCCAGGGTTGGCATTAAACAACTGAAGCACATAGTGGGGGGAAAAAAATTACTCACATTTGACCAACTTAAATATAAATATAATCTTCCCAACTGGTATCTATTTAGATACCTCCAGTTGAGACATGCGTTTCTCACTCAGTTCAATTCTGACACACTAGAGCTGGGCATGTCCCCATTGGAGAACATGCTCGGGGCTGAGGACCTACAAAAACCGCTATCAACAGTCTACAAAGAACTATTTGTGGAAAGACCCAAAATGCTTAACAAATGTAAAGACACATGGAGTGCATTAGTAACAGATTTTGGGGGGGAAGATTGGGACGACATGTGGGATCACCCGTTCCAGACTCTGGTGTCGGCCAGGGATAGGCTCATTCAATTTAAAATACTTCACAGGGTGTATTATACTCCTGTAAGGATAGCCGGGATATATGGTACAGGTGCAACAGAATGCTGGCGATGCACGGTTAGCCATGCTGATTTTGACCACATATTTTGGCAGTGTCAGCCGATAAGGGAGTTCTGGAAGGGGGTATCACGCACCATACCGAAGGTACTTTCGGTACCGATTCCTGTTACGGTCGCAGTCTGTTTGCTGGGTCTAGTGGAGGAGTTGGCGCCCCGGAGGGCGCAAAGAACTATGATCTCTCTCTCCCTTTTTTATGCACGTAAAGCTATTTTATTGTGTTGGAAAAAACCTGAACCGCCCACAGTGTCTTATTGGAAAGGCATAATCAATAAAGCATTACCTTTTTACAAAGCAACACACTTAAGCAGGGGTTGTCCAAAAAAATTCGAAAAAGTATGGCAATGTTGGCTGGATGACAAGGACACTTTGAATTGATCTGCTACGCTGGGGGAGAGCCTTAGCAAGCACTCTAAGTATTGGGTAAAATGATGATGTAATCCTGATTAGATAATTATTTGACTGTGTGAGGATTGGGTGTACCATTGATCTCTAGCAAACGAAATATTTTATGAGTATGGAATGTGATTTAACCATAGTGAAGGCAATATTCAAAGGTTGTGCAAGAGATTCAGCAATAGTGAAAGGCTGCACAAGGGTAAGGGTTAGGGGGGAGGGAAGGGAGGGAGAGGGGGGGGGGGATTTTGGTAAACGTTGTACTGTACTGTATGAGCGGTTAAAATGTTAATAAATAAAAATTTTCAAAAAAAAACAATCAACAATATTAGCATCAGGGGCTTGGTAGCTGATACTGATCCAGAACTGATTCATTTTGACAAATATCAGCTGGCCAATGGAGTCTGTGAACAGACACGCTCCTTTATCTTTCACAAAGCCTTCGGCAGCACTGAATGACTGTTCGGAAAGCATGCTGGATGCAGGGCAGCCCAGCAACTCAATTGCATACCGGGCAAGTTCTGGCCAGTAGTCTATTCTCATGACCCAGAAACCCAGTGGATAGTCTACTGGAAAGCTCACCATGTCTGTTTTCGCCCCTAGATAATCTTCCATTTGATGCAGATGCTGCCGATGGGATGTTGAAGCTGATAGCCCTGGGCACAAGGACTAAAAAAATGTTGAAATGCATCACTGAGGCGCCCCCCTTCTCCTCCGCTCCTCCTTTGACCAAGAGAAGCCTCAAAATTAGCTTTTCCATCAGACTGTAACCTACCAGAGTCTTGAAAGGCATCACATAAACGCCTCTTTAAGGTGTCCTCGAAATATTTCATCCTGCACTCTCTCTGGAAGGGCAGGATGAGTTTTGAGACTTTTCCCTTGTAACAGTGGTCAAGGAGGATTGCCAACCAATAATAATCCTTATCCTTGATGCCATGAATTCTCGGGTCCTTTCGCAGTCTTTGAAGTATATTGGGGAGCCCATGTATTGCAAGTTTGTGGAGACATGGGAAGCAGAGTCCTCGGGGTCACTGAGGATTACAGTATCTGGAACTACCTCCTCCCAGCCACGTACTACTCCCATGGTTTCTGGGGACTAAAAACCATCTCTTAAGTTTTAATTTATGTCTTCCTCTGCTTTAATGCCTCCAAAACTGCCAGAATCCTCCTCCTCCCTCTCCCCTTGTGTGTTCTGTGGCATTGCAAAAATGGTGTCTGCATAAGGAGGGCCTTGGGAGGAAAGGAAGTCCTCTGCTTCCTCACGCTGCTCTGCCTCAATTGCCCTATCCATAATGCCACACAGTATGCTCCAGCAGGAACACAAAAGGGATTGTGTCACTGATTGTCACATACCTTTTGGCAGAGCCTGACATGCAGATAGAGACCTCTCGTACAGCCCCAGCTCAAGAACCACCGGAGTTGGACAGTGGCCACGAGAGCGCGGTTTGTTAAGAGTGCCTGCAAGATTTTCTGTTGGCCATAGAGGTGTGTAACAAGGACGTTACCAGAGCTGGGCTGGATAGTTGAAGCAGCGGGTGGCAGTAGGAACCGTAGATGCAGTCACACAGGGGATGCAGGACCGGGGTCACCAGGCACTATGCAGAGCAGGACAGACGAATAACTGGATGCAGGGTCAGACAAGCCAGGTCAGCAACGGATGATCAGAGACAAGCATAAACAGCAGGCAGAGAATAGTCAATGTGCAGGCAGAAGTTGGCAACAGGATATCAGGCAGATGAGAGATATGACAAAGTTTAAAGGCAGGCCAAGGTCAGGATATATCGAGAGCAAGCGTGGTCAGGATAAGCTGGGTCAAACACAGGAATCAAGCAAGGATCACAGGAACAGGTATACAGGTACAGCTGCAGATCAGACAGCACTGTAGTAGTGCAGCTGCTGTTTTTTTAAGGGCCCATTGGCACCAAACGCGGTTATCGCGGGCGCGTGCACGCACATCTGGCGTGTGTTCCCGCGCATGTGCACACACACGCGCCGCTGCCTGGCATGGTGGGCACCCATAGGAACATGTGTGCACATGCGCGCACATATGCGCATCTGCCCTGCTACAGTGCTTTCCTGACATTGCCCCCTTCCAACGGGCAGCCTTCGGATGCCCAGCTGGCTTTCCTTCTTTGGGCGGGCATGGAAGAAAGCAGAAATTAGCCCTTTTGCATGGACATTCCCTTCTGGCTCCCAGGAATTTTCCTCTGGCCCGTAACCTTTCCATTTGATTAAGTACTGTAGCTGATTCCTTCTTTCCCTACAATCCACAATAGCTTCTATTTCATATTCCTCATCCCCATCTACAAGTATAGGTTCAGGTGGCCCAGAACCTCTTTCTGGGAAGGAATCTGGCACTGCAGGTTTTAAAAGTGAAACATGGAATACTGAGTGAATTCTAAACGAGTCTGGTAATAATAATTCATACGATACCTCGTTAAGTTTCTTCTTCACCGGAAACGGCCCCATGAACCTGGGTGCAAGTTTCTTCGAGGGACAGGCCAACTTGAGATTTGCTGTAGACAACCACACTCGGTCACCCACATAGAGATATAGTTCCCCTCTTCTCTTCCTGTCAAAAGTTCTCTTGTTATCAGCCTGTGCTTTAGACATCGCTTCTTGCAATAATTTGTTATTGCGTTTGAGAAAGTCCACCATACTCTGAACAGCTGGCATTGTGTGTGGATTCAGGAACAAAGTCGGGCAAAAAGGATGGATGAAAGCCAAAATTGGCAAGGAATGGGGACTGCCCCATAGTAGAATGGCTGGCGTTGTTATATGCAAACTCTGCCAATGGTAGTAATGATGTCCAATCATCCTGGGTGAATGACGTGAAACATCAGGTGTATTGTTCGAGCGTCTGGTTAGTCCTTTCCGTCTGTCCATTGGTCTGCGGATGATACATGAAGGATAAGGATAATTCGATCTTCAAGACTTTGCATAAGGCCCTCCAGAAGCGTGAAGTAAATTTTACCCCCGGATCAGAGACTATATTTTCAGGGACCCCGTGCAGCATTATGATTTTCTTGATGTATACTGGAGCAGTCTCCATAGGCAGAGGGCGTGTTTATTAGAGGCAAGAAGTGAACCATTTTGGATAATCGGTCCACGACCACGAAAATGGGCATGCATCCTTCAGATGGGGAAAGTTCCACTATAATAAAGTCCATAGATATCATCTTCCATGGTCTATCCGTTACTGGCAATATTTTGAGTAGACCCCAGGCTTTGCTTCTAGCAGTCTTACTCCGAGTACACACGACACATTAATTCACATACCCTTTACAATTCTTGCCCAGATCAGGCCACCAGAATGTGCGTTGCAATAAATCAAGTGTCTTGTGAGATCTGAAGTGGCCTGCAAAAGGGTGATCATGAAAAAGTTTCAAAACAGTCACTTGTACGCTTTCTGGTACAAATATTTTATCTTCCTGCCACAGCAGTCCTTCTTTAGGCACCAGTGTAACTCTATGAGGACTGGGAATATCCACAGAGGCTTGTTTAATTTGTGAGAGGAGATCAGCTTGTATTAATAGGAAATTACCTGCAGACAAGATGGTGTCTGGTATAGATGGTTCTGTAGGGTTATCGTACATACGAGACAATGCGTCCGGCCTAACGTTCTTTGATTCAGGTCAATAAGTAATATGGAACACAAGACTCGAGAAAAACAATTCCCATCGAGCCTCGTGTGGCCTTAGGCGTTTGTGTCAAAAACCATGAAACAGACTGAGACAGAAGTACAGTTAAATCACACTTGTTTAATAATAATAAAAAAAGGTAAACAGAGTAAACATAGTCAAAACATAGCCAGAGTTCAGGAACCGGAACGGATAGTCAGACAAGTCAAAACATCAGGGAGCCAGAGATGAGCATAGTAGAACAGCAAGCAGGATCTGAAGCCAGAAGGAATGTCAGCCAAGCAAGTCTTTAACAGGAACACAGGAGAGCATCTTTAAAAGATGTGACCAAGGCGAAGGCAGAGATCATCTGGACTGGACAGCCTAAGTAGGCAGGACTGACGAGCAGGATATCATCAACAGGTTAATCACTGTGGAGAGATAAGAGCTGGCAATTACCCACAGCTGAGCGGCCAACTTTGAGATGGAAGGGCTGAGCCCAGCCCTGACAGTTTGGCAGATTCTTGTGATCAGTATAGATCAATATTGGGTGTGCTGCTCCTCCAGTAGATACCTCCATTCCTCCAGGGCAGCTTTGATGGCAAGTAGTTCTCGATCTCCGACATCATAATTTCTCTCGGCCGCAGAGAGTTTGCGTGAGAAAAAGTTATGGGGTGCATTAAGTCCTTGAGACCTTGTCGTTGTGACACAACTGCCCCTACAGCATTCTCCGAAGCATCCACTTCTAGTACATATGGCAGGGATGGGTCTGGGGACTTAAGATAGGAGCTGACGTAAAAAGTCTCTTTATTGTTCCAAAAGCATCCTGTGCCTCAGGAGTCCAATGAAATCAGAAACTCTGTCTGGTAGGTTGCATTATGGGCGTAATGATGGCAGAGAATCCTTTGATAAATCTCCTGTAGACATTCGCAAACTACACAAAACACTGAACTCCCTTCTTGTCTGTAGGTGCAGGCCAATCTAGAATAGCAGAGACCTTTTGGGGATCCATCTTCACCCCTTCTGTTGAGATAATCAAGTCCAAGAATTTTATACTCTGCCGCTCGAACTGGCATTTCTTGGACTTGGCATACAGTCCATGTTGGCGGAGCCGGGACAAAACACTCTTGACGTGCCCCCAGCGTAGGTCAAGGGACACAGAAAAAATCAAGATGTCATCTAGGTATACCATCACAAAAATGTCCAGGAAATCTCTGAATACATCATTAATAAAATGCTGGAAAGTGGCAGGGGCATTGCATAGACCGAAGGGCATCAGCAGGTATTCAAAGTGGCCAAATCTGGTACAGAAGGCCGTTTTCCACTCATCCCCTTCACGGATTCGGACCAGGTTGTAGGCCCCTTGCAGATCCAGTTTGGTGAACACGGTTGCAGACCTTAATCTATGGAATAATTCAGGTACAAGGGGAAGAGGATAACGATTCTTTACTGTAATCTTATTGAGCTCTCTGTAGTCTACGCATGGACGTAGAGAGTGATCCTTCTTTTGCACAAAGAATATTCCTGCCCCTGCTGGAGAAGTGGACGGGCAGATGAAGCCTTTTCTTAAATTTTCATCAACATATTCTTTCAGTGCCTCCTGCTCCCGTTCAAAAAGTGGGAAAATTCAACCAAAGGGGATCTTGGCCCCCGGAAGTAGTTCAACTGGGCAATCATATGGCTGGTGTGGAGGGAGAGCATTAGCTCCCTGTTTGCTGAATACGTCAAGGTATTCGTGGTAGGGTTCAGGTACCAATTGACATGTCTCGTTATCAGAATCCATACATAACAGGTTTATGGGGGTTCTTGGGGATTCCGGCAGGCAGTGCTCCTGACAGTAGGCAGATTGGAAGCTGATCTTCCCTGTATTCCAGTCAACTCGTGGATTTTGTGCCTGTAGCCATGGTAGGCCCAGAATAACAGGAAACAGAGGAGATGAGACGGCATTGAGACTCAACAGTTCTTTATGATTGGTGGGAGTAACAACGGGTAAAGGAGGTGTCTCCTGAGTTACAAGTCCTGATTTAATACAAAAGCCATCTGCCAGGTATACGTAAAGTCCATGAGTCTTTGATTGTAATGCGATGGGTTGTTGTGCTGCTAAAGCCAAGTCAATAAAGCAGCTGCATGCCAGAGAGTCAATAATTGCAATGACTAGGATTGCGCCTCCCGGTATCTGAAACGAGATCGGAAGAAATAAATGAGTTGCACTGGCAGGTAATGGTGGTAGCAAATTGTACACATGCTGCGCTTATCAAAATAAAAAATAAGACATTTCCACTAAAATATTAATAAAGTGATATTGTGCTTAACATATACAAAATCTATTAATAACCATTAATACTATACTATACGTTAATGTGCAATAAATTTCAATGAATGAATAAATAGGTAAAAGTGCTCCAATAAGCCTGTGTATTGCAAATATTCCACAAAGCTTGTGCAATTTTCAAACATTAATAGATAATTCAACACAAACATCCATGCGATTTAGTGTTGCATCCAAGCATATCAGTACTGCATCTATGCAATATGGTGTTAGTGCAATGTTCGAACAATAAAAAGTTAAAAAATACAAAAAACCGCACCATGCGATTTGGTGCTACATCCATGTGATTCTATTCAATTCAGTGCTGTGTTGCTGTGCAATGATTAAATTAACAGTCCGATTTAGTGTTGCATCCATGCATTTCAGTGCTGCATCTATGCAATATGGTGTTAGTGCAATGTTCAAACAATAAAAAGTTAAAAAATACAAAAAAACGCATCCATGCGATTTGGTGTTGCATCCATGTGATTCTATGCAATTCAGTGCTGTGTTGCTGTGCAATGATCAAATTAACAGTCCACAGATCTTCCACAATCCATTCATGTGTTATGGTGAACACAAACTAAAGTGCTGTGCGCTCATACAAGTGCTCCCCCCCAGGTGATAGCCCCTCACTTTAGGGCGTGCGACCTTGCAATTAAGCTTGGTCAGAATGCGCCTTAGAACCTCTCTGGGTTCGATGTTATATGCAGGGTCCTGGATAGATTTGCACTGGTGCCTCTGTTCCTCACAGCAGTCCCATTTGTACCTCAATATATCAACATAAAAAGGACTTCATGGTGCAGTATGTACTAAATTTATTAAAATCATAAACAAATCCCGCAATGGGTACTCACAGTAACAAGGCGCTTAAGCGCGCCACACTAAAACAGCAGAGACGAACGGGCAACAGCGGCTGGTGTGGGGTGGCGTGCTAATCTGTCCCAACAGGTTGTATGTATAACGTTCCGTCCTGTCCCCTTCCCCTACAGCAACACAGCTCTGAATTGAATAGAATCACATGGATGTAGCACCAAATCGCATGGATGCGTTTTTTTGTATTTTTTAACTTTTTATTGTTCGAACATTGCACTAACACCATATTGCATAGATGCAGTACTGATATGCTTGGATGCAACACTAAATCGCATGAATGTTTGTGTTGAATTATCTATTAATGTTTGAAAATTGCACAAGCTTTGTGGAATATTTGCAATACACAGGCTTATTGGAGCACTTTTACCTATTTATTCATTCATTGAAATTTATTGCACATTAACGTATAGTATAGTATTAATAGTTAGTAATAGATTTTGTATATGTTAAGCACAATATCACTTTATTAATATTTTAGTGGAAATTTCTTATTTTTTATTTTGATAAGCGCAGTGTGTGTGCAATTTGGTTTAACTATTTTGCATGGTTATGAGACATGCGTAACGTTAGCAGCTGATCATTTGCAAAGATATACTATTTTGGAGACCAGATTTGGTCAATTACCTGGAGGCTCACAGGACTACAAATTAGCATTCTAGGTAATGGTGGTAGGTTGGCATAAGAAATAGACAGACACTCATCTTTGCAGGACATGTACGAACATAGTCACCGGCTTCTCCACAATACAGTCAAAGGTTATTTTGTCGCTGACGGAGGGGTTCTTTGGATGTCAGAGAAGGATGCATTAATCCCAGTTGCATCGGTTCAGGATTAACAGAAACAGAATTGGCAGAAACAGAACTGGTAGAAGCAGTATGAGCAGAAACTGGAACCCTCGGCATCATCCATATAGGGCGGGACTGCTGGGTAGATCTTTCTGTCCTGCGTTCACGGAGTCGTCGGTCGATTTGTATGGCCAAAGTAATTAGAGCATCCAAGGTATTTGGTACTCCAACTTGAGGAAGTTCATCTTTCAGACCCTCAGAAAGGCCTAGGCGAAATTGATGTTGCAGAGCTGCCTCATTCCATTGCGTATCTGTGCTCCAGCGCCTAAAGTCCGTAACAGTCCTCGGCTGTTCTGCGGTCTTGCTGGAGCGCATGGAGAGCAGCTTCTGCCGTGACAGTTCTTTGCAGATCATCGTATAACTGGGCCATAGCATCAAAGAAGGATGACATCTGTGCATTGTTCTCATTAAGTAGCCGGTGGGCCCAGGTCTGAGGTTCACCTTGGAGTAATGAAATAATGAACCCCACTTTTGTGGCTTCTAGAGAAAAGGTCTGTGGTTGCAAGGAGCAGTATAACTGGCATGCGTTACGGAATGCCCAAAATTTACTTTGATCCACTGAAAATCTCTCTGGTGTTGGAACCCTGGGTACCGGTGGCAGCATGACCACTGTGAGTGAAGTAGTAGTCTGTGTTGGTGCAGCAACAGATAAAGAGGCTGTAGTAGGACTTGCAGATGTAGCCAAGGACTGCAAGCGCTCTTTCAGCTGCATGTAGCCTTCCTGTAGGGACTTGACGGCTTGAGTGAGGGCGGCAAGGTGCTGGCAGATCTCATCTATCGGAGAGGCCCCTCTTGCAGGCTTTGACATGGCTGTCTGATGCAGTCACATACCTTGTGGCCTCGTACAGCCCCGGCTCAAGGACCACTGGAGTTGCGACAGTGGCCACGAGAGCACGGTGAGGAAAGAGTGCCTGCAAGATCTTCTGTTGGCCGCAGAGGTGTGTGGCAAGTGTGCCACCAGAGCTTGGCTGGATGGTTGAAGCAGCGGGTGGCAGCAGGAACCGTAGATGCAGACACACAGGAGATGCAGGACCGGGGTCGCCAGGTACCATGCAGAGCAGGACAGACAGATAACTGGATGTAGGTTCAGACAAGCCAGGTCAGCAACAGATGATCAGAGACCAGCATAAACAACAGGCAGAGAATAGTCAATGTGCAGGCAGAAGTTGGCAACAGGATATCAGGCAGATGAGAGATATGACAGTCTAAAGGCAGGCCAAGGTTAAAATATATGGAGAGCAAGCGTGGTCAGGATAAATACAGGAATCAAGGAAGGATCACAGGAACAGGCATACAGGTAAAGTTGCAGATCAGACAGCACTGCAGTAGTCCCATTGGCGTCAAGCGAGGTTTGAGAGTGCGCACGCCTGTCTGGAGCCGTTCTTACCGTGCATGCGCACACGCGCTCCACTGCCTGGCTCGGCAGGCACCCATAGGAAGTTGTGCCCTGCTACAGTGCGTTCCTGACACTGATGCATGAACTGTCACGGCTCACCATCCTTGTCATCTCCTCAAATGGTACAGTACAGTGCATGCATCTTTTATTAGCAGCCATTGGTGTGGGGAAAAAAAGCACAGGTGTCCTGAGCCTGTCCTTGTGCCATACTTACTCAGGTACTCGCTGACCGCCCTCTGCCGCATGTGCGGCCACTGCAGCATTTCCAAAGTTGAGTTCCACCTGGTCGGCATGTCACAAATTAGGCGGTTTATGGGCAGGTGGAATTCCCGCTGAATTTCAGCCAGAGGAACACTGGCTTTGTATGACAGACTCTTCTGGCCTATTTTAGAAGATCTTGTAAACCTGGGTACCTGTTTAAGAAACGATGCCCCACCAAATTAAGGACATGTGCCGGGCATGGCACATGTGTCAAGTTTAGTGCCAATATGGCACACCACCATTCCTGGCTCAAGCTTCCGTGGCGTGAATCACCTCTGGGCCTGCCCCTGCAGAGCTGAAAGAATCTCTGCTCCGGTGTGGCTCTTGTCCCCTGGACAGACCAGCTGAAGCACTGCATGGCATCTTTTAACTTGACTCGACTACCAGGGGGTACTGGTAGTTCATAGAACAATCCAGCAGAGGAGGAGGGGTGGAGCTGACGGATCATGCATAATCACCACTAGCTGTATGGACACGTGGTGGCAAAACAAGCTCAGCACTGAGCCCTGTCCTGCATCCTTCCTAGTTGTAAGCAGAGTTACCCAGTGTTCTGTGAACAAAATATATCGTCCCTGACCAAGCTTGCTGGACCTCGCATCAGAAGTAAAGTGGACCTTGCGGCTTACTGCCTTGCCCAATGATGCCACAACATTGCCTTTTACTTGATGGTACAGAGCTGGAACCTGCCATTGTGGTACAGCACATTCTGCAAGTTCACGGAAGGGAGCAGAATCCACCAGACAGAAAGGCAGGAGTTGTAAAGCCAGGAATTTGGACGAGCTGGAATTTAGACGCTGGGCATGCTGGTGGCAGGAAGTGTATTTTTTTTTCAGTGCAGCAGCTGGGGCAGGGAAATTTGCCTGCTATACTCTACAGCAGGTGGTGTGCTGCTGACAGATGTGTTGCAAGGACCTGTGACACCCTTTGCTATACCATCATCCCTGTCAGTGGAAGCTGCTAAGAGATCATTTGATATTGCGGGGTAGACATGAGAGTGAGGAGGACAAGAATGGTGTCCCTTGTGTGTGGCTTTCAGGTGCTCTTGCCAACGGGCTGAGTGGTGGGAAGTTAAATGCCTTGTCAAGCATGTGGTACCCAAATGGCTGGTGTTTTTGCCGCACTTGATTTGCTTGCGGCAAAGATTGCAAATTGCAACACTGCGATCGGCTGCACATTTGCTAAAAAAGCCCACATAGCTGAGCTGTAGGAAGTGGGCCGGGAGATAACAGCTCCACAATCTGAAGGAATAGGGTGGCTGTTCTCTACTCTTCCATGCTGCCTGCCTCTGGAGGGCATCCTGCCTCGTTGGGGTTGTTTCCCACTCTCACTTTCCTCCTCTGCTCTATGTGGCACCCAAGTCGCATGAGTAATACCATCATCTTCATCCCCTCCATCCAATTTGTCAATACCCTGTGGCTGGGGGAACATGGCTGCCAATTTGTTGTTTATCAGTGTTCTCCCCTCTCCACATGCTCATGTTACTGTCTTCCTCTACTGCAGAACCAACATCAGAATCAAGTAATGTCTGTGCATCCTCAAGAAGAAGTGGTTGACGCCGTGTTCAAATAATTCAGCTTCAGGCATCGAAGGGGTCCTGCGTGACTCCGAAACGTTGCACTACACGGTTTTGTGATGTGATCTTTCTTTAATTAAAAAAACGTTTAGACAAATCGCTCCAGGTCGTTGGTGTGCTGGTGAATATTTACATTATGTGCATGTTCCAGTATACAGCTGGCGGTCGCTACTTTTAGAGCTCATTCCAAGAACATGTGTTATGGGAATATGGGATGTGGGCAAATAATTCAGCTGACTCCTCCATGCATGATGCTGGGGCTATGGCAGGAGTAGCTGTGGGGAAGGAGATGGAATAAGCTGCTCTGGCAGCTGCATTGGACTGCACACTAGTGTCAGCTTGGGTCATAGAGGATGAGGAGGATAATGATGGTTTAGTAGTAAGCCAGTTCACCACCTCCCCTGCATGCTGTGGCTGGATAGCACAGGCAATGTGACTAAAGAGACACAAAGGTGCCCTGCCTGAGGACGGACCACATACACCTTTGCCTGTGGACACAGACGCTGCTGGCTCCCTCATATTGGCATGGGAATGTCTGCCTTTATAAACCCCCTCCTGCCAGACATGATGGGGGGCTTATTACCCAAATTTAATAGATACTGGGAAATTGGATGCACTTTATTCAATGAAAAGTGGTGTTTGGTGCACTTTAAATTGAGGACTGATGCTGACAGAAATGTAAAAACTCGAAAAAAAAGGGTGTAAACACCAGCATCGCAGTCGGAAAAACTGTGGCTGACAATTTTTTTAAAAAGGGGGCAGGAAGGGGACAAAAAATTAAATAAAAAAAGACAAAAAAAAACAAATCATACAGCAACCAAAAAAAAAAAAGGTATACAGCACTGTATACAGCACTAAATGTTATGTAATGCTGTGTTAAACACTGCACTACACTAACACACTACACTATACTGATACACTATACTCAAACACTATACTAACACTCTACACTCAGATTCAAATGTTAGGTAAAGTTGTGTTAACCACTGCACTACACTAAAACACTACAGGTACATTGACACACTACACACTATACTCACACACTATACTGACACTAAACTAACACTGTACACTCAGAGTCACAATAAGTGAACACACTAACTGCTAGTAGCAAACTAAGCCCTGCTCTATCTATGTCCACTCCAACACACTACAAAAGATTTCTATGGGAAGTTACCTTTTATAGTGTAGGGGTGGGACTATGAGCACTGAGCCATGATTGGAGAAAGTAATCATCACTTTGTCCAATAAGGGCTCTGACAGTGCTAAATGGCGATGCAAGGCTTCCTTTAAATTAGGGGCGGACAAGGCACTGTCAAACACGCAGCGCATTGTGGGGTTCTTGGCTAGCGAACATCCCGCCAAGCTACCCACAAATTTGGGTGCTCACCGAAGAGGCAAATATGCGATGTTTGGGACAAACTTTTGCTTGGCTCAAACTGTTCGCCAAATAAAATCATGTTGGTGTGTTTAATTTCATGTTACTTTTACACTTTGTATAATGGACAGTAAGAGCCATTTAAGTGTTGTCTCTTGGATTTCTTTGCATAATGTAGATTTTGTCAGATTGGTTATACTTCACACTGTGGGAACCATTGAGATAAATTATGCTTTTTCCTAAACTCACAACAGACCAGAATGGGGTCTCTGAACTTGACATTTTTAAAGCTAAATGTCATGCACCTCCTTCCTCAAATTAATTGCCAGGTTACCCTTAAAAAATGTTTCTAAATGGCAGAAATACCCAAATATGTGTGGTTACAATTGCTGCCGGGACTTAAGACTTCTATATTTTTCCTTGCAGTGAAGGAGTGTAAAAAGTTGGAATATATTTAGGTGAAGAAAATACATTCTTTATATTGCAGAACAGACTCACAAGACTAAATACTATGTTGACAAAATGTAGTCCCCCCACTCAATTTTTTAATCCTATATGCAGCCTTTTACATTGCCAAAAAATGTGTGCAAGCTTGGGTAAGATAAGTGATATCTATGAGTTTTAGTTTATTTTTCTTTTGCAGATTACTTGTCCTACAATATATCATAAATGCTCAATTGCTTCCCAGATTTGCCCCATTTTTTGCAGGCTATCCATTCGTTTCCCTTTTTTTTTTCCTGCCACGCCTAATTTCTTAAAGTGAAAATCCACTTGCATAAGAAAGCTTACCTTTTCTTTTGAGTAAAATAAGAGTATATTTTGAATAACAGCTAGCATAAAATGTATATTGAAGGAGGTTATTTTGTATTGCCTTTGTTACTGGTTACTGTTTGTTTTGATTTTAGATAGACTAAATGTATTGATGGAATTGTAACACCATACACACTTTGAATCAGTTACCTAAATAATAGTATTGGTTGCTTGTTTTTATTGAAATTTTCAAAAAAAAATAACTTGCTGTTTTCTGTTAAAGTCCTACTTCGCCTTTGGCAAATTTAAAATGCTGTAGTCCTTCATGTTATAAAGTTAAATAAGCTTATTTTGTTTCGATATTCACCTCACTTCTGACATGGTCCCCTGCAGGGTCATCTAACTGCATTTCAATACCAGTCCTCTTCTTAACATCACCCAAGCCTCTTCCTGACAGCCCAGGGCATCATGGACATGCAGACAATCATGCCAGACTGGGCTCACAGTACTCTTGAACAGCACAATGCTGTCACAGTTCTTGGGGTCAAATTCCCATATCTACAAGGTGCTCAGTGTCTATGCACCAGTATGCAATGCTTTTAATCAATGGAATAATTTTCTTCTTCACTTCAGGGATGCTGTGCTGATCATTGTATACCTCAGTATGATCAGTATACCTGCTCTAGCTGATCATAAGCAGGTTTCTCTAACAGCTGACCTGACAAGACAGTAGAAGGTCACCCAAAAGACATTAGGAAAACACACATGGAAGTAAGGCTGCATACAATAATTTATACAATAATTTAGTCTTTGGTTGGTAAGGTACATTGGGTTAATTTTATAATTGTACAGTGTTTACAATTGTACAATTATATAAATGTGTCTTTTGACATAAGAGAAGTATAATTCTCACATCAACACAAGACAAACCCTAATGTCAGGCCAAACTCCCCTAATCTTGTTACAATATAGGCTTCAATTTCGAAGCAGTATAGGCCCAAGTTTAGATCTTACCTTCGTTAGCACGATCGGCGTCTCCGATGCTCCTTCCTCCGCTCACAGATCGTACGTAAGACGCGCGCGTTACGATTTATACACACTGCGCATGCGTATAACTCCGCCCGCCCCTGACGTTCTTTCTATTCTATTCCCCGCCCCTTTTCGTTCGGCGCAGTGGAGGAAGAGCACATGGCGGATAGACAGCAGGATCGTGCTAAGTACAGCAACGAGGAGGAGGAGGAGGAAAGGCCGGAGCCTGAAACGTCCCAATCCAGAAGGAGATTAAAGGACTCAAATATGTCCTTTGGGGAGATGTTGGAGATGGTGGACATCCTGAAGAAGGCTGACTATGATGGAAAGTATGGGCCTTACCCCAACCCCAATGTCCGAAAGGCCAAGATCATGGTGAAAGTGGTCAGGAGTCTGCACCGGAAATTCGGGGTACGACGATCGAAAGATCAGCTCAGGAAGCGGTGGTCGGACCTGAAATTACGAGAACATGAGCAGTACAGAAAGATCCGGAGAGTGCTGCAAAAAAGTAAGTAGTTGTGCTGTGTTCCTATTGTTCTTGTGTTTATTACGTTCGTGCTGCTCCATGTGCTTTTAGGAACTGTTGTACAGTTTAAAATGGCAACTTTCATGTTCATGGGCACATACATTGTTCGGATCACACATTTTTATTTCGGACTATAAAATACCATTGTTTAGACCATATGCATTTGGCCACCATTTTGACGCCCTATACTTGTCTTCAAAGAATTGGGTTGTGTAGATGGCTTTGTTACTAGAATGAAATGCAAACTAGATTCTGTGTAAGGAGAGGACACTGAGCAGCTGTTTTCACATCTGGACACTGGAGCACTAGTGTGGGACCCCAGAACACCATTTTTATTAGGGGGCCACACAGGTGCTCCAGTGTATACTATAGGGGGGATACATCTGTGAAGCTTGTACTAAACAGGTAAAGTATCGCAGATTGACAAAGGACACTAAAAATGCTACATCTTGGAACTCTGCTAAAATAGACAATTGTACCCCACTTCCAAGCAATGTTTCATCTTTATAGTTCTGCCATCAAATATCTGTGTGCTAATTATACCATTTTTGTTTTACATAGGGGAGAAAAGACTCGGAGGACACCCCTCATCCGAGGAGACCAGAGCCCCCCCCCCCCCCTCTGAAAGAAGGGGAAATCCACCCAACACAAGATGAGCAGGAGGAAGAAGACGTGGTGGAACTAGTCACCACAACAGGTGAGTGTCTGCGACCACAGGCTCAGATAAGAGATGGATGGCGGCATTTTTTTTAGACCTAATTTATTTTGGGGTTCCTCTCTTTTTAGGTGATCGTGAGGTTGTGGATGAAGATCCTTTCACATCAGAAAGTGCCCAGATCGTGATCGGGGAGATCATGGGGTGTAATTTACAATTGGAAATCATCAAGCAAAACATCAATGATGTTATTCCAAAATATAAAAACATCATTGATGTTTTGGGGCGAGTTTAAAGCCCCTCCAAATAACTTTCTTCTTTTGTCTGCTACAATGTGCGAAATGTTTTTGTGATTTTTCCCAAAGCCAAATTTGGAGGATGCACACAGTGTGTCAACATGTGCTATCTGCCATCACGGGAGATTAATGGACGCGTTTTGGGGGTGCAACCCCTTCCTCAATAATAAAGTAGCGGTGAGGAAGGGCTTTCTCCCCCAAAATACGTCCCTTCATCCCCCGTGATGGCAGATAGCACATGTTGACATTGTGAAATTTGTGTGCATCTTCCAAATTTGGCTTTTCCAGGGGTGATTTCCCCCCATCTGAACGCAATATTAAACACAGTTCCTAAATACTCATGTATGATATTGCCTTCAAGTTCTACCAAATGTGAACTTTGTAAGATCAAGATTTGTGTCTTTCTTGTGGGTTTTACACAGGCCTGTTTTCTATAAAATGCACATTTTGATTTTGGATAATGCCACCACAAAAATTGTTATACAACAAACATGTTGGTTTGTCAGAAAAACCTTTGGTAAATGCACATGTGATTGTGCAGGTATTAAAAAGATTGCTCATCAAGAATGTGTGGATTATTGTCTCAACGCTACAACACTTTTGGGGTGATGTAATTGTTGTTTTATGAGAAAATGGGGGTTATTTCCTAAGGGCAAATCCACTTTGCACTACAAGTGCAGTTTCAGTGCAGTTGCAAGTGCACTTGTAGTGAAAAGTGTCTTTGCATTTAGTAAATAACAGCCAACAGTGCTTTGTATAAGGTTACACAATCACTACATTTTCTGGACTCCACACATTTCTGTCAGGGTCAGCTCAAACAAACACAAGCAGTAAATGTCCACAAAGAAGAGCCTGGGGGGAGATGCCCGTCGAGAACTTGAGGTCCTGCAGGCTTCTCCCTGTGGCCAAATACCGCAGGGTAGCGACCAACCTCTGCTCCAGAGTGATGGCTTGCCTCATGCAGGTATCCTGCCTGCTGATATAGGGGGTCAGCGAAGCCAACAAACGGTGAAACACGGGGTCCGTCATCCGGAGAAAGTTCCTGAAATCATCAGGATTATTCTCACGGATCTCACGGAGCAAAGGCATATGACAGAACTGGTCACACTGAAGCAACCAATTCTTGGTCCATGAACTCCTCCCCACCCTGTTCATGGACTGGACTTGTGTCAAGGTCAGGACCCCAACACCAAGCCCCCGCACAGCACGAACTCTACGAGGAGTACGCATACGAAACATGGCTAGAAAACGGTCGGCTGCTCAGAACGAAGTAACAGAACGCACTGAAGAACAGCAAGGCCTGTGAAGAGCGACCTGAAAAACAGCAACGAGCGGGCAAGATCGCACAGAAAACTCCGATACGAACTGACTGCACACACTGAAGAGCAGATACAAACCCACAAGCACAAACTGAACGGCAGAAAACGATCTGAAAGCCACGAGTCTGAAAAAGCGCGAATCGTCTCTCACCAAACTTTTACTGACACGAGATTAGCAAAAGGAGCCCAAAGGGTGCCGCGCTTGGTTCTGAACCGGCCTTTTCTAGTCTCGTCGTACGTGGTGTACGTCACCGCGTTGTTGGCGATCGGAAATTCCGACAACTTTGTGCGACCGTGTGTAGGCAAAACAAGTTTGAGCCAACATCCGTCTGAAAAAATCCTAGGATTTTGTTGTCGGAATGTCCGAACAAAGTCCGACCGTGTGTACGGGGCATAACTCACTTGTTTCTGTATCTTATCTTAGTCATATATAAAATAGTCCAAGTGTGCATGTATGTTTGCCAGAACAAACTTTGTGCTCTAAACTTTGCTAGAACCTATGTCAATTAGTTTTACAAATACCTATATTAAAATGATTTCATGATTTCCTTATCCCTCTTGATTCTTCATTGGCCATTCTGTAATGGAAATCATTAAAAAGAACATAGTACAAAGATATGAATATTTCTTCATAGTTTGAATTCATTTTCAATTACCACAGTGCCTGCATAAACATAATAGAGAATCACTAAGCACATTAGAAAAAAATATTTTGTGCATTCCCATACCTGCAATATAACACAATTTCTTGAAACCTATTGTATCTTATGTTACAGTTCTTATTTAAAAGAAAATATTTACAAGTTCCAGATACCTAAACCTTGGTCAAACGACACTTTGGGTCCCATGTCTGTAATGGCCTGCAGAGTTTCTGCCTGGTGACATGGATGCTCTCCCTTGGCTTTTGTGAAGGCCCAACATGGGGTCCTGTAGCATTCAAAAGAGTAGTCAAAGGAGAGGCAAATAAAAAATCACAGTTTGTACCAGACAAGAGGACACAGTGCAGCTACAGACCACAAGTGACTGCTACCATAAAAGGTCCCCAGAGCTCATGTGGCAGGACATTTAAGTTTTTATGGATTTTGGATCTTAATTTAAACTAAAAGTTTATTATAATTATTATTTAAATTCATGTTCAACAGTCGATCGCTAAATCAGGTTCTGTTGGATGGTCCTGCTGAAAAACCTGCATTCAGTCAGCTACTTCAGCCAATTGTAAAAAATATTTTATATATATATATATATATATATATATATATATATATATATATATATATATATATATATACTCGTGCTAATGGTGTACAAAAAGTGGAAAAAATAAAGTGACAAGTGCAGCTGCTGTACACGAGGTGCTATTCACTTGAACAAGTACAAATATATAAGATACAGTGCTAGCAAACACAATATAAGTGATATTGAAAACAATTCATTAGTAATAAACGTGAAAGTCCATATAAAGTGACTGATGTGCTCCAATCCAAAAGTGTAAAGTGCTCCAAAATTTTCAAGGTGTACCACAACACCCCCTCCTGTGTCCCCACTCTTCCTTGTTAACCACTTAAGCCCCGGACTATTTGGCTGGCCAAAGACCAGAGCACTTTTTGCGATTCGGCACTGCGTCGCTTTAACTGACAATTGCGCAGGCGTGCGACATGGCTCCCAAACAAAATTGACGTCCTTTTTTCCCCACAAATAGAGCTTTCTTTTGGTGGTATTTGATCACCTCTGCGGTTTTTATTTTTTGCGCTATAAACAAAAAAAGAGTGACAATTTTGAAAAAAAACTCATTATTTTTTACTTTTTGCTATAATAAATATCCCCCAAAAATATATAAAAAAAATATTTTTTTCCTCAGTTTAGGCTGATACGTATTCTTCTATATATTTTTGGTAAAAAAAATCACAATAAGCGTTTATTTATTGGTTTGCGCAAAAGTTATAGCGTCTACAAAATAGGGGATAGTTTTATGGCATTTTTTTTTAATAATTTGTTTTTTACGAGTAATGGCAGCAATATGCGATTTTTATCGTGACTGCGACATTATGGCGGACAGATCGGACACTTTTGACGCTATTTTGAGACCATTCACATTTATACAGCGATCAGTGCGATTAAAAATGCATTGATTATTGTGTAAATGTGACTGGCAGTGAAGGGGTTAACCAAGAGGGGGCACTGCAGGGGTTAAGTGTGGTCTAGGAAGTGAATCTAACTGTAGGGGGGATGGGCTACGTGTGACACAACACTGATCACCGCTCCCGATCACAGGGAGCGGTGATCAGTGTCAGTAGGCAGAACAGGGAAATGCTTGTTTACATCAGCATTTCCCCTTTCTTCCTCTCCGTGAGACGATCGCGGGTATCCCCATGGACATCGAGTCCGTGGGACCCGCGATCACACTCACAGAGCTTATGGCAGGGTCATGCGTGCGGCGCGCACACGACCACACTGCGGCAAATTTATAGGGACGTACCTGTACGCCCATTTGTCTGTCCGTGCCATTCTGCTGACGTAAATGTTCACGCAGCGGTCGGCAAGCGGTTAAAGATACTCAGCCAGAATAACAGGTACCCAGAACAAAAAGGAATGGACTAATAGTGAAGTACCTCTATGAAAAGGATTTATTGCGCATAGAAATGGATACTTACAAGAAGCAAGATAAAATCAGGCATAAAAACATGGTGCTTTATGGCAGAGTGACCCGACGGAAGTCTCTGCTCAGTGCCAGACACATGAAAGCCCGCATGGAGTATCCTAAAAAACAGGACTCCAAGATTGTGAGAAATAAGATTCTCTGATCTGATGAGACCGAGATAGAACTTTTTGGCCTTAATTCTAAGCGGTATGTGTGGAGAAAACCAGGCAGTGCTCATCGCCTGTCCAATACAGTCCCAACAGTGAAGCATGGTAGTGGCAGCATCATGCTGTGGGGGTGTTTTTCAGCTGCAGGGACAGGACGACTGGTTGCAATCAAGGGAAAGATGAATGCGGCCAAGTACAGGGATATCCTGGACGAAAACCTTCTCCAGAGTGCTCAGGACCTCAGACTGGGCCGAAGGTTTACCTTCCAACAAGACAATGACCCTAAGCACACAGCTAAAAAAATGAAAGAGTGGCTTCACAACATCTCCGTGATTGTTCTTGAATGGCCCAGCTAAAGCCCTGACTTAAACCCAATTGAGCATCTCTGGAGAGAACTAAAAATGGCTGTCCACCAACGTTTACCATCCTGACAGAGCTGGAGAGGATTTGCAAGGAGGAATGGCAGAGGATCCCCAAATCCAGGTGTGAAAAACTTGTTGCATCTTTCCCAAAAAGACTCATGGCTGTATTAGATCAAAAGGGTGCTTCTACTAAATACTGAGCAAAGGGTCTGAATACTTAGGACCATGTGATATTTCACTTTTTCTTTTTTTAATAAATCTGCAAAAATGTCAACAATTCTGTGTTTTTCTGTCAATATGGGGTGCTGTGTGTACATTAATGAGGAAAAAAAATGAACTTAAATGATTTTAGCAAATGGCTGCAATATAACAAAGAGTGAAAAATTTAAGGGGGTCTGAATACTTTCCCTCCACACTGTATATTTGTGCTTCAGCCAATTGCCACACGTCAGAATACAATGGCACAGCGGGGGATATTCCTGCATCCATCTCTCTTGTGTGGACACAGGAATCTGTGAGGTGTTTTTTTGCTCAGCCTGCTGGTTGAACAAAAAAAATCTCACAGTGTCTACCCAACTTAGGACTCTTCAGCATTCAACACTTCCAGGAGAGTCAGAGTCCCTTTGCACTTGCTGTGACTCCATCCTCCAACGTCAATAAAGCTGTGTCGTGTAATAAAATAGATGTCAGAGGACATGATCAGAGAATGTGATGACTATGTCAGCTATGACGTAATGGTCACCATGGAGACTGGAGGCCCTCTACCTGCAGATGAATGCTGCAACCTTCAGGCTGCAGTAACCTCTGCAATGCCACCAGTGTTATATTGTATTTGTCCAAGAACTATGAAAAAATAGATATTTTACTTGTACTTGTTTGTGTATTTGCCAGCACATAATCCCTAAAAAAAAAAAAACAGAGCAGAGTTTTTATTGAAGGACAATAAAAGATTGTCATGAAGTGTTGGATGCGTCATGGTGGGCTTGACGCGTTTCGTGGACTCTTATCCACTCATCAGGAGCTGGGCAGCATCCATGTTCTATAAAAAAGTATATAAGATCCATTGTGATCTGGTGTCCTTAAAATATATACTAATTATTTAGAAATGGAAATTAGATTACAGAGCTATTCTCAAGTGACACAGGCTGATGCTGTTAAATTTGGCCTGAGCATTTAGGCTTTAACTACTTGAGTATCGACCCATTAATATGCTTTCATTATCAGGCCATTTTTCAGTTTTCAGTGCTGTGATAGTTTGACAATTACTTGTCCATGCAGCACTGTACCCAAAGTAATTATTTATCATTATTTTACACAGAAATTTCTTTTGTTGGTATTTAATAACCAGGTGTAATTTAAAAAAGAAAAATAGACTTAAAGTTTTGAAAAAATGCTTCCCCTACTTCTGGTTTAAAACAAATCCAATAAAAATGCCAAGACAGTACAAAAACCCCAAAAATTACTTTTTTTGGGAAAAACAATTATTATTTTATTTCTGTGGCTATCGCCAAAAATTGAAAAGAAATGAAATCATCCCAATATAGACAAAAAAAAATTACTCCTGCGTTTGTGAAGGCGTTTTTGGTGTAAATTGGTAGTACTGTTTAGAGTGAAAGAACTGAAGAAGATGGTAATGCGTGTCCCGCTGCCTCAACTGACCAGGGGTGGTCTGCAAAAAGACTATGTAGAAGAAGGTGGATGGTGGGCGTGTGATCAAACGCTTACATCAAAGAATTTTTAGTTTATTCATGTACAATGGAATACAAACATGTAGATAATACAAATACTACGTTTCGTAAGAGCAGGTAACAAAATATGCACTAAAAGGTTAAAAATTAGATATGCCCATGTGAAGGCAAGTATTCAAAATAGGATGACACGTTTCAAGGATAACCTCTTCATCAGAGCCTTGAGAACAGGAGCACAGTCTGTATAAGCCGGTAGGCCAACATGTGTACATAAGGAGGAGTAGTTAGTTGGAAGGTATAGCCTGTGATGGATAATTAATTTTTCTTAGCTCCATACCAGTCCACATCCAAGCGTTCTGGCTCCAAGGCTATGTGGGGGAGAAGCTGCAGCCTGCGTTTGTCCTTGGGGGTAAGGGAGTCTTGTGATCTGTGAAGATGGAAGAGGGAGGATGTCTCCTTAGATTATACTGTAGCTGTAGATGTCTGAAGCTGTCTCTCCGCCTGAGACATAGGTATGACACATACCTATGTCTCAGGCAGAGAGACAGCTTCAGACATCTACAGGGGGTCTTTTCAAATTCTGAAAGCTGTAAGTGAAAAATAGTAACCTCCAGATTTTTTTTCTTTTACAACACCAACAATTATACAATCCAATCTCTCAGTTACAATTAAATGTCAATATAGTCATAAGCATTCTAGAAATTAATTATCCAAATACCTTCTTAAATCTCTCTTATACAAAAACAAAGAGAAAGTCCAATATAAATATACTAAACTAAACTAAATATACTAAACTCCCGACTAGACAAATTACAGATAACATCAGACTGGCTTCCAACATTATACAAGACGCAGCCTTACACTCAAGTAAAGTGCTACTCCTAAGTCCTGACATTCATAAGGCTTTCGATAGCGTGCTATGGCCTTATCTTGAACTGACTCTTGAAAAATTTGGCTTTGTAGGGGCCTTTGTTTCACGGGTTCCGAGCACTTTATCACCACCCTTGCACACAAATTAGACTTCCTGGCTGCAACTCCGACTACTTCACACTAGGCAGAGGAACCAGATAGGGCTGCCCCCTGTCACCGCTTTTATTTGCTCTTGCCATTGATCCCCTGGCCCGCTCCATTTGCATGGACCCCAACATTAGAGGCAATAGAAAGGGCAACCAAGAGTTCAAACTGAGTCTGTATGCGGACGATGTCCTAACGTTCCTGACTGACCCAATAGTGTCCCTGCCCAACCTCACTTCCACTTTACACACATTTCAAGAAATCTCGGGACTAGGGGTTAACCTCTCTAAATGTGCTTCCTTTCCTATAAACTTCCCCCCAGACATCATCTCATCTATCCAATCTAACTTTGGGTTTTCAATAGTAGGACAAACCTTATCTTACTTAGGCATCAAATTAGCCCCAACGCTTCATAAGATATACCAGGCTAACTACCCTCCGGCATTTACCCGCATCAGACAACTACTACACACATGGAGCCCATACCACATTACATTCCTAGGTAGAATCCAAGCGGTGAAAATGTCCATTCTTCCTAAGCTTTTATTTTTTTTTCATTATGTGTCCCGCCAGACGATAGAATTAATTCCAAGGGATGTGAATAACTTAGTTTGGCAAAACAAAATACCCACTATCCCTGGAAGGTGCCTGACGGCAACACTATATTTGAAAATCTCTGTGGCCCCTCGTCTAGAGACAGGGGGACAATCTCACTACTTTATAACTACCTGGGTGGTCTCGGCCTTCCAAAAAAGTCCACAGCCATGCTCGGCTGGGAGATGGAGACCGGTCAGGTGGCCTCCCCGGAGGAGTGGGGTGACAGGATCACCAATATGCATAAATGCACAAAATCAATAGCGGTAAAGGAAACAGTGGTGAAATTACATACGAGATGGTACTACACACCTTCCAAACTCCACAAATTTTTCCCCACTATTCCGGAAAACTGCTTCAGAGAGTGCCCTGACAAGGGGACTCGTTTACATATATTTTGGAGCTGCAAAGCAACTAACTAATATATGACAGAAGGTAACCTGCAAAGTGGCAGAGATCACAGGTGTGTTGACAACTTTGACACACCAAATGTGCCTATTTTTTGCAGACATTCCTGGCTCCTCCCCCCAGAACAAAAGCTTGCCCATTCACTATGTTCTGCTGTCCACTGGACTATTGCTTTGGAACCCCGGGGGTACCATGGGAACAGGTTCTTAAACGTATGGCAGCCATACAACTCATGGAGAAAATTTTCCACACTATCATGGACACCATGCCAATTTACGAGTTGAAATGGAAGTCGTGGTCCCCTTAGCTCACCCTGGACCCTGATGTTAGCAACGGGCAACCTCCCACAAGTTAATAGCCTAAAGGGTATCAGTATCCAGATTGGTTTCCCGTAGCCTACTTTTCTATGTTGCATTTTAATTTAAGCGATAGTTTTATGGTTTATAACTATATTTTGTGTTATGTTTACTGCAGTAGAGTCAGGCTGATGTAAAGACGCCCGCTAGACCCCTAGTAAATCATTTGGCTCTTCTTATTGGGCGGTCTTTCTGGTTTTAGCAATGTGTGCAACTGCTCAACTGACGATGATACACGCTGGCTTTTCTGGGCCTTTATTTCACAGGAACTCACGTTTAACTTTTCTTAAATGTACAGTCAGGTCCATAAATATTGGGACATCGACACAATTCTAATCTTTTTGGCTCTATACACCACCACAATGAATTTGAAATGAAACGAACATACTTTAACTGCAGACTTTCAGCTTTAATTTGAGGGTATTTACATCCAAATCAG
Organism: Aquarana catesbeiana; assembly: GCF_042186555.1. Taxonomy (NCBI): domain Eukaryota; kingdom Metazoa; phylum Chordata; class Amphibia; order Anura; family Ranidae; genus Aquarana; species Aquarana catesbeiana. Next base: position 228,619,030 of record NC_133329.1, read on the forward strand.
GTGAACGGTGTAGGAATTACAACAGTTTGTATATGTGCCTCCCACTTTTTAAGGGACCAAAAGTAACGGGACAATTGGCTGCTCAGCTGTTCCATGGCCAGGTGTGTGTTATTCCCTCATTATCCCATTTACAAGGAGCAGATAAAAGATCCAGAGTTCATTTCAAGTGTGCTATTTGCATTTGGAATCTGTTGCTGTCAACTCTCAATATGAGATCCAAAGAGCTGTCACTATCAGTGAAGCAAGCCATCATTAGGCTGAAAAAACAAACCCATCAGAAAGATAGCAAAAACATTAGGTGTGGCCAAATCAACTGTTTGGAACATCCTCAAAAGGAAAGAATGTACAGGTAAGCTTAGCAACACCAAAAGACCCGGAAGACTACGGAAAACAACTGTGGTGAATGACCGAAGAATTCTTTCCCTGGTGAAGAAAACACCCTTTACAACAGTTGGCCAGATCAAGAACACTCTCCAGGAGGTAGGTGTGTCAAAGTCAACAATCAAGAGAAGACTTCACCAGAGTGAATACAGAGGGTTCGCCACAAGAAGTAAACCATTGGTGAGCCTCAAAAACAGGAAGGCAAGATTAGAGTTTGCCAAACAATATCTAAAAAAGCCTTCACAGTTCTGGAACAACATCCTATGGACAGATGAGACCAAGATCAACTTGTACCAGAGTGATGGGAAGAGAAGAGTATGGAGAAGGAAAGGAACTGATCATGATCCAATGATACCACCTCATCAGTGAAGTATGGTGGTGGTAGTGTAATGGCGTGGGCATGTATGGCTGCCAATGGAACTGGTTCTCTTGTATTTATTGATGATGTGACTGCTGACAAAAGCAGCAGGATGAATTCTGAAGTGTTTCAGGCAATATTATCTGCTCATATTCAGCAAATGCTTCAGAACTCATTGGACGGCGCTTCACAGTACAGATGGACAATGACCCAAAGCGTACTGCGAAAGCAACCAAAGAGTTTTTTAAGGGAAAGAAGTGGAATGTTATGCAATGGCCAAGTCAGACACCTGACCTGAATCCGATTGAGCATGCATTTAACTCGCTGAAGACAAAACTGAAGGAAAAATGCCCCAAGAACAAGCAGGAACTGAAGACAGTTGCAGTAGAGGCCTGGCAGAGCATCACCAGGGATGAAACCCAGCGTCTGGTGATGTCTATGCTTTCCAGACTTCAGGCTGTAATTGACTGCAAAGGATTTGCAACCAAGTATTAAAAATTTTAAGTTTGATGGATGATTGTTAATCTGTCCCATTACTTTTGGTCCCTTAAAAAGTGAGAGGCACATATACAAACTGTTGTAATTCCTACACTGTTCACCTGATTTGGATGTAAATACCCTCAAATTAAAGCCTGAAGAAATTAAAGTACATCTTGTTCATTTCATTTCAAATCCATTGTGGTGGTGTATAGAGCCAAAAAGATTAGAATTGTGTCGATGTCCCAATATTTATGGACCTGACTGTACATTTAAGAAAAGTTAAACGTGAGTTCCTGTGAAATGAAGGCCACAACATGTTACATTCATTACTCAATGTGCTCTGTAACTGAGGCTTACTGTTACTGCTCTTTATTTTTTCAATAAAATCATTTGTATTAAAAAAAATATATATACTAAACACTAAAACAAAACAAAAAACTCACAATCAGTGGCTTACCTTCTAAATCACGCATATATTTCATACAGCCATAAGCAATATAATACCTACCTACACTCCAATATAGGACACGCCAGTCAGTCTCCCTTTTTTCCAACAATAATTTATTCAGAATTAATGAAATCGGAGCTAAACCCAGGGTAACAAGCCATCTATTTCAAATTTTTTCAAATTTGTTTGGCCAGTTTCTGTGTTGGTAGATTAGCTTTTCATTAGATATGATTTATTTGTGTTTTCAGTTCCTCCAGGGTGGGGGAATAAGGGGATAACCGTTTTTGGGCAATTCATTTGCAGGCTTCAAATAACACTCAAGTGATAGGGACATGTATTTTCTGGTAAAATAGCCTCATCCACATGTCCACTAAACATATCCCTTGATCTTCTGCTAAGGTAACCTGAAAAACAGATCTTACAGTAGTCAGAACATCTTTACAGTATCTATAAAGTTTTGGGCATCTCCAAATTGTGTGGATCTAGGTGGCAGGGCCACTGTTACATTTAGGACGAAAGGGATTCTCCCTACGATGCCAGGCAAACAGTTTTTCTGGAGTGTGGTATGTCCGATGCAGAAAAAATAACTGTGTGAGTTTGTGGGTGGGGGATAAGCTAATCTGTGAGAGTGCAGAGAATCACCATTTCCTACTGGTGATCTGTTACAGGGCCCAAATCTTTGGACCACTGTTCTTTAGCCAGAACAACCACCAATGCTTGAAACTTAGCGTGAAGAGTGGAACAAAATTGGGAAATAAGGCTTTTCTTAATATCACCACTCTGAAGTACAGACAAAATAAAATAGTGTACCTGCTATATTGCAATGTGTGTGCACAAGTTTTAGACTGGATGGCATGTCTTATCTAAAGGTACTGAAAAAACCTTTGAAGTGGGGGATCAAATTCCCCACACAGTTGACGAAATAATTTAAGAGAGACATTTTCATACAATTGTACCATATACTGTATCACTTTGTTATACCACAATTCAAAACCCTTCAGCTTATTCAACTTTGCATATTCCCTATTATACCATATGGGAGTGTAATCAGTAAAACCTTTGATACCTGTAATTTTTTTCATTGTTTGCCACACTTTATCTAATAACTTTACTGTGTATAAATTAGAAGGTTGATTTAAATGTCTGGCCTCCAAGAGAGCTAGGAGTAGGTATTTATTCAGTAGGCAATATCCCTTGTATTGGGTCAGACTCCTGAATCTTATCTCATCCTACCAGATGCTGTAATTGAGAGGCCAGAAAACAATACTTAACATACAGTACTTCCTCCCAAAAAAACCTCAAAACATTGTATCAATTTTTCTAAACCAACTAGATGTAACCCATACCGGAGAATTATGAACACTATATATTATATTATATTAATTGAGGGGCCCAAATCATTTTAATTAAGTTTACTCTTCCAACAACTGTAATCAGCAATCTACGCCAACTTAAGCATTTATCCTTAACCACTTCAGCCCTGATAGGATTTACCCCCTTCCTGATCAGAGTACTTTTTACAATTTGGCACTGCGTCGCTTTAATTGCGCGGTCATGCAATGCTGTACCCAAACGAAATTTGCGTTCTTCCCACAAATAGAGCTTTCTTTTGATGGTATTTGATCACCTCTGTGATTTTTATTTTTTGTGAAACGGAAAAAGACCGAAAATTTTGAAAAAAAAATGATATTTTCTATTTTGTTATTAAAAAAATCCAATAAACTCAATTTTAGTCATACATTTAGGCCAAAATGTATTCAGCCACATGTCTTTGGTAAAAAAAATGTCAATAAGCCTATATTTATTGGTTTGCGCAAAAGTTATAGCGTCTACAAACTAGTGTACATTTTCTGGAATTTACACAGCTTTTAGTTTATTACTGCCTATGTCATTTCTTGAGGTGCTAAAATGGCAGGGCAGTACAACCCCCCCCCCCCCAAATGACCCCATTTTGGAAAGTAGACACCCCAAGCTATTTGCTGAGAGGCATGTTGAGTCCATGGAATATTTTATATTTTGACACAAGTTGCGGGAACGTGACAAATTTTTTTTTTTCTTTTTTGCACAAAGTTGTCACTAAATGTTATATTGCTCACACAGGCCATGGGCAAATGTGGAATTGCACCCCAAAATACATTTAGCTGCTTCTCCTGAGTACGGGGATACCACATGTGTGGGACTCTTTGGGAGCCTAGCCGCGTGCAGGGCCCCGAAAAACAATCACCGCCTTCAGGATTTCTAAGGGTGAGTATTTTGCAGCTCTCATTTGTTTTTGAAAATGAAGAAAGACAAGAAAAAAAAAATGTTTTTTCTTTTTTCAATTTTCAAAACTTTGTGACAAAAAGTCAGGTCTGCAAAATACTCACTATACCTCTCAGCAAATAGCTTGGGGTGTCTACATTCCAAAATAGGGTCATGGGGGGGGGGGGGGGGGGTTGTGCCACCTGGGCATTCCATGGCCTCCGAAACTGTGATAGGCAGTGAAGAGTGAAATCAAAAATTTACGCCCTTAGAAAGCCTGAAGGCGGTGCTTGGTTTTAGGGGTCCCGTACGCGGCTAGGCTCCCAAAAAGTCTCACACATGTGGTATCCCTATACTAAGGAGAAGCAACAGAATGTATTTTGGGGTGTAATTTCACATATTCCCATGGCATGTTTGAGCAATATATCATTTAGTGACAACTTTGTGCAAAAAAAAAAAAATTTGTCTTTTTCCCGCAACTTGTGTCACAATAAAAAATATTCCATGGACTCGGCATGCCTCTCAGCAAATAGCTTGGGGTGTCTACTTTCCAAAATGGGGTCATTTGGGGGGGGGGGGGGTTTGAACTGTCCTGGCATTTTATGCACAACATTTAGAATCTTATGTCACACGTCACCCTCTCTTCTAACCATTTGAAGACAAAGCCCTTTCTGACACTTTTTGTTTACATGAAAAAATTATTTTTTTTTGCAAGAAAATTACTTTGAACCTCCAAACATTATATATATTTTTTTAAAGCAAATGCCCTACAGATTAAAATGGTGGGTATTTCATTTTTTTTTTTCACACAGTATTTGCGCAGCGATTTTTCAAATGCATTTTTTGGGGAAAAAACACACTTTTTTAAACTTTAATGCACTAAAACACACTATATTGCCCAAATGTTTGATGAAATAAAAAAGATGATCTTAGGCCGAGTACATGGATACCAAACATGACATGCTTTAAAATTGCGCACAAACGTGCAGTGGCGACAAACTAAATACATTTTTAAAAGCCTTTAAAAGCCTTTACAGGTTACCACTTTAGATTTACAGAGGAGGTCTACTGCTAAAATTACTGCCCTCGATCTGACCTTCGCGGTGATACCTCACATGCATGGTGCAATTGCTGTTTACATTTGACGCCAGACCGACGCTTGCGTTCGCCTTTGCGCTAGAGCAGGGGGGGACAGGGATGCTTTTTTTTTTTTTCTTTATTATTTTTTTGCTTTTTTATCTTATTTTTAAACTGTTCCTTTCATTTTTTTTTTAAATATTTTTTATTGTTATCTCAGGGAATGTAAATATGATAGCAATAGGTAGTGACAGGTACTCTTTTTTGAAAAAATTGGGGTCTATTAGACCCTAGATCTCTCCTCTGCCCTCAAAGCATCTGACCACACCAAGATCGGTGTGATAAAATGCCTTCCCAATTTCCCAATGGCGCTGTTTACATCCGGTGAAATCTAAGTCATGAAATGCTCGTAGCTTCCGGTTTCTTAGGCCATAGAGATGTTTGGAGCCACTCTGGTCTCTGATCAGCTCTATGGTCAGCTGGCTGAATCACCGGCTGCATTCTCAGGTTCCCTGTTGAGACAGGAGAGCCAGAGAAAAACATGGAAGATGGTGGCGGGGGGGCATTCCCTCCCACTGCTTGTAAAAGCAGTCTGGAGGCTAATTAGCCACTAGGATTGCTTTTACATGAAAGCCGACCGCTGGCTGAAAAGAATGATACCAAGATGATACCTAAACCTGCAGGCATCATTCTGGTATAACCATTCAAAGTCCAGCAACATACCAGTACGTTGCTGGTCCTTGTTGGGCATATATTGTAATCTTTTTTTTTCATGCAGCCTGTGGGCTGAACGAAAAAAAGAGATTGATCGGTGGGTATGCCCACCATTAGAATACCTCCCTTCATCCACCCACTTCTAATGATGGTCATACATGCACCATTTATATATGCCAAGCATGGGGGCATCCTCCCGCAAAAGGTAGGAGCAATTCGCTCCTCTGCCCCTGCTGCCCCCATGCTTTGGCATATATCACCTCCGCTGGAGTCACGGCTTTATATATCATGGGAGCAAACGCTGTTGCTGTCAAGATAAATAAATTCGCGCTGCAGCTGAATGGGGTACCTGAAGACAAAAAAAGGTTAACAATAGAACACAGTAAACAGTAATGTATAAAAAATTGCATACCTGAAAAGCAAACATGATAAAACATAATAACAATAAAACATTGCAGAATAGAATACAGTAAAAAAGAGCAGAACAATAGAGAGAGAATAGAGAGAGAGAGAAAACAATAAAACGACAACTATTTTTTTTTATTTTATATATATATATATTTTTTTTTTTTTACACTTTTTTTTGTAACTGCAACTTTTGTAACTGTAACCGGTTCCAGGTTTGGGTCTCTCAAAATGCGATGGCATCTTGGGAGACCCTGTGAAAGTGTGCCTAGTCTGTGCAATGCTGTACCCTATGCTAATGCTCCACTAGTGTATGGTAGCGTTCAAAACATTCACCAATGCAAAGACCAGGATTGTCAGGACAGGAGGGACAATAATAGCGGGTGTCACGCCTATATCTGCGCTTGCGGCAGACACAACATCTTTTTGGGGGGGTTCGTTGGGTAGGGGTATTCGGGAGGACATAAAGAAAATGCCTTTCATGCAGCCGACTGCATTTGGTTGGGGATGTGAATGGGGGAAGTACGGGTGCTGCAGAAGTGGTGGGTTCCCAATTAGGATTGGCGAATGCAGCAGGAAGGACATTATGGGCACGACAGGCCTGTGTTTGTCTTCTTCTTGGTGGCAGCGGGACACTACTTGTGCTTGCCACCTCACCAGCTTGAACTGCACTTATGGGACTCGCCACGTCGCCAAGTGTTACTGCAGTGCTGGTTTGACTACGACCGGGGTGTACTAGGCCGCTGGTGCTTGCCAGTTCACCAAAACGCTACCAAAAAAACTGTTAGCGATCGCAGGGATCAAGCCTGACTCTGCAAATGCTGCGATTATGCATTTAGTGTTTGTGATCGATCGATACTGCATTTGGGTTGGCTGGGCTGGGCCAGGCGGAGGGGCAAAACGCAGGTGCTAGCAGGTATCTGGGCTGATCCCGCTAACACTGCGTTTTTGGGAACCCTAAACTGCTGGGGATGCTAGTATAGATCTGATCGGATCAGATATTGATCCGTTCAGATACTATACCACTAAGGGAGGTGTACGCTGCGTGCGTGGGTGTTATCGCTTCTGGCATTAACCTGACGCTGCCTGGGACTGGTGCTTGCCAGTTCACCAAAACGCTGCCAAAAAACTGTTAGCGATCGCAGGGATCAGGCCTGACATTGCGAACGCTGCAATTATGCGTTTAGTGTTTTGTAAGTGACAGTGATCGATCGATACTGCACTTGGGTGGGTTGGGCTGGGCCAGGCGGAGGGGCAAAACTCAGGTGCTAGCAGGTATCTGGGATGATCCCGCTAACACTGCGTTTTTGGGAACCCTAAACTGCTGGGGACGCTAGTATAGATTTGATCGGATCAGATATTAATCCGTTCAGATACTATACCACTAAGGGAGGTGTACGGTGCGTGCGTGAGTGTTAGCAGTACTGGTGCTAACCTGACGCTGCCTGGGGCGACGCAGACCCTATCTGACCCTAAAACCTAACTTATATCACCGCCGGGCGATCAGGGGGCTAAACATTTATTAGGTAATAAACGGCGGGTGCCCTAACACTATAAAAAATAAACTAACTAACCAGCGTCACCCGTAACAGTTATACGGTGATCACTGGTGAAAGGGTTAAATAGGGGGCAATCAAGGGGTTAAAAACTTTATTAGGTAGTATATGGGGGTCCCTGATGCTATAAAAAGCTGACGGCGAACCTATATATTTACCGCCCTAACTAGCGTCACCAGTGACACTAATACAGCGATCAGAAAAATGATCGCTTAGTGACACTGGCGACGGGGGGTGATCAGGGGGTTAAAACTTTATTGGGGGGGTTAGGGGGGTGCCCTAGACCTAAAGGGGGCTAACACTAACTGCCCTACCACACTAACTGTCACAAACTGACACCAATGCAGTAATCAGAAAAAAAAACTGCTTGGTGTCACTGTGACAGGGGGGGGTGATTGGGGGGTTATCAGGGGGTGATCGGGGGGTAATGGGGGGTGAAAAGTATGCCTGGCGTGTTCTACTGTGTGTGTGTGTATGTTGTGCACTTACATTGATGTCTTCTCTCCTCTGCGCCGGAACGGAAAATACCGAGCCGAGGAGAGAGGACATCACTTCCTCTGCTGCTGTTTACTGTACAGCAGCAGAGGAAGGATTTCATTGGCTGGGAGCGATCGCGAGGGGGGGGGCCACGAATGGATGGCCTCCCCCTCACCTCTGATCACTCCCGGACAGAAGCCGACCGATCGGACCCCCCATCCGCGGGAGGCAGATCACGTACAGGTACTGCCTGCCCTTTGCCTGCCCGTGCCATTCTGCCGCAGTATATCTGCGTGAGGCGTTCGGCAAGTGGTTAAATCGATCTACTAATGGCTTGAGGTTAAGAGGTAAATAATCTATCATGTTCTTAGATTCTATCATCCCGAGATATATCTAAAAGTACGTACTACTTCAATTTGATGAGATTCAATTGAAAGAGGATATTTATCATCTAAAGGGAGGAGAACAGATTTGTTTTAATTTATTTGGAAACCTGAAAAGGATCCAGATTGTTGGAGAAGACGCATCATGGCAATTAGGACTGTTGTGTGTCGCCTAAAAAAACAACAGGGCATCATCAACATACAGAGCTACCTTATCCTCCCTTACACCTCATCTGAAGCCGATGATTCCTGTCCTTTGTTGGATGGCCAGAGCCAATGGCTCAATGGCCATGGCAAATAATAATGGCGAGAGTGGACAGCCTTGTCTGGTACCCCTATAAACATTAAATGGTTGAGAATGCATATTATTAATTCTCAATCTAGCAGTTGGATTATTATATAATAAACTAACCCATGACACAAATTTTGGGCCACTACCAAGGGCAGATAAAACTTTCCATAGATATTTCCACTCCATACTGTCAAATGCCTTATCTGTTATCTATTGGCAGTTGCATTTTTAAAAATAATTGTCTAATATTTGTAGCTGCTGCTTTATTAGGTATAAAACCTGGTTGATCAGTATGGAATAGGTCAGAAATGCATTTTAACATCTGACATAAGAACAGAAATAGGATGATAAGACTGCTGAAGCAGGTTCTTCCCAGGTTTAGGAACTACTATTATCGTTGCTTCCGACATGGAAACAGGGAGTTTATGTTGTTGATTAGCCACCTCGAATACTCACAAAAGTTCAGGCAGAAGAGTCTGCCCATATCGTTTGTAAATCTCACCTGGGAGACCATCTGATCCAGGGGCCTTATTGCTATGTATTTGTGAGACTGCCATTTTTAAACTCTTCCAGGGACAGAGGGGCATCCAGCATTAGTCTATCTGTATGTTTTAATTTTGGGAACTTAAGTGTCACTAAAAATTGAGCAGACAAGTACGATATCACAGTCCCTTTAGATCTATATAATGAGGTATAAAAATCCACAAACATTTGCACTATAGATGGCATGTCAGATACAATGCCACCTCAGAATTTTGAATAGCAGAAATTATAGTAGGGTTCTGCTGAGCTTGTGCTATTGTTGCCAAAAGGTGACCCATCTGTGACGGGAGGGCCTGTGGAACCAAGAATCCCTTGGAAAGGTTGGGAAACCCATGTTTCAGCTGGTGCAGGGTGAGTGAGAAAATATATCTTGGATTACTTGAAATAGGACAGTAATATTTATCCACAATATTTTCCATGATATATGTAAAGACTATTCTTGGTTTGTTTGATTCTGAACTCAACTTGTTAATTGAGAGAGCTGATCACATTGGCCTCTAGAACTGGGTAGGAGCCGGACAGTCTACTCCTACTATAATTTGTTGCCTACTAGGCTGAGGAGGGGGGGAGATCACTGTTTGTATTGTTAATTGTAATTAGCTCTTGAATTTCCCTCAAGAACTTGGTCGAGCTGGAACCCAGAACTCTGTGAGGGGACCAGACCACTGGTCGGTCGACTGGTCCCTATCAGGTGACGGGTTACCAAGAATTGGCAGTAAAGACCCATTCTGGTTCAAGGTGAGAACACTTCACAATCGTTTCAATTTGGTTAGAGGATAAGAATATTTATATCTAATATGCTTGCATTGTAAGAAACTGTATAAATTAGACCTGTATATTGTAATATTTTGAACATAAACCTGTATGTTATCAGCTGTTAATAAACCTGCATTGCTTAAGTTCTGCCTGGTTCGATACTTTACTATTCTACTTCATTTGGTGGCCCGTACGGGGACAGCATAACCTCAACTCCGATCTTGCCTAACTCCATGCTGGTAGGGCACTGAGCTCAACACAATATTGCGCAATATATCAGGTTAGCAGACACCTATTATTAGTTCTGCATTGTGTTGTGCCGTGTTTTGCTAGCGCTAGGAGGGGCAGGTGGTTGTTGTTGGGGTATCGCTGTCCACCAGGCAGATCTTTGTGATAACAGGTTGGGTTTTCTCAACTGTGGGTGCTTTAAGGTTCATTGTACAGGTTGAGATACCCTGGGTGGAAACATTTGTAAAATTTTGTATTTTATTTTTATTTTTTTTTTAATTATTTTTTGTTTTTTTTGTTTTTTGTTTTTTTTATTTTATTTTATATTTTATTTATTTATTTTATTATTTTTGAAGGGGGACCCCTGTAGAGGATTAAGTTACTTTCTATATAAACCTATATTTAACATGCATGTTGGTTCCCTGGACTGCAAAAATTAGTCAGGAAGAGGTTTTGGGGATTTAGGACCCCTAGAGAACCTATGTTAACATGCATGTTGGTTCCCTGGACTGCAAAAATTAGTCAGGAAGAGGTTTTGGGGATTTAGGACCCCTGGAGAACCTATGTTAACATGCATGTTGGTTCCCTGGACTGCAAAAATTAGTCAGGAAGAGGTTTTGGGGATTTAGGACCCCTGGAGAACCTATGTTAACATGCATGTTGGTTCCCTGGACTGCAAAAATTAGTCAGGAAGAGGTTTTGGGGATTTAGGACCCCTGGAGAACCTATGTTAACATGCATGTTGTTTACCTTGACTGCAAAATTTTGTCTGGATGAGGTTTTGGGGACTTAAAGACCCCTGGAGAACTTGCGTAACATGCATGTTGTTTCCCTTGACTGCAAAATTTTGTCTGGATGAGGTTTTGGGGATTTAAAGACCCCTGGAGAACCTATGTTTACATGCATGTTGGTTGCCTAGACCATAAAATTCAGTCCTGAAAAGGTTCAGGATGATTAAAACCCCTGCAAGATCTATTTTATTATTATTTATTTATTTTTATTTTTTTATTATTTTCTTTTATTTTTTTTATTTTATTCATGTATTATTAATATATATATTTTTTTTATATATATATATTCTTGGAGGTAAGTAATGTCAGACCTTTCTTGGTGGGAAAAGGCTCAGCATATTGTAAAGGGTGTAATTGTTTCATACACTAGAGAAGACCCCTGTGCAGAATTGTGGTTTTCTAGGACAGTGATCCTTGGGTTGGAAATAGTGTGTCAAATCCTTCCTCATAGAATTAAGGACATCCTGGCCAGGATTGAATACGGATATCCAAGAGATTATCTGTTAACTGCATTAAATCTTGAATCATCCTTGTTAGATAATATATTTCCATTAAAAATCAACTTACTTGAAAAGCAGCCTGAAGGGAGACGGTTACCTAATCTATGGGCAACAATAGACGCTGTGAGGGAGGAAGTCATTAATGTTCATACTCTAATGTTTGAGGGAATTGCACACAAATATAGTACCATTACACGCCTAATTGTTAAGATTGACTTTGATGATGCAATGATTTTTGCTTTACAGGTAGATCTTGAGGACGGTCTTGTTTCTAACTAATAATCACATGAAAATGTTTGTATTTGTATATATATCATGTTTGATTGTAATGCATTTATATATGTACTAACTGGGCTGAGATCAGGTTGAGACATTCCTGATCACCGTGGCAAGCAGGGCTTGGCGGGATACTTGTCTTATAGTAGCGTTTCTGTAAAGAGACGTGGGGCCTTTCCCCACGGTGCCGTTGGGCTTCACTCTGAGCACTGCTGCTTACTAACAATTTTGTGAATACTAATCATTTTGTATATATAGAGTCAGGATTGTTGTTTGTATGTATGGATACTCCATTAGATAAAGTTATTAAGCAATACCCAGATAGAAAACAGGATATACCGTATTTATCGGCGTATAACACGCACTTTTTTCCCCTTAAAATCAGGGGAAAATCGCGGGTGCGTGTTATACGCCGATCCCCTGCGATCCTGACCTGTCAGAATTAAAAAATCACTGACCGCGATTTGAAAATGGCGCCGCCGGCGCCGAAATACACAGTGCCGGTCGTCGGCTCTTCTCGGCGGCTTTCGGTTTCACTCGAGCGCCGCCCGAACCTAGCCGAGTATACTCGGCTAGTTTCGGATAGCTCCGCTCACCGTCCGAGTGGAACCGAAAGTAAACGAGAGCCGCCGAGAAGAGCCGAGGACCGGCTCTGTGTATTTCGGCGCCGGCGACGCCATTTTCAAATCGCGGTCGGTGATTTTGAAGCTCACAGGCTTCAGCAAGGCTGGACTGGGGCAAGGCTGGACTGGGGCAAGGCTGGACTGGACACTGGGGAAGGCTGCACTGACATGGCTGCACTGACATGGCTGCACTAGCAAGGCTGCACTGACATGGCTGCACTGACATGGCTGCACTAGCAAGGCTGCACTGACATGGCTGCACTGGCAAGGCTGCACTGGCAAGGCTGCACTGACATGGCTGCACTGGCAAGGCTGCACTGACATGGCTGCACTGACAAGGCTGCACTGACAAGGCTGCACTGGGCAAGGCTGGACTGGGGCAAGGCTGCACTGAGAAGGCTGCAATGATGGGCATTTAAATGTAAGTTTTTTTCCCTTCAACTTCCCTCCTAAAAAGTTTTTTTTCCTTAAAATTCCCTCCTAAATTGAGGTGCGTGTTATACGCCGGTGCGTGTTATACGCCGATAAATACGGTAATCAAATATGATGAGAAGTGGCAGGAGCAGACTAAGGGGTTAACCCTAGCCTGGCCAATAGGGGGAACTTTTAATTCAAATACACTTAGTGGGCTCCACACATGGATAGAAACTGTAAAAAAGGGCAAACACAGAAAACATCATTCAGGGATACTTAACCTCTGGCACACTGTAGCCCATCAGGCAGCACAGGATGTGCGAGTGTGCAGCCTAACAGACAAGGGTATGGCAAATGCTTGTAATCCTCCCCCTTATGAGACCCCCAAGGGATTATACCCTGAAATAGAGGTGCCCACTGTGGCTTTAGGATACAAAGCTCCGCAAGTTTTAGCGTCTTCCCACCAGCCCTTGCAAGGACCCTCAGCCCCTATAGCAAATCAGCCTCAACCAATAGTTTGTAGTACCCCTAAATCCTCTTCTATAAATAGAGTTACTTTTGATTCTACATTGACAGAGGGTACTAGAGACAATGGAGGTAATGGGGAAGATAGTGATGTTTGGGTAGATGCTTCAGCCCTGATAAAACTACGGGATGTCAAGGCTGATTTGCACGGAGTCGTCCAACGACTTATTGGCATTCATCTGGGTGACAAGGAAGGAGGGGGAGAGATAAGTGAGATTGAGGACAGTAAAGTGAAACAGCCGAAGAGTAGCACAAGGAAAGGAGAATCAAGGGGACAGGGAGAAGTGAGTTATAAGGAATATGGAGAAACAAAGGTGACAATAGATGAGACAGGATATCCAGACACCAATACCATGTGCCCTGTTTTTGCAACTCCAAAAAACAATGAAATAAGAAATTTTCAGAATTCAGGGAATAGTCAACTAAAGATGACCCCAAATGAAAAGATGGCAGTAAAGTATGGTTGGTACTATGTAAATCCCTTCAGTGACAATCTAAGTAGTTGGACTGAAAAAGTTGTAGCTGATCCATGGCCAAAAGAGGGATCATTTCTCACATTTTACATGAATTTAGCAAGAGAAATGATCAGGGGAAAAGGAGGTGACCCAAATTGGGATTATAAATACATGGGTGATTGTTTGATAAAATGGGAATCTATTGAGGAAAATACAGTCTTACAACAGCCATTACTCTGGGCTCCAGGAGGACTAGGTGGAGTAAACTTGAGGTATGTGCCCTGGTCCCATATGGATCAGGAAAATCTCATAAAAGCGCTGCCCTCATTGACTGGAGGTGCAAGTGAATGGATTAGAAAGCTGGAGGAAATAACAACTGGGCAATCCATAACAATAGGGGATATAAAAGCATTATTGGGAAGGTCAATTGGAGCAAAGACCAATGAAGTTTTTGTAGGAGCAGGACTGCCTGAAATTACCCTACAGGTAGATGTACACGATGGGGTACATTTAAATCCTTACAGACAGTTAATTTGGGATTCTATGCGTAGGATTTACCCCGATAGAAGGGATATAGCCAATCTTACTGCAATTCACATGAAAGAAGGGCAAGACCCATTAGACTACATTACTGAAATGCAGAAAAAATGGAGAGCGGAAGTAGGACAAGACTGGAATGAGACAGGGGGATCCCATGCTCTATTTTATTATACAATGAAAAAGGGATTACCTGCAGACATACAGAAAAAACTGGATGAGGTGGTAGGAATGGAACAGAAACCTTGGATGGAAATCCAAGCACATATTATACATTACTTTAGACAACTGGAAAGGAGTGAAAGAGATAGGAAGGAACAGAAAACTCGTAATGAGGCAAAACTGGTGCACCAGCAAGTATACCAGGGAAAACCGCATGTAGTAGAGGCTGCTGTTGTTACAAATGTAAGAGATCATCATGACAGCCAAAGATATGTGCCATATAGGATCCCTTGGAGAGACCAGAGAAATACACCTGATAGGATGTCTACTAAAAGAACAGGTCAGTGTTGGAACTGTGGGAACTTGGGACATACTGCTAGGATGTGTAGGGCCCCCAGGTGGGGTCCCTACCCCGATGTAGTTGGAGAATACAGACCCCACAGACAAGACCCATACCCTAAACAAGATTGAGGGTGCCCAAGAAAAACCTATATGTTGCCAGTAAAGACCATAACCAATGCCCCCAAAGAAGAGCCCATAGTGCATGTCAATGTGGGGGGAAATACCATCCAGTTTCTGGTTGATACTGGGGCAACTTTTTCATGCATAGGTAAGGATGGTCAGTCTTTGCCTCTGTCAGGAAAACATATTACTACCCAAGGTTTCTCTGGGTTAATTCAGAATGTACCCCTTACCAAACCAATTGACATCAATGTGGGCTCATTAACAGTTACTGAACCTCTGTTGTATTCACCTACTTCTCCCGTTAACTTGCTAGGAAGGGATTTGCTGTCCAAATTTAACTTTACCATTTCATGCACCCCTGGAGGTCTTATATGTGAAACCCCTGGCATTGACCCAAGTGCACTAAAAGCGTATTTACAGAATTATGTAGGTGCACAAAGGTACACACTAATTGATAACGATTTGATTTATCAGATTGTTGATATGTGGACCGAATCTAATGACTGGGTGGAGTTATTTTTTAAAACTGAGGGACATCCCCCACATAATGTTATATTCCAACCCGTGGACGAACTAGTATCTGGTCTTGACCCTAATGACCATGCTGTATTTACAGTAACTGCTATATATTTGACCCTGCAGGACTGTAGGGCTGTAGCAGAAGATTCAAAATAAAAGGAGATTGGGGATAGGACCCAAGGTGTCCTTACCTTCAGTGAAGGAAAAGGAACAAACTGCGGTTTAACCTGATATAACTTTATTAGAACAATTAGTAGAAAAACATTTTAATCATTGAAAGGAAAGCATAAACAATAGGAGATTGCATAAGGTAAAAACTGACAACGTTGTCACTTAAAAACGCATGCCCATGAGCTCAGCCATATCCAAGTCATCCACACGTGTCAATCATCTCAAGTCATTAAGTGTGACTTAATATATAATGCTTACATATGTTTAGGCGAGGTGAGTTCCGGGAAACCTTGGTAGCACAAGTCGGTACCCGTATTGTGCTTAACCATGGACCTCCAGACTCCCTATATGCCTATAGAGTTGCTGCATTGAGTCTTTACAATGTTAAAGAAAGCATTAGTTATCTCAGACAAATAAATGCAAACATGGTGCTGAATGACTAACTAGCTTGTTGTGGATCTATTGTTTCTCCTGGACTCAAGTCGCATGCCTGCATCACAGCGTGCTGCATTTTTTTTTATTTTTATTATATATATATATTATCTCTATGATTGATAGTGCTACATCCAGAAATCAAACCTGTCCTGTTCACTAACTATCAGGAATATTTTCTAGCCAGAATTGCATTTATTTGTCTGAGATAACTAATGCTTTCTTTAACATTGTAAAGACTCAATGCAGCAACTCTATAGGCATATAGGGAGTCTGGAGGTCCATGGTTAAGCACAATACGGGTACCGACTTGTGCTACCAAGGTTTCCCGGAACTCACCTCGCCTAAACATATGTAAGCATTATATATTAAGTCACACTTAATGACTTGAGATGATTGACACGTGTGGATGACTTGGATATGGCTGAGCTCATGGGCATGCGTTTTTAAGTGACAACGTTGTCAGTTTTTACCTTATGCAATCTCCTATTGTTTATGCTTTCCTTTCAATGATTAAAATGTTTTTCTACTAATTGTTCTAATAAAGTTATATCAGGTTAAACCGCAGTTTGTTCCTTTTCCTTCACTGAAGGTAAGGACACCTTGGGTCCTATCCCCAATCTCCTTTTATTTTGACTACTTCTCCTGTTCTGACAAGGAACACCACCTTATTAGGTGAGCCGGTAACCTGTTACCTGATTTGACTAACGATACTGGTCATCAGGACCCCGCCCATTGCGTTTTTTTTTTTTTTTTACTATGATCTGTAGCAGAAGATTGTATAGGAAATGAATGGGAAGCTATAGTGTGGCTTTTTGGAGACAATAAGATTTCTACTAGGAGAGCACTGAGCTTATTATTAGATACCAGTAAACACCAAACACATCCCCATACCTTACTTGTTAGTGCAAATAGGAACATATCTGTTGTTAGTATCAAGTTAAGGTTCCCCATTACTGTACAGTTATTTACACACAATGTCATGCCTCAGACTGTATTGAATGACATACCTGAGGATATTGCCTCAAAAATACCTGACTCATTATGGACAAAAGACAAGGATGATGTGGGTCTTCTGACTTCAGTAGGCCCAGTTAGAATACAGCTAAAGCCTAATTGTCAGCTGCCTAGGATTAGGCAGTACCCAATGTCCGCAAAAGCTTATCATGGAATAGGACATACAATTCGAAGGCTAGAAAAACAGGGAGTAATTTATAAGACATCTAGTCCCTGTAACACCCCAATACTTCCAATTAAAAAGGGTAAAACGGGGGAATGGCGTATGGTCCAAGATCTTAGACCCATTAATCAGATTGTACAAGTGAATTCCCTGTCGTACCAAATCCAGCTACGATTCTGTCCAATATTCCACCTACTGCAACACATTTTACTGTAATTGATCTAAGTGCAGCATTTTTCAGTATACCGTTGCATGAAGAATCGCAATATTTATTTGCTTTTTCTTATGGAAAATCGCAGTATACCTATAGTAGATTACCCCAGGGATATTGCGAAAGCCCGAGTGTGTTCAATAGAATCATAGCGCAAGATTTGGCTAATTTACCTCTTAAAAGCACTCTCATTCAGTATGTAGATGATTTGCTTTTATGTTCAGATTCAGAGCAAGATTGTCAAGAAGACACACTGCTCTTGCTTAAAACTCTAGCAAGTAATGGCCATAAAGTTAATAGATCAAAGTTGCAGTATTGTCAAAAACAAGTCACATACCTTGGACAGACTATTGGTCACAATCTTAAGTCCATTACAGAAGACAGGGTGCTTGTAATCATGAATTACCCTCAGCCACAAACAGTTAGGCAGCTCCAAAAGTTTTTGGGGATGACAAATTATTGTAGATCATGGATCTGTGACTATGCACTTCTTACTAAGCCCTTGATTAACTTAATGAAAAATAAAAAGCAAAATGAAAGTATTGAGTGGACTGGCCCTACCACTGGGATGTTTTGCTCTCTCAAGGCAGCCATTATGCAGGCTCCTGCATTGGGTATTCCAGATTATACTAAAATGTTTTATCTCTTTTCACAGGCCTCAAATTGATACATGTCCGCTGTTCTTGCTCAAAAAACCTCTATGGGCCATAAGCCCTTAGGTTATTACAGTGCAAAACAGGATTATGTTGTGGGTGGCTTATTTCCATGTGAACAGGCCCTTGCTGCTGCTGCCTTTGCTGTTGAATAGTCCTCTTCCATCACTTTGGGGCATCCTGTTACTCTGTATGCTGAACATTCCTTGTATGCAGTGTTTGAAAAAGCTAAATCTTGTCTCACTCCTCAAAGACGTTCTGGATATGAAGTTATCCTATCCAACGCCAATTTGCGCATGGTGAGGTGTTCTGTTGTTAACCCTGCCACTTTTCTAGCCCAGGAGTTTGATGACAGAGCACCTCATGATTGCGCTGTATACTCCCCTACTCACCAAGATAATTTGAATATCTCTGAAGATCCTTTGTCTACCGGCATTATTGTCTTTGTAGATGGTTCTTCTAGTATTGATCAAAGCACAGGGTTACGGCATACAGGTGCAGCAGTAGTGGCACTTCAACATGATTCTTTTGTTGTTGTTTCTCAATGGGCACTACCTTACAACTTTTCTGCTCAGGCTGCTGAATTAATTGCTGTTATTGTTGCTCTATCTGAATTTCAAAATTCACCTCTAACTATCTATTCTGACTCTGCCTATGTTTGCTCTACTATTCATGTTAACGCTTCTGTCTGGGAGCGCAGGGGGTTTGTTAAAAGTGATGGTTCCCCTGTACAACATAAACACTTGCTTCAGCAACTTCTTACTGCAGTTACATTACCCTCCCAACTTGCAGTTGTTGAGTGCGCGGCACATACAGGGGGAAATGATGTTATTAGCCAAGGGAATCACATGGCTGATGTAGCAGCCAAGGAGGCAGCTTATATGGTGACACCGTACCCAGCATACATTATGAACATGTCACCTAAATCAGTAGAATCTACATCAGAATCTTCAAAAGCTGAAAATGTTCTAAGTCTTTTAGAATGTCAGACAAATGCACCAGTGGCTGAAAAAGAGTTATGGAAATCTAGGGGTTGTATACTTTGCCCTGCCACAGGATTGTGGAGACAAGCGGGGTCAGGAAAAGTGGTGCTTCCTCAAGTATTACTTTCTGTAATGCTGACAGAATTACACTTACCAACTCATGAGTCAAAAAACTCACTTATGGCACAGCTCAGCACAGAATGGTATGTCCCTAATTTAGCAGAGCAAGTCACTTACTTTTTACACAACTGTGCCATCTGCCAAACATATACACCAAGTCCCACGCAAAAGGTGGTTATGTCTACCATTCCAAGACCTCAAGGTCCCTTTATACATCTTCACATGGACTTTATTGATATGACGGAACGATGCCAAAGATATAGGTACATTTTAGTGATAGTCTGCCCCTTTTCAAAATGGATAGAGGCCTTTCCATGTGTACATGCAGATGCAAAAACAACAGCTAAATGTCTAATCCGAGAGGTGTTTCCCAGGTTTGGGATTTGCATAGCTCTCAGATCAGACAATGGAAGTCATTTCTCTAATGAAATTATTGCTCATATCTGTACTATGCTTGGCATAAGACAGAACCTGGTGAGTGTTTATCATCCACAATCAAATGGATTGGTTGAAAGGATGAATGGACTGTTGAAAACAAAATTAGCTAAAATCTGCAGGACCACAGGAAAGACTTGGGTAGACTGTCTACCACTGGCATTGTTTAGTCTTAGAAATACAAGAGCTAGAGAACATCATTTAACACCACATGAAATTGTGACAGGCAGAATTATGCCCACTCCTCTGCGGTTAAAAAGGCAGAATACAGATGCAGAGACCCAGTGTAGCATCCTGGGAGATGAAATGTCAGTATATTTAAAAGAGTTAACCAAAGCTGTGCAGTTTCTTTCCAAACAGATTCCAGTTTCAGAAACAATATCTCATCCAGGAGGAGGCAATCCAAAAGAAATATCAGTGATTCCTGGAGACTACGTGTATATTAAAGTGCATAAGAAAAAGTGGAAAGATCCAAAATTTGAGGGTCCATTTGAAGTAATTTTTTCAACTCCAACAGCAGTTAAAGTCCAGGGGAGATCAGTATGGTATCATTTGAGCCAATGCAAGTTGAAACAAAAAGACTGACTGTTCCAAGGGAAAAAGATTTTTTTGACTGTATCTATACTAAGAAACCCTCAACACCTTCGCATGTTAATCTCTGTGTCAGGAATTGTATTTGCTGTACCTGCTCTTATATGTAATATTTTATGGAACACATTAAGCAGCTGAGAAACAAATTGAAAAATTGTTGTAATCAGGTTAATGCTTCATTTACTTGTAGTTAAAAGAAAAGTGCAAGTGGAATACATACAAGAGACTGTTGCAGACAAAGACATTGGAAGTATTTCAGTAATGGACAATGCTAATTAATTATATGTGATACTTTGTATGTAGAGACTTACTGTTGTCTTGTTTGTTATATATGTTATAAGTATTATTATTGTGAACACCTTAAAGTGGAACTTTGGTCAGAAACTTAATTCCTGCTGGATCACTTGAGGCTGACCCCTTTTGCAGGTGTAGCTATGAAACACAGTAAAAAAAAAAAAAAAAAAGTGCCTATACTGTTTAAAATCCACTGTTCCACCCTGCTCTACACAGGCTCAGTTGTGCTCTATTTTTTTGCAATGAATAAAATCTAGAGGCCAGTTTGCTGACAGCCTGAAATTCTACTGCTGCTCAAAGGTTCTGGGCTTCAGTAAAATGTTAACATAATAATTAATGTGGAATGTATTTTTCTTGCTAATGAACCTTATTTTATCACATTTTTGTGAGTAGAGTTCCACTTTGAGTAAATGTTCAATCATTATAAACAAATAGTTTTATCATTTTTTGAAAAAAAAAAAAGTGGGGAGATGTAATGTAATGAGTATGACATTTTCGCTAAAGACTGTATGATATTGATGCTTTATAAGATACGTTATGATATTTATCTTGATATTGTTTTATAATTTATGTTTTAAGACATAGGAGAGGTAGGCTACTGACTTAGACAGTATAGCAGTGACTGACAGAAGAGACCCATGATGACTGTTATTGTACAATATTCTGCAGTATAGTTTGCGCAGGGATGGACAAAAACTGAAATGGTTTTGGGTTTAGCAAACTTTGTGGGAAGACTACAAAATTAAAACTAATGAAATATCTGGACTGACTATATTGACAGTATGACATAGTGACTGATAGGTGGAGTCAAGGTTAAGAAATGATAAGAATTTTACAATTATTGTATGGGAAATAGTATAGGTTGGGAAATGTAAAAGAATAGTCTATATAAAATACTTTGTAGTGAAATTATGTACTTCAAGGGATTTATACTAACAATTATTATTAATATTGTAAGAGTATTGTATTATGATAAAACTATATAGAGTTATGTATATTATTTTAGCGGATGTTGTAGAAGTAAAAGGAAGCCACTAAATTAAGTTATTAGATAAGATGAGAGTGGAGGAGCCCTTGCTTTGTAGGTTGCCCTGAAATGTTTGCCAGAGACCTATTGTATCCTGACACTGACTTTATTTTTATTTTTATTTTTTATAACTATATTTTTGAAGTGTATTTTATATCCAGACAAATATTCGGTGATCGCAGAAGACATGATGTAACTTGTTACAAATGTTCATTGCTACAAAGGAAGGATTTCATGCATAAAAGGAGGAACTGGAAAATCTGAGACTTGTATCTTTGCAGAACAGGTATGCACTGAACTTGTGTCTTACAGCATCCAAAGCAGCTTGTGCTATGATACTGGACCAGCAAATGATGATGAAGAAGGAGATCTCTCCAAAAAAACATCAAGCACTTGGCTAAGCTGAAAAGACCTATGCAGGAAAAGGCAGAGCCTTATGGGACTGAGTCTGCTGAATGCTCCTTGGAACCACATACTTGGCTTTCATTCACTAGCTAAACGGATTGCTCCTCTTCCCTGTTATCCTTGATGTGATGTTGCTGAGTAACTGTTGCCTGTTGCAAGAAGTTTGTGGCAAGAATGATCACAATGCCACTGAGACTGACAACTATGTTTTCCGTGCCACATATGGAGAAGGACTTTGCAGCTACAGAAGAAGATGCAGTGTGTTTTTGATTGGACTGATTTATTTATTTTTTGGACTGATTTATTTTTTATTTTTTTTGGACAATTTATGTGATCAGTGTTGGGTGCATGGGGTCTCTGAGGAGCATGGTGGGTGATCTGTACTGTAATTGCTGTGAGGCTTATGCCTCAACAGGGGGGAAATGTTGTGGAATCTCATATTAGCCAATGTATTTCATATTGTATATATTGATTTGCATATATTTTATTGATAATTATTATTATTATTTATATTATTATATAGTAGTGGTTTTATCAATATTATTATTCAATAAGTAAAGCAACAATTATTAATCTTTAATAATGTATACTGTGTTTTCCAGATTTAGAAAGTCTTCATTTTTAAGTGTTGAACTTTAAATGACCTCTGCTTTATGACAAGTACTTGTAAACAGGTGTTCTCGAAAATGTATTAAGATAGTCTACTGGATGAAAGTTCATTAGAATAGATTCAAGTTATGTAGAATTGTCTCAGACAGATAAGAAAACAGGTGGTTAAAATAATTAGGTGGAATACAGGAAAGTTATGTACAGAACATTAATTAAGTTTGACAGGGTCAAACAAAGGTCTGCTTGTGCCCTCATTAAAACTGTTAAAATACATGCATATAGTGAAACATATAAAACATCTGGTGGGGTTATTGAAAGTTAATTGTCTCAAAGTTGTAAATCTGCAAATCCTTGAAGCTAGTTAAATCTTATCAAGATAAGGAGAGTTTGATAACACAGCTGGGTGCCAGACTGTCTCTATACAGGTGTTTTTAATTGGACAAAAACAGTTATAAATCACTTTAATGAACATATAGGAATTTTGGGAATAATTAAGTTTATCTGGTTGTAGAACAGGTGTCAGATTTATGGTTGGTTACTTTGACGTAGATCTTAGCGACCAATCATATGTAAGAGATATGTTAAGACAAGACTTGTAAAAGGGTATATAAATGCAAGCTCTACAATTGTTAGACGGACAAGTCAGATAGGAGCTCATAAGGCTGAACTCTGTGTATGCTGCCCTATTGCACGGGTCATAGAGGTCAGAACCAATGGGCAAGTATCTGTCCTAACTTGTCCCCTCGGACAAGTCAGATAGGAGCTCATAAGGCTGAACTCTATGTATGCTGCCCTATTGCACGGGTCATAGAGGTCAGAACCAATGGGCAAGTATCTGTCCTAACTTGTCTCCTCGTACGAGTCAGAGAAGACTTCTTAACTTGTTCCAGAAGTGTGGTCTCAGGTGAATTTCCCTCAAGAACTTGGTCGAGCTGGAACCCAGAACTCTGTGAGGGGACCAGACCACTGGTCGATCGACTGGTCCCTATCAGGTGACGGGTTACCAAGAATTGGCAGTAAAGACCCATTCTGGTTCAAGGTGAGAACACTTCACAATCATTTCAATTTGGTTAGAGGATAAGAATATTTATATCTAATATGCTTGCATTGTAAGAAACTGTATAAATTAGACCTGTATATTGTAATATTTTGAACATAAACCTGTATGTTATCAGCTGTTAATAAACCTGCATTGCTTAAGTTCTGCCTGGTTCGATACTTTACTATTCTACTTCAAAACTCTATCCCCAGACACCAGTTGCAGAGACAAGGGATTTGATAGACTTTTCTGCTGAGGAAGAACAACCTGATGAGCCTCCAGCAGAAGAGCTGGTATCAGGGCCAAACTTCACTGTGCTCTGCCCAGCACCAACAGCAGTATCTGTGGAGTTGCACGGAACTTCCCCAGCTGAAGTGCTGGTCACCAGACAGAGGATCCAAGACCTCTGCCCCACACCTGTGGCAGTTCTGGAGGCTCAGGGTGAGAATGTGGCGATCACTTCCCAGCAGCAGATACAGGGGGAGAAGGGAGAGGAGGTGTTCCTTGTCCCTCCCCAACAGTTGGCCAGGGTGGAGAAAGTGGTCTTTCCTCCCCAGCAAAGATCCGTGCACCTGGGAGACAGTACCATAGACATATCGTCCCAGCAGCCAGATGAGGGAACGAAAAAGGAAGCAGCTAGCTCACCTCCCCAATGGCAGGTACAGAGTTTGGGAGTGGAGGAATCCAGCCTCCTGCCCCAACGGTTAGCCGAAGTGGATGATGTGGAGTCCCCAGCAGAAGTGCTGGCAACAGAGCAGAGTGCTACCAACCTCTGCCCAGCACCGGCAACAACTACAGAGTTCCAGGGAGCTGGGGCAGTTGGCCTCCCTCCCCAACAGTTAGCCAGAGCAGATGGTGTGGGGTTTCCAGCAGAAGGGCTGGCAACAGGGCAGAGTGCTGCTGGCCTCTGCCCACAACTAGCAGAGTTCCTGTAAAGGTGGATGGGACTTCAGTCGCCACCTGTATACCCCAGGGATGCTGGGCAGTCGGCCCAGATGCCCAACAGCATGACGGACTGAGCCCGGCCACCCTGTTTTCTCTCCTGCGGCTAAAGGGACTCCAGGGGGAAGGACCAGTCCGCACTTCCCCCTAGCAGCGGGTATGTTCTATGAGAGAGGCAGAGGTTGGCTTGGTAAGTAATGCTCTGTTTGGAACAATTTGTTTGGAGTACTGTGTGGGCACAGGCAATAGAGGACTAGAACTATGGACTAACTTCGGAGTCAACCCGTCTGGGGTCTCCGCCTGTGTTAGTCTTCTGCCGAAGGGGGAGAGATGTGACGGGAGGGCCCGTGGAACTAAGAAACTCTTGGAAAGGTTGGGAAACCCATGTTTCAGCTCCCCATGCACCTCTTATGTCGAAGTCACCCTGTGCCATCCTGGCACAGGGTGAGTGAGAAAATATATCTTGGATTACTTGAAATGGGACAGTAATATTTATCCACAATATCTCCCAGGATATATGTAAAGACTATTCTTGGTTTGTTTGATTCTGAACTCAACATGTTAGTTGAGAGAGCTGATCACATTGGCCTCTAGAACTGGGTAGGAGCTGAACAGTTTACTCCTACTATAATTTGTTGCCTACTAGGCTGAGGAGGGGGGGAGATCACTGTTTGTATTGTTAATTGTAATTAGCTCCTGCTATTGTGTGAAGGTGTCCTGTGTTATACTTATAATAATGTATAATCTACTGTGTGAAGCTCGGTGACAACAAGTCTGACCTGTAGTGAAATCCAGATTAATCATAACAATGCTCAGGAGGGCACGGAGTCACATCGGCTGCTTTAAGGGATTAGTTAATTAGCTCATGTTAATTAAGTTTCCGGTTACAGTTGCATTGTTAGAGTAATATGAGCAAGAGGGGGGGGGGACCTCCTCTTCTACTGTATATAAGACTTGTATTTTGATTCTAAAATACAGAGTCCATGTTCAACAGCTAAACAAGTATCGTCTTGTTTTTGTGCTTTTTGAGCGGTTAGAATATCTGATACTCTGATGCTCTATTAGGTATAAAGCCTGGTTGATCAGTGTGGATTAAGTCAGAAATGCATTTTAACATCAGACGTAAGAACAGAAATAGTATGATAAGACTCTGGCTGAAGCAGGTTCTTCCCAGGTTTAGGAATTACTATTATCGTTGCTTCCGACATGGAAACAGGGAGTTTATGTTGTTGATTAGCCTCCTCAAATACTCGCAAAAATTCAGGTAGAAGAGTCTGCCCATATCGTTTGTAAATCTCACCTGGGAGACTATCTGGTCCGGGGGCCTTAGTGCTATGTATATGTGAGGCTGCCATTTCTAACTCTTCCAGGGACAGAGGGGCATCCAGCATTAGTCTATCTGTATGTTTTAATTTCGGGAACTTAAGTGTCGCTAAAAATTGAGCAGACAAGTACGATATCACAGTCCCTTTAGATCTGTATAATGAGGTATAAAAATCCACAAACATTTGCACTATAGAAGGCGTGTCAGATACAATACCACCCTCAGAATTTTGAATCGCAGAAATTATAGTAGGGTTCTGCTGAGCTTGTGCTATCATTGCCAAAAGGTGACCCATCTGTTCTCCCTCCTCAAAATATCTCAGTTTTTAAAAAAAGCATTTATTTTCTGCTTTTGTTAAGGATAAATATCTATACATTTTCTCCAGATCCTCCAAATTGTTTTTATTTACAGTTTTGCATGCCTTCAGTTTTCACCATTTCACAAAAAGGTGCAATTTAAAATGTACAAATATTTGTTATTTCTTAACTCAATACAGTTTTAACTTTTATATTTAGTAGGAATTTTGCAGGAATTTTGTACATTTTGGCATGTATGAATCCACTATTAATGATTTTAGTGTATTTTTAGCGAAGATATTGGATTGATAAACATTTGTGCAGATATCGCGGTGCCTTGAAAATCAGTAGCACCTTCTTTTTATTCTACTGATCCTTTGCTTTCAGAAAATGTATGGTTTGGGGGGGCCTTTTAAAAACTCTGAAAGCTGAACATTAAAAATGAAAACCTGCAGATTTTTTTTTTTCTACTGGCCATGTGCTTTCAGAAAATATATGGTTTGGGGTCTTTTAAAAACTCTGAAAGCTGTAAGTGAAAAAGGAAAACCTTGAGATTTTTTGATGTTTATCAATCTAATATTTTCACTAAAAATACACTAAAAATAAAAACCTGTAGATTTTTGGAGAAATTTGGTTATTTATAGTTTTGTGTACGTTCAGTTTTCACCATTTCTCAAAAAGGTGCAATTTAAAATTTACAAATATTTGTTATTTATTAACTCAATAAGGTTTAGATTTTATATTTAGAAGGAACTTAGCATGAATTTTGTAAAATTTGCTGTGTTTGTATCCACTAATAATGATTTTAGTGCATTTTTTGTGAAAATATTGTTTTGGTAAACATTTGCACAAATATCACAGGGCCTTCAAAATCAGTAGCACCTTCTATTTATTCTACTGGTCCTTTGCTTTCAGAAAATGTATGGTTTAGGGGGGCCTTTTAAAAACTCTGAAAGCTGAACGTGAAAAATAAAAACCTGTAGATTTTTGGAGAAATGTGGTTATTTATAGTTTTGTGTACGTTCAGTTTTCACCATTTCGCAAAAAGATGCAATTTAAAGTTTACAAATATTTGTTATTTATTAACTCAATAAAGGTTAAGCTTTTATATTTAGTAGGAATTTATCAGGTATTTAGTAAAATTTGCTGTGTTTGTATCTGCTAAAATAGATTTTAGTGTACAGTATGTTTAGTGAAAATATTGCTTTGGTAAACATTTGCGCAAATATCATGGTGCCCTAAAAATCAGCAGCACCCTTCTTTTATTCTACTGGTCCTATGCTTTCAGAAAATATATGGTTTGGGAGGTCTTTAACAAACTCTGAAAGCTGTAAGGGAACAATGAAAATCTTCAGATTTTTAGAGAAATGTGGTTATTTACATTTTTGCATACGTTCAATTTTCACCATTTTGCAAAAAGGCGTAATTTAAAATGTACTAATATTTGTTATTTATTAACTCAACATAGGTTAAGCTTTTATACGTAGTAGAAATATAGCAGGAATTTTGTAAATTTTTCTGTGATTATATCTGCTAAAAATGATTTTAGAGATTATTAGCAAACATATTGTTTTGACAAAGAATTGCGCAAATATCGCAGGGCGTTAAAATCAGCAGCACCTTTTTATTATTCTAAAGCTCATGTGCTTTCAGAAAATATATGTTTTGGGGGGGGTGGGGTCTTTAACAAACCCTGAAAGCTGTAAGGAAACAGTGAAAACCTCTAGATTTTTGGAGAAATTTGGATATTTACATTTTGCGTAAGCTCAATTTTCACCATTTCGCAAAAAGATGCAATTTAAAATGTACAAATATTTTTTATTTATTAACTCAATACAGTTTTAACTTTTATATTTAGTAGGAATTTAGCAGGAATTTTGTAAAATTTGCTGTGTTTGTATCTGCTAATAATGATTTTAGTGCATTTTTAGCAAAAATACTGTTTTGGTAAACATTTGCGCGCATACCGTGGGGCCTTAAAAAATCGGTAGCACCTTCCATTTATTTTACTGGTCCTTTGCTTTCAGAAAATGTATGGTTTGGGGGTCTTTAACACACTCTAAAAGCTGTAAGGGAACAATGAAAACCTTCTGATTTTTAGAGAAATGTTGTTATTTACATTTTTGTGTACGTTCAGTTTTCACCATTTTGCAAAAAGGCATAATTTTAAAAAATTAGAAATATTTGTTATTTATTAACTCAATACAGGTTAAGCTTTTATATTTAGTAGGAATTTAGGAGGAATTTTGTAAAATGTGCTGTGTTTTTATCGGCTAATAATGATTTAAGTGTATTTTTAGCAAAAATATTGTTTGATAAACATTTGCGCAAACATCAATAGCACCCACAACTCTGAAAGCTGTAAGGGAAAAATAAAAAAGCAATGAAAAAATTGCTAAGTTTAAAAGTGGAGCACAGGGCCTGGCAGTGAAAGGGTTAAAAGTCAGCAGCTACAGTATTTGTAGCTGCTGACTTTTTTTTTCTTTCTAGGTTGAAGAACTGCTTTAAGTATATTAAATGTGCATGTTCTGTAATTCAATGGAAAACCAGAAGGAAATAGGAAATACTGAGTTAGCTGACTCTGAGTATACATTTAACAATGTCAAATATAACACAGTGGTTAAAAAATTAAGCCATTCAAAATCGATAAATTATGCAATCGTGTGAGAAAGCACCTATACTACATAGCTTACATTTAAGAATTCACAGGGTGCTAAACTATATGGGTCACACATAGGGTTGGTCTCGATGTTTGAGTTTAACGCAAGTTCGACTCCAACCTCGGGTGTTCGTTTGTTCCCAGAACAAACAAACATATGGGGCATTCGTGGCAAATTCAAGTGCCGCGGAGCACCCCATAATGCACTGCGAGATCGCAGTGCATTGACGGCTGCTGATTGGCCAAAGCATGCACCTGACCTGCATACTTTGGCCAATGGCAGGCAGCCTTTGGTCAGCCTTTGGTCAATCATGGCTCAGGGGATAAGTCCATGCCCCACACTATATAAGGCTGCTTACACAGTGTCCGTATATAGTATTTATGAATGGAGATTAGGCAGGGTATTTAGTGTAGTGTAGTGTGCGGTCAGTCAGCTTAGTGTATATAACCGTGCAAG
Source organism: Aquarana catesbeiana (assembly GCF_042186555.1). NCBI lineage: Eukaryota > Metazoa > Chordata > Amphibia > Anura > Ranidae > Aquarana > Aquarana catesbeiana. The sequence continues at coordinate 228,648,464 of NC_133329.1, forward strand.
GCAGAGTATATATGACAGTGTAGTGTAGAGTATAGCAGATTATTTAACAGTGTACTGCAGAGTATATAGCACAGTGTACTGCTTAGTATATAGCACAGTGAAGGACAGAGTATATAACACAGCGTACTGCGTAGTATTTAGCACAGTGTAGGGCAGAGTATATAGCACAGTGTACTGTGGCGTATATAGTACAGTGTAGGGCAGAGTGTATAACACAGTGGGGGGTCATTTACTATAGCGCCGCGTCGCTAATTATTACAAAGCACAAACAATACCATTGCTGATGCAAATTTAAAACATTTTTTGTGCTTTTTATTATTTTCAAATAATCATAGTTTGAGCCCAAAAAATGTGATATGTGTACCAACATTGGAAATCAGAATGTAATTCCCACAAATGTGAGGGTAATATCACTATTCTACACTCACCAGCAAAAAACACCCAATATCAAAAGATAAATCAAGAAGAATAACTCTTGAGTAATGTAATTCCATAACCTGTCCAAAGAAATGCAGTATTTATGTGTATTTATGTGTAGAAGGTTATCACGTGTGTCAGCTCTGTGGCTTACAGGTTAGAACTTCTGCTTAGCATCCCTGAGCATCTGGGTTTGATACCCAAACATGCTGCTTCATGTAGAGAAGTTGTCTCATCTCCCAGGTCCTAAAACTATGTCTAAATGTAGTATTTATGTGTAGGAGGGTTCCACCACCATTTTAAATCTTGCCAGATACACTAGCTAGTCAAAAATATGGGGATGCCTGCCTTTACACACACATGAACTTTAATGGCCAGACCAGTCTTATGCCCTGTACACACAATCGGACATTGATCGGACATTCCGACAACAAAATCCATGGATTTTTTTCCAACGGATGTTGGCTCAAACTTGTTTTGCATACACACGGTCGCACAAAGTTGTCGGAATTTCCGAACGCCAAGAACGCGGTCACGTACACCACATACGACGAGACTTTAAAAGGGAAGTTCAGTACCAAGCGCGGCACCCTTTGGTCTCCTTGTGCTAATCTCGTGTTAGTAAAAGTTTGGTGAGAGACGATTCGCGCTTTTTCAGACTCGTGGTTTTTAGATCCTATTTCTGCTGTTCAGTTTGTGCTTGTGGGTTTGTATCTGGTCTTAAGTGCGTGCAGCGAGTTCCCATTGACTTGTCATTGTGTTCTTGTTCGTTCGTTACTGATTTTCAGGTCGCTCTTCACAGGCCTTGCTGTTCTTCAGTGCGTTCTGTTACTTCGTTTTGAGCAGCCGACCGTTTTCTAGCCATGTTGCATGCACGTACTCATCGTAGAGTTCGTGCTGTGCGGGGGCTTGTTGTTGGGGTCCTTACTTTGACACAAGCACAGTCCATGAACAGGGCGAGGAGGAGTTCATGGACCAAGAATTGGTTGCTCCAGCGTGACCAGTTCTTTCACATGCCTTTGCTCTGTGAGATCCGTGAGAATAATCCTGACGATTTCAGGAACTTTCTCCGGATGACGGACCCCGTATTTCACCGTTTGTTGGCTTTGCTGACCCCCTATATCAGCAGACAGGATACCTGCATGAGGCAAGCCATCACTCTGGAAGCAGAGGCTAGTCGCCACCCTGCGGTACTTGGCGACGGGGAGAAGCCTGCAGGACCTCAAGTTCTCGACAGGCATCTCCCCCCAGTTTCTGGGGATCATTATCCCGGAGACCTGTTCTGCCATCATCCAGGTCATGCAGAAGGAGTATATTAAGGTAAGATTTTTATACTTTAACATCACATTTTATTGTATTTAATGTTTGATAATGTATTGTATTTCTTTCCTCATTCCCTAATTACCATGATTGTAATATGCTGTGAATGTCCCCTTTGTCCTCATGCATGCTGGATTTTTATGCAATGTTTTTTTGTCCTTCATACATATTTGCCTTCACTTACCTTCCCAGCATGCTCTCCTGGCCCTATATCCAACTCATCTACTCAATTAACAATGTATTTTATCAGCTCCATAGTAGTGCTTTACCCTAAATACCCCCTAAAATTTTGAAAATTGTGATGTGTGTTTGAAATTCAGAGAGAATAGGCAAGCCGGGTCGTAACGGGTCAGAACTTCAGGAACACAGAGAGGATCACGGAACTTGGCACAAGAGCTGTTGATCAGGCAGCACTGATCAGAGATTACAGCAAACCTAAATAGGCTGATTGGCGCCAAACGCCTCGCACGTGCGCACGCCGATACGCACGGACGCCCGCGCACCCGCACGCGCCCGAGCGCGCCCCCGGATACCGGAGCGCACACTAGCACCACCAGGCACACGCACAGCAATGCCTGCAGATGGAAGCGCGCTAACGCATACGCGCGCGCGATCAGGCACCACCGCGTACACCACGGCCAGCCGGATCAGACACACCAGTGCCCCCAGAAGCACGCGCCCCAGCACACACAGGAACGCGCTCACCAACGCGCCCCGGTGCGCACCGACGCCCAACCAGGTAACCTCTCTGACAGTGCCCCCTCCTCAAGGGCAGACTCCGGATGCCCAGCTGGGCCAACTTGGAGGCATGTGAATCTTTGAATGACTGCAAGAGCTCTCTGGCGTGCAAGTTGCTTTCTGGCTCCCACGAGTTGTCTTCAGGCCCATAGCCCTTCCACTTTATGAGGTATTGGGTTTGGTTGCGCCTTCTTCTGCAATCTAAAATTGCCTCCACTTCAAATTACTCTTTGCCGTTAACTAGGATAGGCTTGGGAAGACCGATGCTACGGCCAACAAAAGAATTGGGGGTAACGGGTTTCAAAAGAGACACGTGAAAGACTGGATGTATCTTCAGAGAGTTAGGCAGGTCAAGTTCATAGACCACGTTGTTAATTTTTCTCCTTACCAAGAAAGGACCCAAGAACTTAGGGCCCAGTTTTCTGGACAGACAGGCCAATTTCAGGTTAGCGGTGGATAACCATACTGGGTTGCCAGGTTCCAAAACAAGCTCTCCACGCCTCTTCCTGTCGAACATCCTCTTGTAGTATTCCTGTGCTTTGGCCATGGTATCCTGTAGTAATTTATTGTTTGTTGAAAAGAAATCCATGGTTTCAGATACTGCAGGAACGGAACACTCGGGTATTGACCCAGGCAAAAAGGACGGATGGAAGCCATAATTGGCATAGAATGGTGTTTGATTGGTAGCCGAGTGTAATAAGTTGTTGTAAGAGAACTCTGCGATAGGGAGCAGGGAGACCCAATCATCCTGGGAAAATGCAGAAAAACAGCGGAGATATTGCTCCAAAGTCTGATTCGTCCTTTCAGTTTGCCCATTTGACTGGGGATGATAGGCCGAGGAGAGCGCTAATTCAATTTCCAAGGAACCGCAGAGGGCTTTACAGAATCTGGAGGTGAACTGGACACCTCGGTCAGAAACTATGTTCGTTGGCACTCCGTGTAATCTGATAATTTCTCTGATAAAGATAGTAGCTGTTTCCATACCGAGGGGGTACCCTTCATGGAAAGGAAATGGGCCATTTTAGACAGCCTATCTACCACAACAAAGATGGAAGAAAAACCTTCTGATGGGGGGAGTTCAACGATAAAGTCCATTGAAATCATGGTCCATGGCCTCTCTGGGACCGGTAAAGGTTTTAACAGACCCCACGCCCTCGCCCGGCTATTCTTGCTTCTGGCACAGGTATCACAAGAATCAACATACTCCTTGCAATCTTTAACAAGATGAGGCCACCAGAAGGTACGTTGTACTAAGTTGATTGTTTTTCGTGAGCCAAAGTGTCCGGCCAACTTATGGTCGTGGCAAAGTTCTAACACCCATACCTTTAGCTCCTCAGGGACCACAATCTTGTTTTCATTCCAAAACAGCCCGTCTTTGGCACAAGCTTCAGCAGGTGGTGTCATTCCCATAGAGGCCCATCTAATTTGAGAGACAAGGTCTTCTTGAAGCAGCAGGAAATTCCCAGAAGGAGGGATGGTGTCTGGAGGTAGAGCTTTTTCAGAGTCGTGGAACATGCGAGAGAGTGCGTCAGACTAGACATTCTTGGATCCGGGTCTGTAGGTAATGTGGAATTGGAATCTGGAAAAAAAAAGTGCCCATCTGGCCTGCCGAGGTTTTAGTCTCTTAGCTGTTCTCAGGTATTCTAAATTTTTATGGTCTGTGTAGACCAAAATGGGGTGAGCAGCACCCTCCAGAAGATAACGCCATTCTTCTAAAGCTGCTTTAATGGCTAGAAGTTCCCGATCTCCCACGTCATAATTCCTTTCTGAAGATGAGAGTTTACGTGAGAAAAACCCCACAGGGTACAGGAGGGCTTTGGCGCCTTGCCTTTGTGAGAGCACAGCTCCTACCGCAATTTCGGATGCGTCGACTTCTAATACAAAAGGTAGGGCTGGATTGGGATGCTTAAGAATGGTGGCTGAGGTAAACAAAGCCTTGAGTTCTTCAAAGGCCAGCTGCGCCTTAGGAGTCCAGCAAAACCGTGTCCCTTGTCTGATGAGTTCAGTGATGGGGGTAATTATCGAAGAAAATCCTTTGATGAACTTCCTATAGAAATTGGCGAAGCCAATAAAGCGCTGTACTCCTTTCTTATCTACAGGTGCAGGCCAATCCAGGATAGCGGATACTTTTTGAGGGTCCATCTTGATACCCTCGGGAGAAATGACCAGGCCCAGAAACTGAATAGATTGGAGCTCAAACTCGCATTTTTCGAGTTTGGCATAGAGCCCATGTTGCCTGAGTCGGGTAAGTACATTACGTACATGTCTGCGGTGGTCGATCAGGGAAGCGGAAAAAAACAGAATATCGTCCAGATAGACTATGACGTAGAGGTCCAGAAAGTCGCGGAAGACATCATTAACGAAGTGTTGGAAGGTGGCTGGCGCGTTACACAGGCCAAAGGGCATGACGAGGTACTCAAAGTGCCCGAATCGAGTACGAAAAGCCGTCTTCCACTCGTCCCCCTCTCTTATGCGGATCAAATTGTAAGCTCCGCGGAGATCCAACTTGGTGAAAACTGTAGCGGTCCCTAATCTTTGAAACAGCTCAGGTACTAAGGGTAGGGGATATCTGTTTTTATGGTAATTTTATTTAATTCCCGGTAGTCGATACAGGGACGTAGGGAATGATCCTTCTTTTCAACGAAGAATATGCCCGCGCCTGCAGGAGATGTGGAGGGGCGAATGAATCCCTTCTTTAGGTTTTCGTCAATATAGGTCTTCAGGGTGCCCAGCTCCTGCTCAGTTAAAGGAAAAATCCTTCCGAAGGGAACTTCAGTTCCGGGTAAGAGTTCTATTGGGCAATCGTAGGGACTGCGTACAGGGAGAGTCTCTGCCCCCTTCTTGCTGAACACATCCAGGAAGTCCGAACACATCCAGGAAGTCCCGGTAGGGCTCGGGAAGGGATTGGCAAAGCTTGGTGTCAGAGTCTAAGCAAAGACACTGACATGGTGTTATGGGTGTTCCATGTAGACAGTGTTGTTTGCAGTAATTGGAGAGAAATTGAATTTTTCCTGTGGACCAGTCGATCCTGGGATTGTGAGCTTGCATCCAAGGCATTCCTAGGATGATTGGAAAGAGAGGAGAGGAGATGACATCCAAGCGTAAGAGTTCCTGATGTTCCGGGCCTATGGTGGCCAGTAAAGGAACGGTCTCCTTGGTAACTGGACCGGAGCTGAGGGTGGAACCATCAGCTAAGAATACTGCGAGTCCCTGGGCCTTGTGTTGGAGAGGAATACCATGGTCATTAACGAAGGTCCAGTCAATGAAGCCACTGCATGCTCCAGAATCAATAATGACCGGTACCGGGATGTTCCTTCCAGGAAGCTGTAACACAACAGAGAGTGTCAAATGATTACCAGATCTGGGTAAGACAGATGCACATAAAGAAGAGGACAGGAGGCACTTACGTCTCTTGTTGGGGCAGGCCCTCACAAAATGTCCTTGTTCACCGCAGTACAGACACAAGTTGAGAGTACGTCTGCACGTCTTTTCTTCTGGGGTCAGGGATGGACGGAGCAGACCAAGCTGCATGGGTTTTGGAGCTTCTGTGGCCTGAGCAGAAGAGGCGGGAGGAACTTGATTCGAAGCACTAGGAACCCTGGGCAACATCCAAGTGGGACGTGGGTGATTAACGGACCTCTCTGAATGTCTCTCTCTTAGGCGGCGGTCAATCTGAATTGACAAGTTTATGAGTTCATCCAGCGTCTGAGGTATCCCAACACGTGCCAGTTCATCTTTGAGGGGGTCGGATAACCCCATCCGAAATTGATGACGCAGGGCAGCGTCATTCCACTCTGTATCAGAGCTCCAACGTCTGAACTCTACGGCGTAGTCTTCGCCCGCTCTGCGACCTTGCTGCAGGAAGTGCAAGGCGGCTTCAGCAGTAGCCGTTAATTGGGGGTCCTCGTATAGCTGAGACATTGCTAGGAAGAGGTCATCCAGGGAATCCAGGGAAGAAAATCCTTTGATGAACTTCCTATAGAAATTGGCGAAGCCAATAAAGCGCTGTACTCCTTTCTTATCTACAGGTGCAGGCCAATCCAGGATAGCGGATACTTTTTGAGGGTCCATCTTGATACCCTCGGGAGAAATGACCAGGCCCACAAACTGAATAGATTGGAGCTCAAACTCGCATTTTTCAAGTTTGGCATAGAGCCCATGTTGCCTGAGTCGGGTAAGTACATTACGTACATGTCTGCGGTGGTCGATCAGGGAAGCGGAAAAAAACAGAATATCGTCCAGATAGACTATGACGTAGAGGTCCAGAAAGTCGCGGAAGACATCATTAACGAAGTGTTGGAAGGTGGCTGGCGTGTTACACAGGCCAAAGGGCATGACGAGGTACTCAAAGTGCCCGAATCGAGTACGAAAAGCCGTCTTCCACTCGTCCCCCTCTCTTATGCGGATCAAATTGTAAGCTCCGCGGAGATCCAACTTGGTGAAAACTGTAGCGGTCCCTAATCTTTGAAACAGCTCAGGTACTAAGGGTAGGGGATATCTGTTTTTTATGGTAATTTTATTTAATTCCCGGTAGTCGATACAGGGACGTGCCAGTTCATCTTTGAGGGGTCGGATAACCCCATCCGAAATTGATGATGCAGGGCAGCGTCATTCCACTCTGTATCAGAGCTCCAACATCTGAACTCTACGGCGTAGTCTTCGCCGCTCTGCGACCTTGCTGCAGGGAGTGCAAGGCGCCTTCAGCAGTAGCCGTTAATTGGGGGTCCTCGTATAGCTGAGACATTGCTAGGAAGAGGTAATCCAGGGAACTGGATTTTTGCTCCAGTAGGTGGTGAGCCCTAGTTTGAGGCTCGCCGGTCAGTAGTGATATGACAAACCCCACCTTTGTGGCCTCCAAGGAAAACGTACGGGGTTGTAATGCAAAATAGAGCTCACATGCGTTACAGAATGCCTGGTATTTGCAACGTTCTCCAGAGAACTTTTCAGGTGTGGGTACCCTGGGCTCCGGAGGGAGCATTACTACATAGGGTGCTGCGGGAGGGCTGGCAGACGCTGCTCCTTGAGGAGATGCTGAGAGAGCCTGGATCTGTCCCTCTAATCTGGTATAGCCTTCTTGTAGGCTCTTGACTGCCTGGGTGAGGCCTGCTAGGTGCCTACAGAGTTTATCCATGACGGAGGCCCCCTGCCCGGACTCGGTCATGGCTGCCTGATACTGTCAAGTCTCCCACTTACCAGACCGGTGAGTCTGCTTGGGCAGAGGGTAGGCTCCCTTACGTATCCAACTCGGGGCCCCTGATAGAGCAGACAGGAAGCCCACAAGTGCGGAGTAGTATGAGGGCCTGGTGTAAGGATCCGGAAGAGAGGTGGTCTTCCAGGCAGCAGGTAGTACTCAGTAACATTGGAAACAGATGCTGAGCAGGAGCTTGTTAGGGCTGGTCACACACAGGCAGAGGTCGGCAACAGGCTGGCAGCAGAAGTACAAGAGGAGCAAGCAAAAGCGGGGTCAACAAGCCGGGGTCAGGTTCAGGCAGCAGTCAAGGAGGTCCAATAGGCAAGCCGGGTCATAACGGGTCAGAACTTCAGGAAGACAGGAACACAGAGAGGATCACGGAACTTGGCACAAGAGCTGTTGATCAGGCAGCACTGATCAGAGATCACAGCAAACCTAAATAGGCTGATTGGCGCCAAACGCCGCGCACGTGCGCGCGCCGATACGCACAGACGCCCGTGCACCCGCACACGCCCAAGCGCTCCCCCTGGACACCGGAGCGCACACTAGCACCACCAGGCACACGCACAGCAATGCCAGCAGATGGACGCGCGCTCAGGCACCACCGCGTACACCACGGCCAGCCGGATCAGACACACCAGTGCCCCCAGAAGCACGCGCCCCAGCACACACAGGAACGCGCGCACCAACGCGCCCCGGGGCGCACCAACGCCCAACCAGGTAACCTCTCTGACAGCAGCGCTGGACAAATAAATATTAGTGCAATCAAAATAAATTAATAAGATACTAATGAAATGGTGTAAACAGTGATAAAATTCACCCATAAAATACTGACACTCAGTGCAATTAAATGCTCATAAAGTACCAAACTATAATAGTGAAATAGTTCAAATGAAGTGAAAAAAAATCCAAAAAATGTCCAAAAATAATTATATATAAAGAAGTGCAAAAATCCAAATACGATACTCCACCTGATAGTGCTGCCCGTCACCAGGTGAAAAAAATGGAGGCTTACCAGAAAGCCTGCGACCGCCCTTACTCAGGGGGGTCAATACAGGCTTAGTAGATCACCACAGATGTCACAACAGGATACCAGCTGGTGGTCCTCGGATCTCCTTCCTCCTTTCCGGATAGCTCCTTAATAGCAGCAGGGGACACTCAGGAGAGCGTAGTAACAGGATAACTCAAAGCCGCAAGCGCTCCAGCAGGGGTAAGCCATATCAAAAAGAAGAGGGAACTCCCATAGTGTAGAATGCCAAATTCATTTATTAAAAAATAGCAGACATGTACTGCATAAAATCGTACCAATGATATATAAAAATCCAGCAAGGATAAAGAAAAGGCTTCACTGCCGTTAAAAATTAAATCGCGCATGCGCGATGCGAGTTCACGTTGTGACCCTACGGCCGTTTCGTCACAACTGACGTCATCAGGGGTATGCAATTGCGCAGGCGCATGCGCATTATATAGCCAGACGGCGCTTTGAGAAGCACCGCCATTGGCTAAAACAACCAGAGCTGAAACTCAATTGGTCACTTGGGATCTAATTCTTATCATATAAACAGAGTAAGAGAAGCCTAATGTGTTGATTAGCAACCGTGAGCGTTGCCAAGCATACATAAAGTGTAACATGCTAATCAAGCTAATGCCATCTAGTGGACATTAAAAGTAAAGCCTAAAATGTAAACAATGAATAACTATTACCCTCAACATCCATGGCGGTTAGAATACCCAGCAACTACACAAAAATAGATAATAAAATAAGCAGCCTCAACACCACTAACAAAAGGGGTCACTTAACATAATAATGAATAATAGATAAGGAACATGAGAGCAAAAAAAATGCAAAACGTATGGTTTTCATAGCATAACCTCCAACAATACAGAACACGTTATAGGGTGTTATACATTCACCCACAGGGACATCAGCTGTTATTACTTAAACAGTTGATGTCCCATTCTATGTTCAAGCCATTAGAGGCATGAGAGCCAAGTTTGTAGATCCAGTTGGTCTCGGATCTAGAAATGGTTCTCTTGTCATTACTGCCACGCCAATGGGGGACGTATTTTTCTATACCAATAAAAGTGGTGCCTTTAGGATCTCTGTTATGTACAAGATCATAGTGTCTAGAGACACTGTGCTTGTCAAAGCCTTGTTTAATGTTGGTGATGTGTTCGCCTAACCTTACGTGCAACATCCTAATGGTTTGTCCCACATATTCTAACCCACATGGACACCTAAGAAGGTATACTACACACTTCGTAGTACATGTTATGAGTAATTTAATAGGGTATGTGAGACCAGTATTTGCTGAAGTGAATTCAGTCAATCTCCTGTCTCTTAATGTGTTAACCCTACAGACCTTACACCTTCTACATGGGGAAAAACCCTTGAGGTCCCCAAAAAAACTAAGACGTGTGGGCGGGTCTGGTACATTAGGTGCCAGTATGTGTCTAAAGCTAGTGGCTCCCCTGAATAAAACCCGAGGTTTGTCAGACAGTAGGGGCCCAAGGATTCAGTCATTTTTAATAACTGGCAAATGTTTTCTAATGATCCTTTTGATGGCCCAATGCTGGCTTGAATAAGTTGTTAGAAAGGCCAGTCGAAATCTTCTCTGTTTTTGACCTGGGGAGGTTTGTCAACCAGTAAGTCCCTACGGTCCTTATTCCCTACCTCCATGATCAAAGAGTCAAGAACTGCTTCATCATAACCCTTACTAACAAATCTAGATTTTAAGGTGGAAGTTTCATTATAAAACTGATCTAGATCTGAACAGTTCCGCCTTAGGCGCAGAAACTGGCCCTTAGGGACAGCAGATAACCAAGAACGATGGTGACAGGAATCCAGTGGAATGAAGCTGTTCCTGTCGGTTGGTTTGAAAAAGGTGGAGGTGGTGATCCTACCATTATCAATTGTAATAACTAGATCAAGAAAATGAATTTGAGTTGAACTAGCCTCATAGGTGAGCACTATACCTCTGTCATTGTTATTGAGAGAGGACAGGAAAGTGGCAACGGATTCCAAGTTGCCATCCCATATAAAGAGGACGTCATCAATGAATCTTCTCCACATGACAAGCTGGGAAGGCTTGTCATGCAGAACCTCTTCCTCTTCCCATTTTGCCATAAAGAGGTTGGCCATGCTGGGAGCAAATTTAGCTACCATGGCCACCCCCTTTATCTGCAAATAGTGCGCACCGCTGTGCCAAAAATGGTTGTGCTCCATCGAGAAGTCCAATAGCTCCATCACAAAATTACATTGTGTGATGGGGATATTGGAGTCCCGATAGAGGAAATGTTACACCGCTTCATGTCCTAATTGGTGAGATATTGACGTGTAAAGTGATGCGATATCCACAGTCACTAGTATGTAGGTGGTCTTCCATTCGATCTCACCCAATAAATTAAGGACATGTTTCGTGTCCTTAAGAAAGGAGGGAGTGCCCATCACCAGTGGTTATAGAAAGAAATCAATATATTTCCCCACACGTGATGTAATGGAATCTATACCACTGATGATGGGCCTACCTGGAGGATTAGTCAGAGCCTTATGTACTTTCGGTAATATATACATGACAGGCAAATGAGGGGCTAGAGGAACTAAATGTTCTTTCTCTTCTTTTTAAGAATCCCCATATTGTATCCCTTGTCTATCAAGGCACTTAACTCGCATTTATATGCGGATGTTGGATCCACTGGCAAAGGGGAGTAGGTATCAGTATCCGAAAGGATCCTATGAATCTCATTATTAAAAGAATCTTTATCTATAATAAAGATAGCCCCGCCTTTGTCGGCGGGGCGTATAATTATATCATTCCTGTTACACGGAGCATCAATACCAACTCTAATATTCTGTTGTGACTGCACCGGTCTAACTCTCAAATTGGTCAGGTCGTTCAGCACCAAATCCCGGAAAATTGTGATATTGGGTGCTGAATTTCCAGGGGGATTGAAAAGCGAAGCATTGGACAGTCCCAAATGGACCACAACAGAAGCTTCCCTAGTTAATTGTCTCGATGTATTACTCAAAATGTACCTTTTAATATTAAGCTTACGTGCATATTTTTGCACGTCAATAAACATCTTAAATTTGTCAAGGTTACAGGGTGGGACAAACTTCAGACCCTTATTGAGGGTAGAGAGCTCTTCTTTTGAGAATTGTTTAGTGCTTAGGTTTATGATGCCATTAGCATCTATACTCTCCTCCTTTTTGGGGTGAAGTTTCCTCCCCCCTCTGCACCCTCTCTTGCGTCGCCGTTTCTCTTGTTTCTTCCTCTCTCAGCCAACTGAAAATCCCGTCTAAAACGTTTTTCACTTGTATGCTGGGCTGAAGGTGGACACATAACATTTTGATTACCACTCAAACTAGGTGTACACTCATCAGTGACATCTAACAGGGGGGAAAACCTGTTTCTATTGTTAATGTTAGCCTCATGGTGATTCAATTCACCATTGCCCTCGTAGTGGTTACGTCCTGTCCTGAGGTTTCGTTGGTCACAATAATGATGACCATCCTCGTGACCTTGATTCCTTGTCCGACCCTCATGCTGTATCCAAGGTGGGGGTGAATGGTAGTATGATCGATGGGGGGAATTTCTACCCCTTCTCCTATTACCCGATTGATTAGAGCGTCTTTGAGGTACCCTACCTCTGGAGATATGGGGAGAAGCATAGTATGTATGTATACTGATGTTGTGCCTTATGCCAATAATGTTTGTGTCTAATCTGCTTTCCATGTTTATGTGCAAAATGATTAATATTTTTTGCTTGTTTGACTCCATAGTTTCCTTCCAACCCACAGGAATGGCAGACTGTGGCCTCCCACTTTGCCCAGCGGTGGGACTTTCCTAACTGCGGAGGGGCAATTGATGGGAAACACGTCCACATCGTCCCACCACCCAACTTGGGGTCATACTATTACAACTACAAGGGGTTCAATAGTATTGTGATGTTGGCAGTGGTGTCTGCTACTTACGAGTTCCTGTATGTGGACGTGGGGAAGAATGGCCGAATGTCAGATGGTGGAGTCATCGCCCACACGGAGTTCTACAGGTGTCTCCAGAATGGCAGCTTGGACTTGCCACCTCCAGAAGACAATGCGGAAGGACTCCTATTCGTCTTCCATGCGGATGAGGCGTTTGCGCTGGGGGACCATCTTATGCGGCCACTCCCTATGAGGACCCTCATTCTGGACCAGAGGGTTTTTAATTACCGGCTGGCCAGAGCCAGAAGAGTGGTGGAGAACACGTTTGGAATAATGGCCAGCCGGTTCCGCCTATTTCTTACACCCGTACACATGGCGGAGTATAATCTCAATCACATCATCCTGGCTTGCTCTGTTCTCCACAACTTTTTAAGGAGAAATGCTGTGAACTATGCTGGCTCAGTTGGGCCCGAAGCCAGAATTAATCTCAATGAACCAACCCTGACGGCGCTTGAAGCTGGCCGTCCTGGCTTGCCCCCCCCCCCGAGTGCCCGCGAGGTCCGTCTAAGATACATGGAATACTTTGCGGGTAGGGGGGTCATCAATATGCCAGACAATGTCTGAGACATTTTTTAAATAAAAAAATAATTTTAACTGAAAAATGAATTGTTTACATTTAATGCTTGTGTTTCTTTTAGCTGACCATTACTGAAATTTGGGCAGTCCTGAAAATGGCATGATTCAGTAAAATGTGAAAGCACTGTTGGGTGTTATTTACTAAAGGAAAAGACACTTTGCACTACAAGTGCACTTGAGACTGCACTGAAACTGAACTTGTAGTGCAAAGTGGATTTGCCCTTAGGAAATAACTCCCATTGTCACTGAAAACACAAATTTTAACACAAAAAAAGTTTAGGAGCATTAAAAGAAGAAGCCACACATTGTTGATTATCAATATTTTTAATACAAGCACAATCACATGTGCATTTATAAAAGGTTTTTAAAACAAACCAACATGTTTGTTGTATAAAATAGTTTTAGGTGACATTAATAATAAAAGTAGAAATGTCCTTTTAAGGTAAAACAGGCATGTTTAAAACCAACAAGAAATACACAAATCTGGAACTTACAAAGTTCAACTTTTGTAGAAATTGAAGGCAATATCAGACATGAGTATTTATAAACTGTGTTTGCAATTGCGTTCAGATGGGGTGAAGTCACCCCTTGAAAAGTAAAATTTTGAAGATGCACACAAATTGCCGAATGTCAACATGTGCTAGCTGCCATCATGGGGGATCAAGGGACATGTTTTGTGAGTGCAAACACTTCCTCTCAGCTACTTTATTGTTGAGGAAGGGGTTGCACCCACAAAACGCATACATTGATCTCCCGTGATGGCAGATAGCACATGTTGACACACTGTGTACATCTTCAAAATTTGGCTTTTCGAGAATATATTAAAAAATGTGCAAAAAATTTTGGGGGGAAAAAAGTCAAAAAAATTAGGGATTTCGAGGAGTTTTAAACTCTCCCTAAAACATCAATGATGTTCTTCATTTTGTTTTGAACATCATTGATGTTTTGCTTGATGTTTTCCAAGTCCCTATTACACCCCATGATCTCTCCGATCAGGATCTGGGCACTTTTACTGGTGAAATGACCTTCATCCACAATATCAGGATCACCTAAAAATATCGAAACAAAAACACACCATGTATTATAAATATGCCTGCATACATCTCTTACCTGAGCCTGTGGTTGCAGACACTCACCTCTTGTGGTGACAATTTCCACCACGTCTCCCTCCTCCTCCTCTGCTTGGCTTTGTGGGATTTCCACTTCTTCATGAGGTGGGGGGTCTGTTGTCTCCTCTGATGAGTGGTGTCCTCCGAGTCTTTTCTCCCCTATGTAAAATAAAATAGGTATACTTAGCACACAGATATTTGATGGCAGAAATAGGAATATGAAACATTGCTTGGAAGTGGGGTACAATTGTCTCTTTTGGCAGAGTTCCAAGATGAAGAAATATTTTGTCACTTTGGCAAGCTTGAATACTTACCTGTTTTGTACAAGCTTCACAGATGGAGACACCCCTATAGTATCCACTGGAGCACCTGTGTGGCCCCCCTAATAAAAAGGGTGTTCTGGTGTCCCACACTAGTGCTACAGCGTCCAGATGTGTAAACAGCTGCTGAGTGTCCCCTCCTTACACAGAATCTAGTTTGCATTTCATTCTAGTTACAAACCCATCTAGACAACAAAATCATTTTAAGAGAAGTAGGCCCGAAAAAATGTTTTGAAATGCATCTGCCCAAAACATGGTGTTTTATTGGCCGATTGAACAATGTTTCCTACGGACGAATAATGTGGCCATGAACATGAAAGTTGCCATTTTAAACTGTACAACAGTAAAGAAAAGCACATGGAGCAGCACAAACATACTAAAAATAATGAATAGGAACACAGGACAACTACTTACTTTTTTGAAGCACTCTCCTTATCCTTCTATACTGATCGTGCTCCCTTAATTTGAGGTCCGACCACCATTTCCTGAGTTGATCCTTGGATCATCGTACCCCAAAATTCCTGTGCAGACTCTTCACAACTTTAGTCATGATCTTGGCCTTTCTGACATTTGGGTTGGGGTAAGGTCCATACTTCCCGTCATAGTCGGTCCTTTTCAATATGTCGACCATCTCCAACATCTCCACAAAGGACATATTTGAGGCCTTAAATCATCTCCTCCGGGATTGTGACGTTTCTGGCTCCGGCCTTTCCCCCTCCTCGTTGCTGTAATTAGCATGCACTTGTTGTGTCTCCGCCATGTGCTCTTCCCCACCACGCCGAAAGAGAAGGGGCGGGGAATAGACTAGAAAGAACGTCAGGGGCGGGCGGAGTTTCACGCATGCGCAGTGTATATAAGCGTAACACTATTGCGTAGTACGTACGATCTGTGAGAGGAGGAAGGAGTATCGGAAGCGCCGATCGTGATAACGAAGGTAACATTTAAACTTGTGCCTATACTGCTTAGAGATTGAGGCCTATATTGGGACAAGATTAGGAGACTTTAGCCTGACATTAGGGTTTGTCTTGTGTTGTGTCTTGCAGAGAAAATGGATATATTGAAGGATCAGGACTTTATCACCATATTCATTGATATGTTCAGGGAGCTGCCCTGTCTGTGGCAGGTAAACCACCCCGAATATAAGAACCAAACAAAGAGGAAGGCAGCGCTGGATCAATTGCTGGAAATTGTGAAGCCGGTGATCCCCACGGCAGACATCCCCTATTTGAAGGTCCTAATTGGTGGCATGAGGAGCACTTATCTAAGGGAGCGCAAGAAGGTCCAGAATTTCCAGAGATCAGGAGCTGCAGATGACATTTATGTACCCAGGCTGTGGTACTATGACAGGCTGCATATTCTGGCAGGTCAGGCTGAACCCAGGCCATCACTCTCCACTCTTCCTTCCATGCTTCCTTCCACCTCAGCTGAGGCTTCTGACGCCCAACCTGGGCCTTCGAGGCAGAAACATGTGGAGGAGCCCAGCTTGAGCCAGGTATAGCATTCTTCTAAATATTTCTGGTTGTCAAATTAATTATGTTAAATCTATGTTAGTTTGGATTACTAATTTCTGATTGTGATTGATGAACCAAAAACTAAAACGATGTCCCTTTTTCATACACAGGAAAGTCTCAGCCAGGAGGTGGCCGGGCCAAGTAGGCTGCCCGATACCCAGGTCCCTCCCCTCCGCCTTCAAAGAAAAAGTGGCAGGAAGAGGAGTAACCTGGAGGAGGCTGCAATTGGCCTATTTTGGAAGGCTACTGAGGCCCTCAGAACCCCCCACAGTGTTGAAGAGGATTTTGCTGACCTAACAGCATGCAAAATGCTGCAAATGGAGGAGGGCCAATGCCTCTTATGTGAGTTTCTCATTTTAGAAGCACTAAATAAGGGATTGAGGAGCCAACTCACATGCCAAAGCCACATTTGTGAGCTCACCCATGGTCCTCCTCCTCCTCCAGGTCCTCCTCCTCCTCCTCCAGGTCCTTCTCCTCCTCCTGCCACACCTCCAACACCAGAACCACAGCTGGGAAGGAAGCGTGTAAGGAAGACCAGAGAGTGATGGCCCTGGGTTCAGTCTGGTCTGACAAAAGATGCAGGCTCTTGTATGACCACAGCCTGGGGACAATACATGTCATCTGCAGCTGTTAATGATCTCTTGGACTTCTGGACCAGATTGAACTCCCTTATATATGGACTCCTCAGGCCACCAATTTTGCTGTAAAATAATTGATGTGTGCCCTGGGGGCCAAAGGCTTCGCCAATTTCTGCTGTTTATCTAGCGTTGCCTCCCTCTTTGTTTGGTTATGAGCCCTTAACCACTTCAGCCCCGGAAGGATTTACCCCCTTCCTGACCAGAGCACTTTTTACAATTTGGCACTGCGTCGCTTTAACTGCTAATTGCGCGGTCATACAATGCTGTAACCAAACGAAATTTGCGTCCTTTTCTTCCCACAAATAGAGCTTTCTTTTGATGGTATTTGATCACCTCTGCCGTTTTTATTTTTTGCGCTATACATGGAAAAAGACCGAAAATTTTGAAAAAAAATGATATTTTCTAATTTTTGTTCTAAAAAAAATCCAATAAACTCAATTTTAGTCATACATTTAGGCCAAAATGTATTTGGCCACATGTCTTTGGTAAAAAAAATGTCAATAAGTGTATATTTATTGGTTTGCGCAAAAGTTATAGCGCCTACAAACTAGGGTACATTTTCTGGAATTTACACAGCCTTTAATTTATGACTGCCTATGTCGTTTCTTGAGGTGCTAAAATGGCAGGGCAGTACAAAACCCCCACAAATGACCCCATTTTGGAAAGTAGACACCCCAAGGAAATTGCTGAGAGGCATGTTGAGCCCATTGAATATTCATTTTTTTTGTCCCAAGTGATTGAATAATGACAAAAAAAAAAAAAAATTACAAAAAGTTGTCACTAAATGATATATTGCTCACACAGGCCATGGGCATATGTGGAATTGCACCCCAAAATACATTTAGCTGCTTCTCCTGAGTATGGGGATACCACATGTGTGGGACTTTTTGGGGCCTAGCCGCATACGGGTCCCCGAAAACCAATCACTGCCTTCAGGATTTCTAAGGGCGTACATTTTTGATTTTACTCCTCACTACCTATCACAGTTTTGAAGGCCATAAAATGCCCAGATGGCACAAACCCCCCCCAAATGACCCCATTTTGGAAAGTAGACACCCCAAGCTATTTGCTGAGAGGCATGTTGAGTCCATGGAATATTTTATATTTTGACACAAGTTGCGGGAAAGTGACAATTTATTTATTTATTTTTTTTTTTTTTTGCACAAAGTTGTCACTAAATGATATATTGCTCACACAGGTCATGGGCATACGTGGAATTGCACCCCAAAATACATTCTGCTGCTTCTCTTGAGTACGGGGATACCCCATGTGTGGGACTTTTTAGGAGCCTAGCCGCGTACGGGACCCCGAAAACCAATCACCGCCTTCAGGATTTCTAAGGGTGTACATTTTTGATTTCACTCTTCACTGCCTATCACAGTTTCGGAGGTCATGGAATGCCCAGGTGGCACAAACCCCCCCCAAATGACCCCATTTTGGAAAGTAGACACCCCAAGCTATTTGCTGAGAGGCATGGTGAGTATTTTGCAGCTCTCATTTGTTTTTGAAAATGAAGAAAGACAAAAAAAAAATTTTTTTTTTCTTTTTTTAATTTTCAAAACTTTGTGACAAAAAGTGAGGTCTGCAAAATACTCACTATACCGCTCAGCAAATAGCTTTGGGTGTCTACTTTCCAAAATGGGGTCATTTGGGGGGGTTTTGTGCCACCTGGGCATTCCATGGCCTCCGAGACTGTGATAGGCAGTGAAGAGTGAAATCAAAAATGTACGCCCTTAGAAAGCCTGAAGGCGGTGCTTGGTTTTCGGGGTCCCATACGCGGCTAGGCTCCCAAAAAGTCTCACACATGTGGTATCCCCGTACTCAGGAAAAGCAACAGAATGTATTTTGGGGTGTAATTTCACATATTCCCATGGCATGTTTGAGCAATATATAATTTAGTGACAACTTTGTGCAAAAAAAAAAATTTGTCTCTTTCCCGCAACTTGTGTCACAATATAAAATATTCCATGGACTCGACATGCCTCTCAGCAAATAGCTTGGGGTGTCTACTTTCCAAAATGGGGTCATTTGGGGGGGTTTGAACTGTCCTGGCATTTTATGCACAACATTTAGAAGCTTATGTCACACATCACCCACTCTTCTAACCACTTGAAGACAAAGCCCTTTCTGACACTTTTTGATTACATGAAAAAATTATTTTTTGTTGCAAGAAAATTACTTTGAACCCCCACACATTATATATTTTTTTAAAGCAAATGTCCTACAGATTAAAATGGTGGGTGTTTAATTTTTTTTTTTCACACAGTATTTGCGCAGCGATTTTTCAAACGCATTTTTGGGGGAAAAAACACACTTTTTTACATTTTAATGCACTAAAATACACTATATTGCCCAAATGTTTGATGAAATAAAAAAGATGATCTTAGGCCGAGTACATGGATACCAAACATGACATGCTTTACAATTGCGCACAAACGTGCAGTGGCAACAAAATAAATACATTTTTAAAAGCCTTTAAAAGCCTTTACAGGTTACCACTTTATTACTGCCCTCGATCTGACCGTCGCGGTGATACCTTACATGCATGGTGCAATTGCTGTTTACATTTGACGCCAGACCGACGCTTGCGTTCGCCTTAGCGCGAGAGCAGGGGGGACAGGGGTGCTTTTTTTTTTTTTTTTTTCTTTATTATTTTTTTGCTTTTTTATCTTATTTTAAAACTGTTCCTTTCATTTTTTTTTTTTTTTTAATCATTTTTATTGTTATCTAAGGGAATGTAAATATCCCCTATGATAGCAATAGGTAGTGACAGGTACTCTTTTTTGAAAAAATTGGGGCTATTAGACCCTAGATTTCTCCTCTGCCCTCAAAGCATCTGACCACACCAAGATCGGTGTGATAAAATGCTTCCCCAATTTCCCAATGGCGCTATTTACATCCGGCGAAATCTAAGTCATAAAATGCTCGTAGCTTCCGGTTTCTTAGGCCATAGAGATGTTTGGAGCCACTCTGGTCTCTGATCAGCTCTATGGTCAGCTGGCTGAATCACCGGCTGCATTCTCAGGTTCCCTGTTGAGACAGGAGAGCCAGAGAAAAACACGGAAGACGATGGGGGGGGCATTATCTCCCACTGCTTGTAAAAGCAGTCTAGAGGCTAATTAGCCGCTAGGATTGCTTTTACATGAAAGCCGACCGCTGGCTGAAAAGAATGATACCAAGATGATACCTAAACCTGCAAGCATCATTCTGGTATAACCACTCAAAGTCGTGAATGCTGTACCTGAAGACAAAAAAATGGTTAACAATAAAGCACAGTAAACGGTAAAGTATAAAAAATTGCATACCTGAAAAGCAAACATGATAAAACATAATAACAATAAAACATTGCAGAATAGAATACAGTAAAAAAAAACAGAACAATAGAGAGAATAGAGAGAGAGAGAATAGAGAGAGAACAATAAAACGACAACTATTATTTTTTATTTTATATTTTTGTTTGTGTTTTTTTTTTTTTTTTTTTACACTTTTTTTGTAACTGTAACTTCTATAACTGTAACCGGTTCCAGGTTCGGGTCTCTCAAAATGCGATGGCATCTTGGGAGACCCTGTGAAAGTGTGTCCTAGTCTGTGCAATGCTGTACCCTACGCTAATACTCAACTAGTGAATGGTAGCGTTCAAAACATTCACCAATGCAAAGACCAGGATTGTCAGGACAGGAGGGACAATAATAGCGGGTGTCACGCCTATATCCGCGCTTGCTGCAGACACAACATCTTTTTTGGGGGGGTTCGTTGGGTAGGGGTACTCGGGAGGACATAAAAATGCCTCTCATGCAGCCGACTGCATTTGGTTGGGGATGTGAATGGGGGAAGTACGGGCGCTGCAGAAGTGGTGGGTTCCCAATTAGGATTGGCGAATGCAGCAGGAAGGGCATTATGGGCACGACGGGCCTGTGTTTGTCTTCTTGGTGGCAGCGGGACACTATTTGTGCTTGCCACCTCACCAGCTTGAACTGCATTTATGGGACTCGCCACGTCACCAAGTGTTACTGCAGTGCTGGTTTGACTACGACCGGGGTGTACTAGGCCGCTGGCGCTTGCCAGTTCACCAAAACGCTACCAAAAAAACTGTTAACGATCGCAGGGATCAGGCCTGACTCTGCGAACGCTGCAGTTATGCGTTTAGTGTTTTGTAAGTGACAGTGATCGATCGATACTGCACTTGGGTGGGCTGGGCTGGGCCGGGCGGAGGGGCAAAACGCAGGTGCTAGCAGGTATCTGGGCTGATCCCACTAACACTGCGTTTTTGGGAACCCTAAACTGCTGGGGACGCCAGTATAGATCTGATCGGATCAGATCAGATATTGATCAGTTCAGATACTATACCACTAAGGGAGGTGTACGGTGCGTGCATGGGTGTTAGCGCTACTGGCACTAACCTGACGCTGCCTGGGGCTGGTGCTTGCCAGTTCACCAAAACGCTACCAAAAAAACTGTTAGCGATTGCAGGGATCAGGCCTGACTCTGCGAACGCTGCAGTTATGCGTTTAGTGTTTTGTAAGTGACAGTGATCGATCGATACTGCACTTGGGTGGGCTGGGCTGGGCCGGGCGGAGGGGCAAAACGCAGGTGCTAGCAGGTATCTGGGCTGATTCCGCTAACACTGCGTTTTTGGGAATCCTAAACTGCTGGGGACGCTAGTATAGATCTGATCGGATCAGATATTGATGCGTTCAGATACTATACCACTAAGGGAGGTGTACGGTGCGTGGGTGTTAGCGCTACTGGCACTAACCTGACGCTGCCTGGGGCTGGTGCTTGCCATTTCACCAAAACGCTACCAAAAAAACTGTTAGCGATCGCAGGGATCAGGCCTGACTCTGCGAACGCTGCAGTTATGCGTTTAGTGTTTTGTAAGTGACAGTGATCGATCGATACTGCACTTGGGTGGGCTGGGCCGAGCCGGGCGGAGGGGCAAAATGCAGGTGCTAGCAGGTATCTGGGCTGATCCCGCTAACACTGTGTTTTTGGGAACCCTAAACTGCTGGGGACGCTAGTATAGATCTGATCAGATCAGATATTGATCTGTACAGATACTATACCACTAAGGGAGGCGTATGCTGCGTGCGTGGGTGTTAGCGGTACTGGCGCTAATCTGACGCTGCCTGGGGCGACGCATATCACCGCCGGGCGATCAGGGGGCTAAATCTTTATTCGGTAATAAACGATGGGTGCCCTGACACTATAAAAAATAAACAAACTAACCAGCATCACCCGTAACGGTTATACAGCGATCAGTGGTGAAAGGGTTAACTAGGGGGCAATCAAGGGGTTAAAACATTTATTAGGTAGTATATGGGGGTCCCTGTCTCTATAAAACGCTGACGGCGAACCTAAATATTTACCTCACTAACTAGCGTCACCAGCGACACTAATACAGCGATCAGAAAAATGATCGCTTAGCGACACTGGAGACGGGGGGTTATCAAGGGGTTAAAACTTTATTAGGGGGGGTTAGGGGGGTATCCTAGACCTAAAGGGGGCCTAACACTCACTGCCCTAACACTGTAACTGTCACAAACTGACACCAATACAGTAATCAGAAAAAAAAAAAAAACCTGCTTGGTGTCAGTTTGTGATAGGGGGGGGGATTGGGGGGGGGGATCTGGGGGCGATTGGGGGGGGGATCGGGGTGTTTTGTGTGCCTGGCATGTTCTACTGTGTGTGTGTAGTGTGTTGGTGCACTCACATTGCAGTCTTCTCTCCTCGGCCCGGAACGGAAAATACCGAGCCGAGGAGAGATGACATCATTTCCTCTGCCTCTGTGTACAATACAGAGGCAGGGAAATGATCCCATTGGCTGGGAGCGATCGCGAGGGGGGGGGCCACTAATGGATGGCCTCCCCCTCACCACCGATCGCCGGGGGAGATTTGCCGTCCGCCGCAGGCACCGGGGGGGGTCCGATCGGACCCCCCACCCGCGGGCAGGCAAGGACGTACCTGTAAGTCCTTGTGCCTGCCCGTGCCATTCTGCCGACGTATATAGTCGTGCGGCGGTCGGCAAGTGGTTAATAAAGGAATTTTTTTTCAATTATACTTGCCTATGTGTGTTTTCCTTCAAAAAGGACAGTTTGTTTGTGAGGAGGCAGGTACATTTCAAAAATACAATGTGAAATTAACAAGAGACACCAACACCAAGCAATCTCCTTGAGATTAATAAATAATACAAGATAATAATGGTGTTGTGGTAACTTGACACACAAAACACACTCAAAAATATTCTGGAGTAAAAAAAAGTAAAAAAAAATAAAAAACACAAGACCAGGCTTTAAAAAACTCAAAAAAAGAAAATTTTATCTAAAAACATCCCAAAAAGATTATTTTTTCGGCAGATGTGACAAATAAAAATATTATATTGATGAAATCACAATAAATAATAAAGAAAGAAGTTTGTGAGAAGTTTGTGAATATGAGCAGCAAAACAACTTCATTCTTCTAGCATTATAAAGAAGAAGAGAGTGCGCTGCATTAAACATTGGGTCCTGCTCCCGCTGTCCTATCAACCTCAGGCACGTTGGGTAACTATGGTGCACGTGGTGAGAGCTCTCTTCCCCCTCTGGGTACTTCTGGTGGCAATTCTGCTTCTGCTTCACATGTGGGTGTTCAGCTTTCTCAATCTAACGTGAATTCAACGTCTAAGGTGGAGGTAAGCCAAAGCCGATTTTTTCCACAGGACAATACTCCCAATCCAAAAACCTAAAATATGCACAGTTAGGCGCTGTTAATGTTGATGACAGAAATATCATCAACTTATCTAGCTACATTTTGTCAGATGAAGAGAAATCCCTTCTATCCAGGGGTCTGAGTTTCTGTCCGAACTCCAACCTCGACATTTTCGAGACCATTAAAGATTTAAATCTGTTTGCCCGAAAGTTATTGTTGAAAAGCATGTATTCCAAAACTAAAATTAAAACTGAAACCGCTGACGCACAACATGACAAGGATCTTGATGTTCTGTTGTCCCTACTGGAGGAACAGGACTCACCTGACCTCATTGATTCCATCGACTTAGACTCACTTCTCTATGACAAACCCACAGAGCCAGCCACGTCACCCTGTATCTCCAAAAAAATGAAGAATAAATCAGATAACTTTCCCCCCCTCAGCTCCAACCCCAACTTGATTTCCTTTGTGACCACTGTCACATCAGAAATCAATAAATTGAAAATTCATAAAAAAAACGGGAATCTATCCTCTTCTGAATTGGTTGCCCTCAATAATTTGAAAAAATGCCAGTCCCTTGTCATCAAGCCCTCTGATAAGGGCGGCAAAATTGTAATCATGTCAAATGAGCAATATAAAATCATGTGCCATAAAGTATTGGCCAATCGGGACTGGTATAGACCCATTTCCAAGGCTAATATTGCCAAATATGAGATTCAATTCTTTGCGCTGATTGATGGTGCATTCTCACAAGGAATTATCGACCAGGATATCTGGGAATTTTTACGTATAAAGTTTCCCAGAATCCCAACCTTCTATTGTCTACCCAAAGTCCATAAAAACTGTCAGATACCCCCAGGGAGAACCATAGTGTCTGGGAACGGGGCCATCACCGAACATCTTAGTCTCTTTGTAGACTCCCATCTCCAACCGTTTGTCCAAAATCTGCCTTCATACGTGCGCGACACTATCCACCTGCTACAATCTCTAGAGGGCCTACACGTCTCACCTCAGTCCCTGTTGGTGGTGATTGACGTGGAGGCGCTGTATAGCTCTATCCCCCACCACTTGGGACTGGCCGTGATCAGACACGTCATCACTCAAACCCACAGAGATGATAAAAAATTATGCGAATTTATTATTATGGCCCTAGAATTCATTCTTTACCATAACATCTTTTCCTTTGATGGCTCCCATTTCCTCCAGGTACAGGGCGTCGCGATGGGGACCTCTTGTGCCCCGTCCCACGCCAACCTGTACCTGGGGGAATGGGAGCAGTCATTCCTCTCTGACGAGTCTTTCAAATCCCACACCCAATATATAGCGGCGTGGTACCGCTATATAGACGACATTTTGGTGTTGTGGGAGGGCTCCGAAAAGGAATTGAACGAATGCATCACTTTGATTCAACGCAATACCTTCAATTTAAAGTTTACTGTCACTCATAGTCAAAACAATGTTACTTTCCTGGATACCACTATTAGTAAGAACCCAGACGGGACCCTCTCTAGTGGCCTTTTTCGGAAACCTACCGCGGGCAATACCATCTTACATGCCTCTAGCTCTCATCCCCAACCATTACGCCGCGCAATCCCCTACAGCCAGTATTTGAGGCTGAGGCGGAATTGCTCTGATCAAAATACATACTTGACTGAAGCGGCCGCACTTAGAGATAGGCTTCTTGCGAGGGGCTATTCTCGCTCTCTCCTAAAAAAAGCATACAAACGTGCAAATAAAAGAACTCGACGGGAATTGCTATTTAGCCATCAAAAGAAAACAGAAACGGACCCTCCCACTAGAATGAATATGAGGTTTAGCAACCAACATGAGTCTGTTAAATCAATTCTCAACAAACACTGGCATCTATTATACTCTGACCCTACTTTACGCCCACATTTATCCGCATTACCTGCAATCACCTACCGACGCACAAGTTCCCTGCGTGACCATCTGGTACACAGCGAATTTGTTGGTGAATCACATGGTGATCCCTGCAAGAGGTTTGGGACGTTCACCTGTGGGGGATGTCCCATTTGCAGATTTATGAATACTAGTCAGAATGTCGTTCTTCCAAATGGGCGCCCATATAGACCATGTCATTTCTCGAACTGCAAGACTGAGGGTGTGGTATACCTCTTAGTCTGCCAATGCCGACAATTTTATGTAGGCAAGACTAAACAAAAATTTTCTTTGCGAGCCTCACGTCATATTACTGCTATGAGAAAAGCTAATCCCGACCTTCCTTTAGGGAGACATGTGGCTAATGTACATCATGGCAATTTTCCCAATATCTATTTTCTCATCCTGGATAGAGTCCATCCTAGCCCGAGGGGTGGGGATTGGAACAAGGCCCTTCTACAGCGGGAAGCCCGCTGGATTGTGGACCTTGCTGCCACCTCACCCCCCGGGCTAAACGATCATTTTAGTTACAGACCCTTTCTAGAGGGTTTCTCTTCTGGGGTGTGTGAGAAGGATTTATAAACTCTTCACTCTGAAATTCCATTGTTATTGTGGTTTCTCTACTACTTTATTTCATGATTTATTCCAACAGTGGTGCTTGATGTTCTATGTATGGCCGATTACTGATATCATGTCATGTTAGGCCACCCCTGTTTAGGCATATATCTGTTCCTTTATGTAGCTTTGTATCTGTAGGCATACTGTCAGTTACTGAGGCTCCCTGTCGGTCTCCTTTGGTGAGTATCTTAGATCACAGTTTACTGGCCCCTCTTTGTCCCGCCCGGCGCACAGGGGCCTCCCGGGATTTTTATCCCTTGGGGGGCCTTTTGTTGGCGCCCGTTTATCGCCCCTGGTGGATGAGCAGCGGCTTTGCCGCTGTTCCCCACCTGTGGGCCCGGTCGCCTTTTTTTGCTTCGGTGGGCGGTGGTTGCATGACCCCACTCACAGCCTCGCTGTGATGGGGGCCGTGCAGCGACGGCTCAGGGTCCCCCTCATCCCTTTGGCATTTTTTAAGCAACAAATTGTGAGCATGAGGCTTGGACTATACACGTTGACCCTGGGGGGTTTAATGACCACTCCTGTTGTTCTCGTGTCAAAAATCTTTTATTTTTCCCGCCTCTTACTTTATTTAATTCTATTTTCCCCCTCCATGATGGCCATGATGCTGAGGCTGGCTATGTGCCCTCCATCACACTGGCGAGTGAGGAACCTGTAGAGGCTTCTCTCCCTCTCCCTTAAACATCTATCTAGAAATGACAGGAGGATGTCGTCATTTAGACGCTCCTCCGTGGTTGCCCTGACTCCTATCCCCTCCCTCCTCCAGACGGAGCGGCGTCATGACGTTGCCATGGCTCCTCTCCCTTCCTCTCGCTGGACGGAGCGGCGTCATGGCGTCCGCACGTCAATCAGCGCTGCAGCTGCCCAATCCTCCTCTACCCTATATTAAGCTGCCGAACGCCGAGTCAGTGACACTGTCCTGCTCGGCGGCGGCGGCTACGGATCTTATGAGCGGAACTCCATGGTGCACTGTGACACAGCCCATTGACTAACAAGGTAATGCTGCCCTTTGCTTTCTCTGCCTTTATGTTACTGCAATCTGCCATAGGCTTTGTGTGCCGCCTGGTTTTGTTGAGTCTTTATGCAATATATACTATATATTGCATTATTTTAAGGGCATTCCTGCTTCTGTTTTTATGATCAGGTCCTTTTGTCTTGTACCTTAGATCCTGCCCTCATTGGAAATCGGTATTTTCTGTGACTTCTTGGAGCTGTTTGTGCATTGAGGGGTCTCTGCTCCTCCTAGGGAATTTGGGGATTTTCTGTCCACTCTCCCTAATGGCTTTCCGTATGAACCAGTACTAGGGTAAGCTAGGCGCATCAGAGGATTTTTACTCCCACGCCCCGCCTGGACGCGGATCCGCATGGTGGTTATGGGGCTCTGCGTCCACGATACGGCGGTTATTATTATTAGGTTTTTTCATATGTAGATGGATACCAGCCCACTGGGATTTTTTCTTTGTTTCAGACACTCTCCCTTTTGGTGCTTTTTCAAGTGGGATTCCTCTGGGATAGTGTTGCCCCGACTGAGCTTGTTCCTCTGGGGCCACACGGGGGGACCAGTGTGGATAAGGCGGGGCCAGACATACGCCCGATTCCTTTTGGACCCTCGTGGCGCTCTGTCCGTACTCTCCTCCGAGGCCTTGACAGTGAGCTTCCTATACTGAATATACCTGGGTATGTGTGTTATCTCTTTTGTATATAATTTTTGATGTTACAGATTGGTCCATGATGCAGACAATGTGTTCAATACATATGATCTCTAATTATTTCTAATTTATATCTCATTATGTAGTGTAATTCCTCCTACAAGTTGCCCCTGATGAAGGGACTCTATAGGCAGTCACGAAACGCGTAGGCCCAGGTGGAAGACTACACGAATATACATTCGAATTTTACATCAGTATATTCATTTTTTACATTATTCTATTGCTTTTTGAATGAACTGTATTAGACTTTTTCTACTTGTAATTTTGTATATTTGTATGAATAAAATTGTTTTTTACTACCTCGCTGCCTTTAAAGTCCCATCTATCTTTTGAGGGGTTAGTTTTTCTTCTCATTAAACATTTTAAAACATTGCAGCGTGACGAAAGTGCTATATCCATTCCGAACGCTCATTTTACCAAACCGAGCAGTTCCGTCTCGGAATTTATTCTGAGCATGCGTGGCACTTTGTGCGTTGGAATTGTCCACACATGGTCGGTATTGAAGCAATCGGATTTTGTTGTCGGGAAATTTTATAGCCTGCTCTCAAACTTTGTGTGTCGGAAATTCCAATGGAAAAAAGTCCGATGGAGCCCACACACGGTCGGAATTTCCGACAACAAGCTCCGATCGCACATTTTCCGTTGGAAAATCCGACCGTGTGTACAGGGCATTAGTCCATAGGGTTAAAAATTGATTTGGCCCACCCTTTCCTAGCTTCTGGGAAGGCTAGGAAGGCTGTCCATGAGGTTTAGTGTGTCTATGGGAATGGTTGACCAT
Organism: Aquarana catesbeiana; assembly: GCF_042186555.1. NCBI lineage: Eukaryota > Metazoa > Chordata > Amphibia > Anura > Ranidae > Aquarana > Aquarana catesbeiana. The sequence continues at coordinate 228,676,956 of NC_133329.1, forward strand.
TCTTCCAGAAGTGCATTTGTGAGACCAGGCACTGATGTTGGATGAGAAGGCCTGACTCGCAGTCTCTGCTCTAATTCAGCCAAAGGTGTCAGGTTGAGGTCAGGACTCTGTGCAGTCAGTCAAGTTCCTCCACCCCAAACTCGCTCATCCATGTCTTTATGGACCTTGCTTTGTGCAGTTATGTTGGAACAGGAAGGGGCTATCCCCAAACTGTTCCCACAAAGTTGGGAGCATGAACTTGCCCAAAAAATCTTGGTATGTTGATGCCTTAAGAGTTCCCTTCACTGGAACTAAGAGGCCAAGCCCAACCCCTGAAAAACAACCCCACATCATAATCCCCCCGCCACCAAATAATTTGAACCAGTGCACAAAGCAAGGTCCATAACGACATGGGTGAGTGAGTTTGGGGTGGAGGAACTTGACTGGCCTGGACAGAGTCCTGACCTCAACACAACAGAACACCTTGGGGATGAATTGGAGCGGAGACTGTAAGCCAGGCCTTCTCGTCCAACATTAGTGCCTGGCCTCACAAATGCACTTGGAAGAATGGTCAAACATTCCCATAGACACACTCCTAAACCTTGTGGACAACCTTCCCAGAAGAGTTGAAGCTGTTATAGATGCAAAGGGTGGGCCAAATGAATTTTAAACCCTACGGACTAAGACTGGGATGCCATTACAGTTCACATGCGTTTAAAGGCAGGCGTCCCAATACTTAGGCCAATATATTCTATATTGCTTGTGACACTGAGCATGGATATGGACTTAGGGCTGGTTCACATCACAGAGATGCAGAGAACACGTGTGAGGCTGCCTGCCCGCTAAGTGAGTAGCAATTCACTCCAGCAGCACTGGGGTTGCTGGTTCAATTCCCCAACATGCTAATGCCTGTGTCGAAGTTTATATGTTTTCACTGTGTGGGTTTCTCACTACAATCTAAAGACACGCTGGCATTTTATTTGTCTCCTATCGAAATAGGTTCTAATGTAAGAAAGTTCGTTTTGGACTTTAGATTGGAAGCTCATTGCATCCAGGGACTGATGTTAATATTTGTTAGCACTAATTATGCTCAAGGACTTGGACATTTAAAATTGTAGGGTTTACACTGCACAGGTACATATGCTTAGAAAACTGTGCTTTGTTTATGTGCATGCAAATGGACTTCAATCTTTGGCCTGTAGTTGGAGATTTGATGCACATAGCCAAGGGCTAACACAGTTGCAAATAGTATTATGTGTTCCTGTCCATCAGGTGCAATCACTTTAGACATACACAAACAGATAAATTGAAAGATACTGGTGGGTGTGTACTTCTACTGGGCGTGTGTCAGTGTGCTATCAATACAACCTATCTTATATAAAGGGCTGCATTAAGGGGGGTTCCTTTGGCCTGAGAAGGTCAGATTTTTGGTTTGATTTGTGGGGGAGAATTAATAATATTGTGCCTATTGACAAACGGCCAACTAGGGCTGTTTGCTGAAATGCTTGTGCATTTTTTCAATCAAAAGTGGGTTTATGTGGCCATGCTGTCAATGTTGTGTGTGTATTGTTCCTGTCTGACCATGCAAACATGGTTTGGGAGAATGTGCTGACCTTCTCTTTGATCTCATTGCTTAATTATGTACCAATGTATGTATATGTGTGGATTTGTGGGGTGGTGACGGGTGTTATATTTTGAACATGTGGCTTTTTTAATATTATGTTGGAATGCTTTGTAAGAATGACTGTTAAGTATGTTTCTTAGGCTGCTTTCACACTGGAGGTGCTTTACGGGTGCTATAGCGCTAAAAATAGGGCCTGTAAAGAGCCTCTCCTCTCATTCCAGTGTGAACTGGCCCTGACCCTAGGTTCTTACCTATGCATTTTTTAGTGCGTTTTGCAGTTTCCAGAAACACTCTACAGTCCATTTAACATGGTTTCCTATGGTACTAGTTCACATCTATGCGTTTTGCGGCCAGTGAGTTTTTGGAAATGGTTGGACTTTTTTCACGCGATTTGCAGGTAATAGATTTCAATGGAACTGCACCAGAAACGCAACTGTTGCGTTTGTGATTTTTTTACTTTAACACTGTATATAGCTGGTTGCTAACCGGGGGGCCAACAACGAATCTTCAGCTGTCAGCGACTTCCCCACTGAAAGGAAAAAAAAATGCCAGCCAAAAAAAAATGCCAAAAAACTGCATGGGGTCCTTCGGGTCTAGTATGGATTCAGAGGGGACCCCCCGATGCAAAAATTTAACAAAAATGGCGTGGGGTTCCCCCCAGTCCATTACCAGGCCCTTTGGGTCTGGTATGAATTTGAAGGGGAACCCCGCATCAAAATTATAAAAGTGTGGGGGTCCCCCCAAAATCCATATCAGACCCTTCAGGTCTGGTATGAATATTAAGTGGAACCCTGCATCAAAAAAATTGTGCGGGGGTCCCACAAAATCCATACCAGGCCCTTCAGGTCTGGTATGGATATTAAGAGGAACCCTGCAGCAAAAAAAAATTGGCGTGGGGGTCCTGCCAAAACCAGACCCTTATCCGAGCACGCAACCTGGCAGGCCACAGGAAAAGGGGGGCACGAGAGAGCACCCCCCCTCCTGAACCGTACCAGGCCACATGCCCTCAACGTGGGAAGGGTGCTTTGGGGTCCCCCCAAAACACCTTGTCCCCATGTTGATGATCATCCCCAAAACCCTTGCCCAGTGGCTGGGGGGGTCTGCGGGTGGGGGGCTTATCAGAATCTGGAAGCCCCATTTAACAAGGAGGCCCCCAGATCCCAGCCTCCCCCCTAAGTGAATGGGTATCCTTTATTAGAAATGTCTTCTTTCCCCACTTCTTCCTCCGGTCTTCTCCATCTACCTCCAGCTTCTTCCCCCTGCTTCTTCCTCTGCTTCTTCTTCCAGTCTTCTCCATCTTCTTCCGGCTTCTTCTTCCCCTCCTCCGTCCTCCGGTCTTTCTCCTCCACCGCTCCCGCTGAATATTCAAAACACGAACCTCCTCTAATGCTGCAGATGACGTCACTCCAAGACCCCCGCCACTTGTAAATTTACCACATGGGGCATGATGGGTCAGTGATGTCACAAGGGGGCTGGGTCTCCTGATGACGTCATCCAGCGGCCTACGTCTTTTTTTTCCTTGATTTTTGGAATTCCTCACCATAATATTATTGTATAATTACATACCATTGCATGCATTTGAAGAGTTAAAATGATGGAATAAACCAAACTGATATGCATTCGCTAATTATGCTGCTGAGTACAGTACTACGTCGTTTTTTTTCTTTAATTTTAACTCTATATTGCCGGGAACCGGCAATTCATTACAGCCGCAAGCAATTTTAAAAGACATTTTTTCCTTTAGAAATGTCGTTTTGCTGCAGTACAGTAATAAACACGGGAAAGGTGCGCTACTTTACAGGCATACTAAGGACACCTACCAGGCATGATATTTAAAGGAATTTTTAATTTTTATTGTTTCACTTTAAACATTATTAAAATCACTGCTCCTGAAAAAACGGCCGTTTTAAAAAAAAATTTCCAATTCATACATGTCCCCTGAGGCAGGACCCAGGTCCCCATACACTTTTTATGGCAAATAACTTGCATATAAGCCTTCAGGGAGAACTTTGGATTTTGCAGGTTCGAGCCCCATTGACTTCCACTATTACTGCATATGTGATCTGACAGGCATTTTTGCTGACAATAGCGCTACTTTCCATTTGCATTAGCACTCAGTTTTTGAGAGTTGAAGTCTTAATTGGCCTTAATTCGGCGCTATTTTCTGGGAGTGCAGGATCATTTTTCGGCACTATAGTAAATGACCCCCAGTGTTATGTATGATACAGTTCAGAGTATATTGTGCAGTCAGTATAGTATATATAGTGCAGTCTGTATAGCATATATACTGCAGTTCAGAGTATATTGTGCAGTTCGTATAGTATATATATAATGCAGTTCAGAGTATATAGTGCAGTCCATATATATATTATATAAAAAACAAGTGTAGCACTAAAATCCCAAACCACAACTGAAATCGTGAATGGATCAAACAAAAAAAAGAAAAATTTGTTTATAACAGTGACTTTGAAGCGACTATACGTGATTGTGAATCAGCACAATACAAGAACCTGTGGAGCATACACAAATATCCGTAATGCAATGTGCTATGCTCCACAGAAAATAGTGAGTGAAACCACAAATAAATCTGTGACTATAAAACACTTATGAATATTTGTGAATCAACATAATATAAAACCTGTGGAATATACAAATGTCTGTAATGCAATGTGCTTTGCTCTGCAACCAGAGTCCATAAATAAACATGAAAAAAGTCTTCTCCAACAGAGGAGGTGCTTGGACAAAGGATGTTGACTGAAGACTGGAGTATAAGACAACCACAGGAAACACTTCATAGACATCTAAGGTTGGGTACTCTTACCGGATCTTGTAGGACATATCTGCCATATAGCAGTACGTCTGTCAGAGCTTATGGAGGTGACCTCCCGTGGAATCCTCCCAGGTGTTATCCCTTGGGTCACGATCACCGATAGGCAGGGTTGTCACAGGTGGAGATTAACAGCTCACTCACACATTCTCCGATTCCGGGACCAAAACGGTCAAAGGAAACCAATTGCGGATGAAGTCATGGAGAAAAAGGGGAAAACAGGCTCCACATGGCGTAGGTCAAAAATATAAGGAATTAATTGAATAAAAAGCCTTTACAAATAAAAGTGATCACAAGTAGTTAAAAATGGTGGCAACGTGGGAAGCTGGAACGCCCAGCGCTGTTTTTTTTTTTAAACTTTGGGGCAACTCCACGACAACATTTAAAAAAAAAATTAACTATACCAGGCCGCTTGCCCTCGGGCCGCTTGCCCTCGGTGCCCCCAAAGCACCTTTTCCCCATGTTGATGGGGACAAGAGCCTCTTCCCGACAACCCTGGCCATTGGTTGTCGGTGTCTGGAAGCCCCCTTTAACAAGGAGCCCCCCCATGTGAACGGGCATCGGGTACATTGTATACATTCACCAAAAAAAGTGTCAAAAAGTAAAAACCACAACAGAGTTTTTTTACAATTCCTTTATTAAAAAAGGAAAAAAGTGCCCCGCAATATCCATCCATCTTCAATCAAGCTGCCCGACAGAACCGAATTTTTTTTTTTTTTAAAACAAAAAAACTCTGCCTCTCTTGGAGGGCTCCCGCCGACTGCTGTCTTTTACCTTTGACAGCTCTTATATAGGCAAGGGCAGGGCCACCCAGTGACATAACTGAGTGATCCCGCCCCCTTCTGACCTTAGACTGGGTGGGGTCATCCGGTTATGTCAGTGGGTGGCCCTGCCCTTGCCTATATAAGAGCTGTCAAAGGGAAAAGATAGCAGTCAGCGGGAGTCCTCCCATGGTGATAGAGTTTTTTCGCTTTTCTTTTTGCGGGTCCGTTGGGCGCCATGATTGACGATGTATGTACATTAAGGGATGCTTTTTTTTTCTTTTTTAATAAAGGTATTGTCAAAAACTGTCTGTGGTTTTTACTTTTTGACACTTTTCTTGGTGAATGGGTAGGGGTACAATGTACCCGATACCCATTCACATAGGGGGGGGCCAAGATCTGGGGGTCCGCTTGTTAAAGGGAGCTTCCAGATTTCGATAAGCCCCCCGCCCGAAGACCCCGACAACCAATGGCCAGGGTTGTCGGGAAGAGGCTCTTGTCCCCATCAACATGGGGACAAGGTGCTTTGGAGGGCACCCCAAAGCACCCTCCCCATGTTGAGGGCATGTGGCCTGGTATTGTTTAGGAGGGGGGGGGGCGCTCACTCATCCCCCACCTATCCTGACCTCCAGGCTTCATGCTCGGATAAGGGTCTGCCATTTTTTTCTTTTACATTTTGGTGTGGAGTTCCACTTGAAATCAATACCAGACCCGAAGGATCCGGATCATCTGGTTAGCTAGACGCACGGGGTGGAACGCACGCCGCATGTGCGATGTGATGCGAAGGGTTTTGGACACCATTCACCCTGACATGCAAGCAGTCCCAGTGCCGGGTAGGCACCGATCAATGTAAGAGGCCATTTGGCTATTTTATTGTTCTTCTTTTTTACGTATTAAACGATTTTATACTATGGAGATTCCCTTTTGTTTCTCATATTTCCTATCCTGAATGAATGGGACGGGAGGGATCTATGCCTAAAGTACCACCCAGCCTTCCAGCCTTCATGTGAACAGGCACAATCCTGTACAAGCGCTAATGACTCTCTTTTTAGTTAAAGGAGTCATTGGTATCTGGTAAGCAGATATCTATTATCCTCAGGTGATTTTTCCTCTTTGGTGACGGAACCTTTATATCATCGCAAGATTTGTTGCATCTTTGAAGATCTATGTGTCTGCTGTGATGTTGTTTTTCAACTAACTGTCTGCTCTGATCTCTTCAATGGATTGGGACAATCAACCATTACGAATATATCTATCACACTTGCACTAAGAACCTTTTTGATCTTAATATCACTTGTCACTTTTATTTTTTATATTTGTATGTTTATTTTTATTTTATACCATGTATTTGATATATTTTCACTTTAGCACAAGCAGTACTTTATAACTCACTGCGGTTGATGTGGATTGTGTGTGTATCTAGTGACAGATACATATGGTTTCAGGTCTCTAGCGCCCCCTACTGTATACCAAAACCTGCATCAAGTTGCATTCCAAACTTGAATTGTTGCCCTTGTTGGGGCAGGTAACTCAGAATAGGCCTTTAGCCCTCTATATACTAAATGTTGTAATGCCTGCATTGATCCCAACCGAGCCACCTCCACACACACTGCTGCATTAGATTGTTTCCCCTCAAACCACCAGTAGGCTGTCGCTAGCATTGCAGCCCAGCAGTAGACCCTCAAATTTGGGAGTGCCAGTCTTCCTAACTGTGTCGGTAGATATAGCGTAGATTTTGATAGTCTTGGAATAGATCCATTCCAGATAAAGCATATAATGCAGCTATCTACCTCCCGGAAAAATGTCGCTGGAATGCAAATCGGACTGTTTCTGAAGAGATAGTTAAACTTGGGCAGCAACATCATCTTTAAGATGTTAATACGACCCAATAAGTTTTGACGGAAGTCCAGACTAGGATTGACATCTCTCCCAGAGAAGATGGAACAAGGGTAGTATGTTGAGGTTATAATACTGGGCAACATCCCTGCCCACATTAATCCCTGGGTACTTGAACTCCGATACCCATGTCAGAGGTGTAATATTAGCCACACTAGGGGCCCAATCAGAAAAAGGACTGATTTTGACCAATTTATTTGGATCCCCGATAGGGCTCCAAATTTGTCAAATTTGTCAAAAAGCTCCAGGGCAGCCGCCAGAGACGGCCCTGCATCATTCAAGTAGAACAGGGCATCGTCTGCATATAGGGATATCGTCTCTTCAAGTCTGCCTATCTGCAGCCCCCGGACCTCCAACGACTCCCTAACCAGAATTGCCAGGGGCTCCAACACTAGAGCAAATAGACTAGGGGACAATGGACACCCCTGACGAGTGCCTCTGCGGAGTGGGAAGGGATCAGAGATCCTATCATTAGTATGTACCCTGGCCCTAGGCGCGCGGTACAGCAGCTGGATTCAGCAGAGAAAGCCAGGGCCAAAGCCAAATTGTTGTAGCATACCCCAAAGATATTCCCACTCCACAGAGTCAAACACCTTTTCAGCATCAAGAGAGGCGATCAGCCTGGATCCAGTATTATCATGGGTTGTGGACAAGTTAATAAAAAGGCGTCTAATATTGATGTCCGTGCCCATTCCTGGCAGGCATGGACTGGCCATCGGGACTACCGGGAGTTTTATGGTGGGCCGATGGCTCAGTGGGCCAGTCAGGTGCGGTCCTGGAGCCGCTCCTCACTGACAGTGAGTGATCGCGATTACACTCCTGTCAGGAGGAGCTGCTTCCGTCACTTGCTGGAGAGAGCATTAGGAGTTATGCTCCCTCCAGCCTGCAGGGGGAGATGGACAGCCGGCAGACTTTCCTTCCTCTCTCCCCTTAGCACTTGTTATCACATGACTGGAGAGAGGAACGAGAAGCTGCCTTCAAAACGGTGAGTACATGTGGGAGAGGGAGGACTCTCTGATGTGAAGGGGACTTCTGATGGGGACTCTCTGATGTGAAGGTGACTTCTGGTGGGGACTCTGATGTGAAGGGGACTTCTGATGGGGACTCTCTGATGTGAAGGGGACTTCTGATGGGGACTCTGATGTGAAGGGGACTCTGATGTGAAAGGGACTTCTGATGGGGACTCTCTGATGTGAAGGGGACTACTGATGGGGACTCTCTGATGTGAAGGGGACTGCTGATGGGGACTCTGTTGTGAAGGGGACTTCTGATGGGGACTCTCTGTTGTGAAGGGGACTTCTGATGGGGACTCTGATGTGAAGGGGACTCTGATGTGAAAGGGACTTCTGATGGGGACTCTCTGATGTGAAGGGGACTACTGATGGGGACTCTCTGATGTGAAGGGGACTGCTGATGGGGACTCTGTTGTGAAGGGGACTTCTGATGGGGACTCTCTGTTGTGAAGGGGACTTCTGATGGGGAATCTGATGTGAAAGGGACTCTCTGATGTGAAGGGGACTTCTGATGGGGACTCTCTGATGTGAAGGGGACTTCTGGTGGGGACTCTGATGTGAAGGGGACTTCTGATGGGGACTCTCTGATGTGAAAGGGACTTCTGATGGGGACTCTGATGTGAAGGGGACTCTGATGTGAAAGGGACTTCTGATGGGGACTCTCTGATGTGAAGGGGACTACTGATGGGGACTCTCTGATGTGAAGGGGACTGCTGATGGGGACTCTGTTGTGAAGGGGACTTCTGATGGGGACTCTCTGTTGTGAAGGGGACTTCTGATGGGGAATCTGATGTGAAAGGGACTCTCTGATGTGAAGGGGACTTCTGGTGGGGACTCTGATGTGAAGGGGACTTCTGGTGGGGACTCTGATGTGAAGGGGATTCTGATGGGGACTCTCTGATGTGAAGGAGATTCTGATGGGGACTCTCTGATGTGAAGGGAACTGCTGGTGGGGACTCTGATGTGATGAGGACTTCTGATAGGGACTCTCTGATGTGAAACGGACTTCTGATGGGGACTCTCTGATGTGAAAGGGACTTCTGATGGGGACTCTCTGATGTGAAGGGGACTTCTGATGGGGACTCTCTGATGTGAAGGGGACTTCTGATGGGGACTCTCTGATGTGAAGGGGACTGCTGGTGTGGACTCTGATGGGGACTCTCTGATGTGAAGGGGACTACTGATGGGGACTCTGATGGGGACTCTCTGATGTGAAGGGGACTTCTGATGGGGACTCTCTGATGTGAAGGGGACTTCTGATGGGGACTCTCTGATGTGAAGGGGACTGCTGGTGGGGACTCTGATGGGGACTCTCTGATGTGAAGGGGACTGCTGGTGGGGACTCTGATGGGGACTCTCTGATGTGAAGGGGACTTCTGGTGGGGACTCTGATGTGAAGGGGACTTCTGATGGGGACTCTCTGATGTGAAGGGGACATCTGATGGGGACTCTGATGTGAAGGGGACTTCTGATGGGGACTCTCTGATGTGAAGGGGACTTCCGATGGGGACTCTCTGATGTGAAGGGGACTGCTGGTGGGGACTCTGATGGGGACTCTCTGATGTGAAGGGGACTACTGATGGGGACTGCTGATGGGGACTCTGATGTGAAGGGGACTCTTGATGGGGACTCTCTGTTGTGAAGGGGAATTCTGATGGGGACTCTGATGTGAAGGGGACTCTCTGATGTGAAGGGGACTGCTGGTGGGGACTCTGATGGGGACTCTCTGATGTGAAGGGGACTTCTGATGGGGACTCTCTGATGTGAAGGGGACTTCTGATGGGGACTCTCTGATGTGAAGGGGACTGCTGGTGGGGACTCTGATGGGGACTCTCTGATGTGAAGGGGACTGCTGGTGGGGACTCTGATGGGGACTCTCTGATGTGAAGGGGACTGCTGATGGGGACTCTCTGATGTGAAGGGGACTTCTGGTGGGGACTCTGATGTGAAGGGGACTTCTGATGGGGACTCTCTGATGTGAAGGGGACTTCTGATGGGGACTCTCTGATGTGAAGGGGACTTCTGATGGGGACTCTGATGTGAAGGGGGCTTCTGATGGGGACTCTGATGTGAAGGGGACTTCTGATGGGGACTCTGATGTGAAGGGGACTTCTGATGGGGACTCTGATGTGAAAGGGACTTCCGATGGGGACTCTCTGATGTGAAGGGGACTTCCGATGGGGACTCTCTGATGTGAAGGGGACTGCTGATGGGGACTCTGATGTGAAGGGGACTCTTGATGGGGACTCTCTGTTGTGAAGGGGACTGCTGATGGGGACTCTCTGATGTGAAGGGGACTGCTGGTGGGGACTCTGGTGGGGACTCTCTGATGTGAAGGGGACTGCTGATGGGGACTCTCTGATGTGAAGGGGACTTCTGGTGGGGACTCTGATGTGAAGGAGATTCTGATGGGGACTCTCTGATGTGAAGGGAACTGCTGGTGGGGACTCTGATGTGATGGGGACTTCTGATGGGGACTCTCTGATGTGAAGGGGACTTCTGATGGGGACTCTCTGATGTAAGGGGACTGCTGGTGGGGACTCTGATGGGGACTCTCTGATGTGAAGGGGACTGCTGATGGGGACTCTCTGATGTGAAGGGGACTGCTGGTGGGGACTCTGATGGGGACTCTCTGATGTGAAGGGGACTGCTGATGGGGACTCTGATGTGAAGGGGACTTCTGATGGGGACTCTGATGTGAAGGGGACTCTCTGATGTGAAGGGGACTTCTGGTGGGGACTCTGATGTGAAGGGGATTCTGATGGGGACTCTCTGATGTGAAGGGGACTGCTGGAGGGGACTCTGATGGGAACTCTCTGATGTGAAGGAGACTGCTGATGGGGACTCTGATGTGAAGGGGACTTCTGATGGGGACTCTCTGATGTGAAGGGGACTCTCTGATGTGAAGGGGCCTTCTGGTGGGGACTCTGATGTGAAGGGGATTCTGATGGGGACTCTCTGATGTGAAGGGGATTCTGATGGGGACTCTCTGATGTGAAGGGGACTTCTGATGTGGACTCTCTGATGTGAAGGGGACTTCTTATGGGGACTCTCTGATGTGAAGGGGACTGATGGGGGCTCTCTGATGTGAAGGGGACTGCTGATGGGGACTCTCTGATGTGAAGGGGACTGCTGGTGGGGACTCTGATGGGGACTCTCTGATGTGAAGGGGACTGCTGATGGGGACTCTCTGATGTGAAGGGGACTGCTGGTGGGGACTCTCTGATGTGAAGGGGACTTCTGATGGAGACTCTGATGTGAAGGGACTTCTGATGGGACTCTGATGTGAAGGGGACTCTCTGATGTGAAGGGGACTTCTGGTGGGGACTCTCTGATGTGAAGGGGATTCTGATGGGGACTCTCTGATGTGAAGGGGACTGCTGGTGGGGACTCTGATGTGAAGGAGACTTCTGATGGGGACTCTCTAATGTGAAGGGGACTGCTGGTGGGGACTCTGATGTGAAGGGGATTCTGATGGGGACTCTCTGATGTGAAGGGGACTGCTGGTGGGGACTCTGATGTGAAGGGGACTTCTGATGGGGAATCTCCGATGTGAAGGGACTTCTGATGGGGACTCTCTGATGTGAAGGGGACTGCTGGTGGGGACTCTGATGTGAAGGGGGACTTCTGATGGGGGCTCTGATGTGAAGGGGACTTCTGATGGGAACTCTGATGTAAAGGGGACTGCTGGTGGGGACTCTCTGATGTGAAGGGGACTTCCGATGGGGACTCTCTGATGTGAAGGGGACTGCTGATGGGGACTCTGATGTGAAGGGGACTGCTGGTGGGGACTCTCTGATGTAAGGGGACTGCTGGTGGGGACTCTCTGATGTAAGGAAGGCGCTGTTGGGGACATTCAAAATTAAAGTGGGCCGGTCATGATGAAGTCCAGGGCCAAATTTTTGTCCCAGTCCAGCCCTGATTCCCGGCATAAAACCAGTCTGATCCACATAAATCAGTGTGGAAATGACCTATGATAGGCGTGTGGCTAGGATCTTGGCCAAAATTTTTGCATCCACCTTGAGTAATGCAATGGGCCTATACGATGCACATTCCTGGGGGTCCTTACCGGGTTTGGGAATAAGGACAATGATCGCCTCTTCCATCAACTCGGGCAGAGAATTCTTCCTTGTCAAAAGAAGTTTATTGAGTATACAATGTTATAAAGATACATAAAGATACATAAAGTAAGTTTACAAGGATCTATAAAGTAAGCTCATTGTTTTACAGTAGGGTTTATATAGGTAAATATCATGAAATTTCAAATATTAAACATTGGGTTCACGTAAACCTAAATTAAAGATATATATCATTTCCTTAGTTACTTTTGTAGGTATTTAAATGATTTATACCTACTATACATATTGTTTACAAGTAGAGTGTATATAGGTCAAATAAATTCTGATAATGAGCTTTAATCGTAAGGTGGAGAAAAGGAAAGAGAAAGAAGAAAAAGGGTTGAAAGGTAGAGGTATGGTCCACAAGGTTGTCCCGCTCGTCAGTTTATTATTCTTTTTAGTTCTCTTTGAAGCCTTAGAATGGGTGTCTCTGTAAGTCATTTAATCTGTTACCATGGCAACAGGACAGAGTCATTGAAATTTGACAGGAACTGTTGTTTTATCCCAGGATGCCAAAGTTTTTCAAATTTTGGAATTTGATTTTGATCGATGGCTACCATCTTAGCATGGGACATTGTATTATTCATTCTGTGAATTGTTTCTGCTAGTACCAATGTAGGAGATTTCCATGCCTTGGCCACTGTTTGTTTTGCAGACGTTATTAGTTGAATCATAAGTTTGAATTGAGAGAGTGTTAACCATTCCGGTTTTAGATTAAGTAAAGTTAAATATGGATCTGGTTGTATTATTTTTTTTAAATATTTTAGATGCAATCACGAAGACTTCCTTCCAGAAGGTTTGGATTACTGGGCACGTCCACCATATGTGTAAATATGTGCCTATTTCTGGGCATCCTCGAAAACAAAGAGTTGAGGTATTAGGTGAATATTTTGCCACTCTAGCGGGTACAAGGTACCAGCGAGTTAGGACTTTATAATTTGTCTCCAGTGCCAAGATGTTGGGTGAAGATGACTTAGATGTGAGCCATATATTAGACCAGTCCATGTCTTCTAAAGTTCATCCCAGGTCCTCCTCCCACCTCTGAACGTAAGAGGGTCTATTAAGATTTGCTACTCCATATAATTGATTATAAAGTGATGAAATTGTACCTTTAGCAAATGGATCTTTTGTACAGATTGATTCAAAAATTGATAATTGGGATAATGGTGTATCCCCCTTTAGGAATGGTGTATAGAAATTTTTGATTTGGAGATATCTAAATATCTCAGAGTTTGGTAGATCATATTTTTCTCTAAGCGATGGGAATGAAAGGAATGATTTAGATGCTATGAAGTCATTTAGTGTCTGAATGCCTGATGTTGTCCAAGCTTTAAAAGAATTTGGGTAGATCCATGCCGGATAAAAGGCTGGATTTCTGATAAAAGAAAGGAGAGGATTCTGTGGAGATTGTAACTGATATTTGGTTTTTAGTTTATCCCAGAGAGATAAGAAGTGTTTAGTTATGGGATTATGAATTTTAAAGCGGTCTTTAGGATCAAGCCATAATAAATTTGATATTAATAGAGGGTCATTTTCTGAAGCCTCTATAAATACCCATAATGGGATTTCCTGTTTTGCATGGTATTTGGACAGACTGGCCAAATGTGCTGCTCTGTAGTAGTTAGTAAAATTAGGGTATCCCAGGCCTCCTTTATTTTTGGGAAGATGTAGTGTGTGTATAGGTATACGTGGTTTAGAAGAGCCCCATATAAACGAAGTTGCTCTTTTTTGTACTATTCTCAAAAAATAGGAAGGAATTGGAATAGGGAGGACTCTGAATAGATAAAGCAATTTGGGTAGAATAGTCATTTTGATTGCATTAATCTTCCCTATCCAGGATAAAGGAAGTTGCGACCATTGTTTTATTAGATTTGTGATCTGTCTTAATACAGGAGGATAATTGGTTGAGAATAAGTCAGAATGAGATGCTGTTAAATGAATTCCAAGATATGGGATTGATTTTTCTGCCCATGTGAATGGGAGTGCAGCCCTAGCTGGGATCAATTCCATGTTTGTGAGTGAAATATTAAGCACTAGGCATTTCTTAGGATTAATCATAAGGCCGGATAGGGCTGCAAATCCATCAAGAGCTGGTATTAAGTTAGGACCAGAGACCTGTGGTGATGATAGAAAAAGTAATATATCGTCTGCAAATATACATAATTTGTGTGTAATACCTCCTACTTCAATGCCAGTTATAGTTTGGTTTGTTCTGATGTATTGGGCCATGGGTTCGAGTATAAGGGCAAATAATAAGGGAGATAATGGGCAACCCTGTCGGGTACCTCTTTCGATATTAAAGGCTTCAGATTTGTATCCAGCATATTTTATATAGGCTTTGGGTTTATTATATAATGCTTTGATCCATGTTAAAAAGTGGGGTCCAAAACCCCATTTTTGTAATGAATATTGCATATATTGCCAGGATACTGTGTCAAATGCCCTCTTAATATCGAGAGATAGAAAACATAAAGGGATTTTCCGTTTTTTAGCAATATGTGCCAATAACACTGCCCTGCGTATATTATCGCCTGCCTGTCTATTTGGCATGAAGCCTACTTGATCTCTATGTATTAATTTTCCTATAATGCTATTGAGGCGTTTTGCTATTATTTTTGCTAATAATTTAATATCGAGGTTTAACAGAGAGATGGGCCGATAATTCACACAGGAAGTATCATCAGAAAGGGGTTTTGGGATCATACAAACAATTGCCATTAGTGTTTCTTGCCGAAAAGAATGTCCATCTAGAAGTTTGTTAAAAGTTTCAGTGAGAATGGGAGAGAGTATTTCTGAGAATGTTTTATAGTATAAAGCCGAGTAGCCGTCTGGGCCTGGTCTTTTGTTAAGTTTTAGGTCTTTTATGGCGTTAGCAACTTCATCTATAGTTATAGGCTCATCCAAACTGCTTTTTTGATTCTGAGATAACTCAGGTAAGGTTATTTTTGAGAAGAAGGATTCAGCTTCTGTAGGATTAAATTCATTGTTTGTCTTGTATAAAGTTGCGAGATGTGAGTGAAATTTATGGACTATTTTAACTGGATTACAAGTGTAAACATTTTTTGATAATTTCAAACGTATTGGTTTGAAAGATTTGTTAGTTGAATTTAATGCCCGAGCCAAATATGTACCTGGTTTGTTTGTATTCATGTAGAAATTGTGTTTGGAGCGTTTGAGGGATTTATCAACTGACTCAGTGAGAAATAGATCATATTCCAATCTAGATTTTTCCAGATGAGATTTTGTACTCTGAGATGGATTATCTTGAAATGATATGTAGGCTGCATTAAAATTGAGTTCTAGTTTTTTTGCTAGATTTTTGCGTTCCCGTTTAAATAGTGCCATTTGTCATTGTATTGTACCACGCAAGACAGGCTTATGAGCTTCCCACAGTGTTATTGGGGAGATGTCTGTTGTATTATTAATTGATATGTATTCCTTTAAAGCTTGTTCAATGGCCATCTGATATAGTGGGTGTTTGAGCATTATGTCTGGTAAGTACCACGTTGGGTCATGCGCTTTTGGTATGGCTGAGGCTATAGTAGTGTATACTGCATTATGGTCAGACCACGGAATCGGAATTATATCTGATGCAATAATTTCTGGTATCATTCCTATTGTTAGAAAAATATGATCTATTCTGGTGAAGGTTTGATGAGGGTGCGAGAAATAAGTGAATTTCTTTTTCATTGGGTTACTTTCTCTCCATGAATCTACCAGATTGAATTTGGAAAGAAGTTGAGAAAAAGGTAATCTAGAGGTTATTTTGGATGGTGTAAAAGGTGATTTATCTAGAAATGGGAGGAGGACCTGGTTCGAATCCCCACACATTATCACTGTTCCTATTTTGTGTGTATTAATCACTTGTAATATATGTGAGAGGAATGGTGTAGGTTGTTTGTTAGGAGCGTAGTAGGAAATCACCGTGATTGCTGTATCCATTATATAACCCATGAGTATCAGGTATCTACCTTCTGGGTCTTTAATTTCTGATGATAAGGTGAATGGTGTGGATCGGTGAAATGCAATTAGAGTTCCCCTTTGCTTGGTACAGGCAGAAGCCGTGTAAATTTGTTGATAAAAAGGAGAAATATATTTTGGAGTAGAATCTTTGGTGAAGTGTGTTTCTTGGAGGCATACTATGTGAGCCTTCTTGTTATGGAAAGTACGGAAGGCTTTGGTCCTTTTTTGAGGGACATTTATTCCCTGAACATTCAGGGAAAGTATATTCAGTGGTGCCATGGCAATAGATCAAATAGTTTTGACTTACTTTTTGTTATGCAGAGCTGACTGCGCAGATCAACCTGTGTGGACTGAAGAGATGAATAGATAGAAAAGAAACCAGTGAATTCTGGAGTAAAGAGTAAACAAAAAACATATGAGATTAGATGATACATTGTATAAATTATTTTTTGCAAGTAATCACAATTTACCCGTGAAAGAGAATAAATATCTCTCTCAGGGGAATAAGTGCCTTCGTCACACTCCCACATAATATGGTTGGGAGAATGAGGAGGGCTAATGGGGGTACACGGATCTTCCGCTTACAGGAGAGAAGCGCTATGTCAAAAGACATCAAAATGATGTTTCATTAATTGGAGTGCAGAATATAGTTTTTGTTGAAATTATTTATTCCCGGGTGGTTGTATATGGTTAGTCTTGCCCTAGGCTAAATAATTCAGTTAGAAAGGTACTGTTAATAACTTTGGTACTGATGAAGATAGTTTGAATTATTTTGGGATTTTAACCCTTTTAGAGTAAACAATTACATATTTTATTCATATGTAACTGTTTAGATATGTTAACTCATAAAATTGAGGTTGTATTGCTTCAGATTAGAATAAACAAAAACATAATTCTAGGAACTAGTTAGGTAATAATATATTTGTTTTAAGAAAAGAAAGAAAAAGCTTCCATTACTTCTGGATTATTGAACATATTTGTCCTAAAAAGTAATAAATCTATTGTTATTACCTGATAATATATAACTGAACAAGAATTTCCTTATTTCACTTATATATTCTAAGGCCATATGAATCAGAAGTAATAAGAAATATAACTGGAATGTAACATGATCCCACACAGTGTGTGACTATCAGAATGCAGTTACATTCAGTTATAAATATAGGTTTTTTATAGAGAACCATCTCTTAATATAATAAATGAAGAGATATCAGGAATTAGGATGTCAGTCCATTGAATCTTCTTGGTCCATGGATGATGTGGCATAACGGCCTCTTTTGTGAGAATGATGATTCCCATTTTGTTCTGAAATTTTCTGGGTGCTGCCTGAAGGTGAAGATGACGCCATTCTTCTGCGTGTGGGAGTGTTGCTGCTTGTGGGTTCTGTCAGATTTAATTTTAAAAGGGTTTGTTGTAGTTAATCTGCTGATCTGCTTCTGTAAATTGTACCTTGGTAGTTAAATCTGACTGAAAAGGGGAAGCCCCATTGATACATAATGTTGTGGCGTTGCAGTTCCATTAGTTGGGGTTTCATGGATCGTCTTTTAGTAATAGTAAGTTGGGATAGGTCAGCAAAAATTTGATAATTGTGTCCTTGAAAATTAAGTTCCTTTTTTTCTCTTGCAGCAATTAGTATTTGTTCTTTCGTTCTGTAATAATGAAATTTTGTGATTATATCACGTGGGGGTCCATCTTTCTTTTTGGCTGTGAGGGCTCTGTGTACTCTGACCAGTTCTAAACGTTCAATAGGGATATCTGGCTTTAGTTCTTGTAATAGAGCAGTAATAGTAGATTGCAGGTCTGTCACAGTTTCAGGTATTCCCCTTATGCGCAAGTTTGAACGTCTGGCTCTATTTTCGTAATCTTCGAGCTTAGTTTGAAGTATTAAATTCTCTTTTTTTAATTGTTCCAATTCTGTTATATTTTCTTGGGTTGTAATTTCAATTTCATCCATTTTTATTTCTAAGGCTGCGGTGCGGTTTCCCAGCTCTCTTATTTCTTTGGTTAGGCTTTTTGTTATTTGGTCTGAGGTTTGTTTTAAAGCCTTATGAAGCATCTTTTCAAATTGTAATAATATTACTGGGGATAATGAGGAGGCTTGTGGAGAAGTTTGTGAGAGGATTTGTTCTGTATCTGACTCAAATGGAGAGTCTTGCTGTGACATTTTCTGTCTGTGAGAGCGCCCTGATGCTGTATCTTGTGAGGTGACTGGAGCTGCTTCAGCTGCAGTGAGTGCCTGTGAGCTCTTTGTGAGGTGATTTTTATTTCTGCCACGGTTTCCTCCCAGTACCATATTTCCTGCCCAAACTTTCACAGTTTGTTCCCTGGGGCAAAAAGGTTCAAATGGATACCTATTGAGCCTGCAGGCTCCGCTTTGTCCTTCTCTTCTCTCCTCAGCGGTGTGGAGCTCTAACAATGCATGTCTGCTCTGCTAGGCTCCACCTCCTGCCCTGTGGTGCAGAGAATTCTTATCCACAAGTCCAGAGAAGAGGGATGTCAGTCTGGGTGCAAGGAGCTCAACATGCTGGGAATAGAACTCCATACGCAGACCACCCACTCCTGGAGTTTTCCCACTCTGGAGGGCCCCGATTACGGCTTGAACCTCCTCAAGGGAAATCACCTTGTCAAGCAGTGTCCTATGGGCTTCAGACAGGACAGGGAAGGGAATAGTACCCAGATATTCCTGCAGTTCAGAGGGGGTACAGCTAGCCCTGGAGGTGTATATCTCCTTAAAGAAGGTACAGAATCTATTGCTGACATCCTCCGGGGAGGACAATAGATCACCCTGGACATCACAAATGCTTGAAATATGTGTGGAGCCTGCCTGCCCCCGAGCCAGCCAGGCCAGCAGCCTCCTGTTTTTATTACCGTATTCAAATATCCTCTGAGTGGAGTGCAGCATGGATTTTTTGGTTTGTTCTACATTATATAAGGAAAGTTCCCTTAGGGCCCTTTGCCATGTTAAATGATTAGAGATACTTAGAGACTCTATATATGTCGCCTCACATCTCCCAGTCTCCCCTACAATGTTTCCAGGGACCGAGAAGCCTCTCTCTGCAGGGATGATATGCAAGAGATATATTCCCCTCTAATCCAGGCTTTAAATGTGTCCCATAAAATTAAGATATTAGCAGATTGTCCATTACGTAACCAGTAGTTACAGATAGCTTCCGTCATTGCCTCTTGTATCCTGTCGTCCATTGCCCAATACCTTGACAGACGCCACAACCTTGGGCCCGGGGATCTAACCAGGGAGATGGTGAGTTTAAGAGGAGCATGGTCCGAAATTCCCCTGGGCAAGTGTTTAACCTCCCTCGTCCAATGCAATGCACCCAAGGACACATACACTAGGTCTATTCTGGAAAGGGCTCTATGGGAGGCAGAGTGACATGTATATTCCCTGTCATGAGAGTGAAAGTGTCGCCATGCATCAGTCAGTGCAAATGTGGTCACCCAGTTTTGCAAATCAGATGCAGTGCGGGCCCCTGGATGTAGTCTGTTCATGTCCTGTGAGGGCACCAAATTAAAGTCCCCCTGAATATGGTAACCCATAACAATTTGCATGATGTCATAGAGAAGTTGTGTATCAGCTGGGGGTTGAAGATAAAGGCCTGCCAGTACCATCTGTTTAGCATATATTGTCATGTGTAGAATCACGTATCTACCTCCAGGGTCTGTTTGGACATCAAGTACCTGAAATGGAAGGGACCTGCGGATCAATATGCTCACGCCCCTGGCATAGTTTGAGTAGATGGAATGGTAATGCGCTCCCACCCAAGCCCTCTTGAGACCAAGGATCCTAGATCCAATCAGATGTGTCTCTTGTATAATGCATATATGTGGGACGGACTTCTGTAAGAATTTAAAAACAAGAGACCTTTTGGTGGCCGAATTTAACCCCCTACATTCCATGATGTGATAGAAATATTGGCCATAGGGCAAGTGACATGAGATAAATGATCCTGATCCGCAAGTCTCCATCTTCGCCAGGGGAGGCCCCAGAGGCAGGCGTCCACTCTATTACATTTTCTCCACTCCACCCACCGCCCGGGCATTTCTTAATATAGATATCACCAAGTGAAGAAAAACAGCTCCACGTTAAAATTGTATACATAAGAGGGAACAGGCCCCCAAAATTATCATAGCAACTCCAGCAACATATGAAAAGGTTACAGTTCCCCACTATCTGCAACGGCAGAAAACATTCCCCCCCACCCCACATCCACAACAAAACTTGTGATGCATATGAACCCTAATCCCAACTGTACCAACTTGGTAGGGGTGTGAACTTACAGCAATAGGTGTTGTCTACCAAGACAACAGAGATGCTGGTTTACTGGCATAACATGAAACATTCTCCTGAGCGATTTCAGGGGCACATAACTTTGTTACAGACAAACAATTAACTTTTCCCCCCTTTCAGGGACCTGTAGCTCAAAAGCCTGAAACTGTTAGACAGAAGAGTACCGGTCTATAATCCAAGAACAAGGCCAGGCCCGCTAGAGCCCTTTAGTAGATGCAAACAATTGTCGGTCAGGACAGATTTCAGGCAAAAGTGCGTCCAGCTTCACAATATCTGCAGTTCCTGAGGCACATGGTAGCCAAACTAAATGAAATCTTTTAAGTGATATAAACATGTCACTATCATTCCTATGTGTGGTACCTATAGCATTTTCATCTAGTCATTCAAATAATAGTGGGCACCAAGTATCAAGAACAGCGTACTCAGGAACTCCATGTAACTGCCTACCTATATTAATGAAACCATGCCATATGTGAGCTGCTGCACTTCTCAGGGCTAAATGCCGGCATGCATCCGCACCTTTTCATTATCCTGTGGTTTACATCTGCATGGCGTGCATTGCCGAGTATAGGGTTTGCAGAGATCTCGTGGCAAACAGTATTATGCAGCAAAAATGGTAGGTTGTAGAAAAAATAAGCCATGTGCAAGACCCAAGATACCACGTGCATGACCATGCTCTGGGATATCCACATCTTCAGTCTAGCTGCAGACATCACCAGTAGGGATGAGCTTCGTGTTCGAGTCGAACCCATGTTCGACTCGAACATCGGCTGTTCGATCGTTCGTCGAATTGCGAACGATATGGGCCGTTCGCGCCAAATTCGTGTGGCGCGTCACGGACCATAATTCACTGCGGCATCGCAGTGCATTGCTTGCTGATGATTGGCCAAGCATGCACTATGACCCGCATGCTTGGCCAATCACAGCGCCGCCTTAACAGAGAGCTGTAATTGGCCAAAGCCAAGGAGGCTTTGGCCAATTATGGCTCAGGGGATTTAGTACAAGCCCCACACTATATAAGGCCGCCTGCACGGCGGCCCTGTGCAGTGTGTTCCGGTGTGCTGAGAGAGAGAGAGAGACAGTGTCATTTCATTTGAGTTAGCTAGATTAGGCAGGACAGTCAGTCAGTTAGCTGCACTTAAAGTGTATTGTCTATATATATATGCATCCCAGGTGTTGCATATATATATATACATACACTGTATTCAGTTTAGCTAGATCCGTTCCTGTTATCTTCTAGACTATTTACATTTAGTGCAGTGCGTCCTGCTCACAGTGTTCAGCTAGATCCGTTCCTGTTATCTTCTTACTGACAGGCAGGCTTGTCTTGTTACAGTATATACAGCTACCTGAAGAAAATTACTGGTGTTCTTTTGATCCTATTAGTACCACAGTCAGGCAGCTAGACTATTTACATTTAGTGCAGTGCGTCCTGCTCACAGTGTTCAGCTAGATCCGTTCCTGTTCTCTTCTTACTGACAGGCAGGCTTGTCTTGTTACAGTATATAAAGCTACCTGAAGAAAATTACTGGTGTTCTTTTGATCCTATTAGTACCACAGTCAGGCAGCTAGACTATTTACATTTAGTGCAGAGCATCCTGCTCACAGTGTTCTGCTAAACCTACAAGTTAGTGGGGTGCGTCCTGCTCACAGTGTTCAGCTAAACCTACAAGTTAGTGGGGTGCATCCACCTCACAGTGTTCAGCTAAACCTACAAGCTAGTGGGGTGCGTCCTGCTCACAGTGTTCAGCTAGATCCGTTTCTGTTATCTTCTTACTGACAGGCAGGCTTGTCTTGTTACAGTAAATACAGCTACCTGAAGAAAATTGCTGGTGTTCTTTTGATCCTATTAGTACCACAGTCAGGCAGCTAGACTATTTACAGTTAGTGCAGTGCGTCCTGCTCACAGTGTTCAGCTAAACCTACAAGTTAGTGGGGTGCGTCCACCTCACAGTGTTCAGCTAAAGCTACCTGTAGAAGGTTGGTGGTGTTCTCATACTACAGGCAGGCAGTTGATTTTGCTAGCTGCAGTATCAGTACATATATATATATATATATATCCCAGCTTAGTGCAGCTACAGGCCATTAGTATGTCTGGAAGGCCAAGAAGGAGAGGCAGACAGTCACAAGCCAATAAGAGAGGGCAAGCAGGCTCTGTGTCTAGTGCTGGTCGTGGAGACGGTGCATCCTCATCAGCACGTGGCCATGGGACACGCTTGGCCTTTTTTTCGGCAGCTGGCCATGTTGAGCCGCAACATGCGGAAGACTTGGTCGAGTGGATGACCAAGCCGTCCTCATCCTCCTCATCCTCTCTCACCCATGCCCAGGGTACTTTGTCTGGCAAAGCAGCGGCCTCTTCCCTCGGCTCAATGTCATCAGTGACTCCTTCCCTAGCCCCACCATGTCCTCCTCAGGAGTCCCTCAAACTGTTTGACCACAGTGTTGGGTACATGCTCCAGGAGGAAGCCCAGCGTTTGGAAGGCTCTGATGATGATACTGAGCTCGATGAAGGCAGTAACATGAGCACGGACAGAGGGGGTGCTCAAGAAGGACAGCAATCTGGCAGTCATGCTCCCCCTGCTGCAGCATACTACCAGGTTTGCTCCAGTGATGAGGAGGGAGGGGATGATGAGGTCACTGACTCAACGTGGGTGCCTGATAGGAGAGAGGAGGAGGAGGAGGAGGCGGCACATCACCAACGAGGCAGGATGCCCTCCAGGGGCCAGCCTAAGGGCAGCACATTGACTGCATCACACCCCAAAGCTCCACATGTGCAGGGCGCTGCAGTCTCTGCGCGTTATTAAAAAAGTTCTTTGGTGTGGGCCTTTTTTGAGACGAGTGCATCAGATCGCACCGCTGTTATTTGCAACATATGTCTCAAGCGTATCTCGCGTGGCCAAAACATCTCCCGCTTGGGTACCACATGCTTGACCAGACATATGTTGACCTGCCATGCAGTTCGTTGGCAAGCTTATCTAAAAGACCCACACCAAAGAACAAAGAGGACCTCTCCTTGCTCCTCATCAGCTGAGATTTCCAACCCCACTAGACCTTCAGTCCTCTCTGAGACCTGCACTGAGAGGAATGAAGGTGTAGAATTAGGTGTGTCACAGCCAAGTACTTTTGGGCAATCTGATTTTGGTACACCGACGTCAGATTGTACCAGGCAAATTTCCCTGCCCCAGCTGCTGCACCGCCGAAAGAAGTTTGCTCCCAGCCAACCACATGCCCAGCGGTTGAATGCTAGCTTGGCAAAATTGCTAGCACTTCAACTGCTGCCTTTTCAGTTGGTAGACTCTGCCCCCTTCCGTGAGTTTGTGGAATGTGCGGTTCCTCAGTGGCAGGTACCCAAACGCCACTTTTTCTCACGGAAGGCGATTCCGGCTCTCTACCAGCATGTGGAAGGCAATGTCCATGCCTCGCTGGACAGGGCGGTCAGCGGTAAGGTGCATATTACCGCTGACTCATGGTCCAGCAGGCATGGACAGGGACGTTACCTAAGTTTCACGGCGCATTGGGTGACTCTGCTGGCAGCTGGGAAGGATGCAGGACAAGGTGCAGTAGTGTTGGAGGTTGTTCCGCCACCACGCCTCCAAAATGCTAATGATTGTGACACACCTCTCTCCTCCACCCCCTCCTCTTCTTCTTCCTCCATGGCCTCTTCCTCGGAACCAGCGGTGCTCCGTAGTCGTTCAAGGGGCTACGCAAGTACGCAGGCCAAAAGATGCCATGCGGTGCTTGAGCTGGTGTGCTTGGGGGACAGGAGCCACACTGGGGCAGAGGTTCTGTCAGCTCTGCAGGGGCAGGTTCAGAGGTGGTTGACGCCACGCCAACTTAAGGCAGGAATGGTGGTTTGCGACAATGGCACCAACCTCCTCTCTGCCCTCCGACAGGGACAAATGACCCATGTGCCCTGTTTGGCTCACGTCCTTAACTTGGTGGTGCAGCGGTTCTTGGGCAGGTACCCGGGCTTACAGGATGTCCTGAGGCAGGCCAGGAAAGTCTGTGTGCATTTCCGCCGGTCATATAATGCCAGTGCTCGGCTGACGGACCTCCAAAAGGAGTTTAACCTGCCCAAGAACTGCCTAATCTGTGACATGCCCACCAGGTGGAACTCAACGTTGGCCATGCTTCAGCGGCTGCACACGCAGCAGAGGGCCATCAATGAGTACCTGTGCGACTATGGCACCAGGACAGGGTCAGGAGAGCTTGTTTTTTTTTCCCCACGCCAGTGGGCCATGATCAGGGATGCATGCACTGTCCTGTCACCATTTGAGGAGGCCACAAGGATGGTGAGCAGTGACAGTGCATGCATCAGTGACACTGTCCCCCTTGTCCACCTGTTGGAGCACACGCTGCGTGGAATAATGGACAGGGCACTTGAGGCAGAACAGAGGCAGGAAGAGGAGGACTTCCTTAGCTCTCAAGGCCCCCTTTATCCAGACAATGTTCCTGCATGCCCGCCGATCACACAGGAAGAGGACGAGGAGGAGGAGGAGGAAGATTGTGTCAGTATGGAGGTGGAGCCTGGCACTCAGCATCAGCAGCAGTCTTTAAGGGATCAGTCCCAAGAAACACATGGACTTGTACGTGGCTGGGAGGAGGTGGCTGCGGACCATGTCGTCCTTAGTGACCCAGAGGACTCCGGACCGAATGCCTCAGCAAACCTACGCTGCATGGCCTCCCTGATCCTGCAAAGCCTGCGTAAGGATCCTCGTATTCGTGGTATCAAGGAGAAGGACCAATACTGGCTGGCAACCCTCCTTGATCCACGTTACAAGGGTAAGGTTGCGGACCTTATCTTGCCATCGCAGAGGGAGCAGAGGATGAAACATCTTCGGGAGGCCTTGCAGAAAGGTCTGTGCAACGCGTTCCCAGAGACTGGGAGGTTACAAACTCCTGTTTCTGGACAACGTGTTGCTGAGGCTTCGGTCAGTCAAAGAAGGAGCGGTGGAGAAGGTGGCCGTCTGACCGATGCGTTCAGGCAATTTTTTGGTCCGCAGCCCCAAGGTATGATCGGTTCCAGCAACCATCGCCAGCGTCTGTTTTACATGGTGCAGGAATACCTAGGGGCAAGATCAGACTTGGACACCTTTCCCACCGAAAATCCTCTGGGTTACTGGGTCTTGAGGATGGATCACTGGCCAGAGCTTGCACAGTATGCAATTGAGCTACTGGCCTGTCCTGCATCCGGCGTTCTTTCGGAACGCACATTCAGTGCTGCTGGAGGCGTGGTAACCGATCACAGGGTGCGTCTGTCCACTGACTCGGTCGATCGACTGACCTTCATAAAAATGAATCAGTCTTGGATCACCACCAGCTACCAAGCACCTGATGCTGATGTAACCGAATAATTTTTTTTGAAATCTCAGATCCCTTCAAAGACTGCCTATGCTGATGCTGAGTGACTATCCCTGAGTAATTATCCTCTTCCTCCTCAATCATCACGCTGATAGCTTGTAAGAACATTTTTGGTTCTGGGCGCCACCACCAGTGCCTAAGGCACAATTTTTCAGCCCCTGTTTAACAGGGGCATGTAATTACAATTTTTGATGTAATACTTTGCAGCAGGGCTCGTTCCTGCATTCCAACTAGAGTGTCTGTGAGGGGTTGCAGTGTTGTGGCACCAGGACCAGTGCCTAAGGCCCATTTTTTCTGCCCCTGTTTAACAGGGGCGTGTAATTACAATTTTTGATGCAATACTTTGCAGCAGGGCTCGTTCCTGCGTTCCAACTAGAGTGTCTGTGAGGGGTTGCAGTGTTGTGGCACCAGCACCAGTGCCTAAGGCCCATTTTTTCTGCCCCGTTTAACAGGGGCGTGTAATTACAATTTTTGATGCAATACTTTGCAGCAGGGCTCGTTCCTGCGTTCCAACTAGAGTGTCTGTGAGGGGTTGCAGTGTTGTGGCACCAGCACCAGTGCCTAAGGCCTAATTTTTCAGCTCCTGTTCAACAGGGGCATGTAATTACAATTCTTGATCTAATATTTCACAGCAGGGCCCTGTGAGGGCTTACAGTGTTGTGGCCACAGCAACACCTAAGGCCCAAATTTCTGCTGAGTATATAGGGCAGGACCCTACTTTCAAACAACTAACTTACAAACGACTCCTACTTGCAAACGGAAGGAGACAACAGGAAGTGAGATGAAATCTACCCCTAGGAAGGGAAATTCTCTCCTGTAAGAGTTAATATGGGAAAAACATTTCTCCTTTCCACTGATGCTTTCCAATCCATTGGGACAAAAAGTGAGGTGAAATCTTCTGAAGAGGAGGAAAGACAGCAAAACAAATGTCACAGGGGTGATAACCCTTCCCTATGTTTTCCAAAAAGCTTAAAAAAGATTTTTTGGCTGGAGCTAAACACGTTAAAAATGTACCCGTTCAAAATTACAAAGAGATTCTACTTAACAACAAACCTACAGTCCCTGTCTTTTTTGCACCGCCTGTATACTGCTGTTCAGAGTATATAGGGCCTGGTGGCCCCACACCTTTCCTTATTTTAATTTGGGTGTGGGGTTCCCCTTAATATCCATACAAGACCCAAAGGGCCTGGTAATGGACTGGGGGTACCCATGCCGTTTGTCTCACTGATTTTCATCCATATTGCCAGGACCCGACATTACATTAAACCCGCAAGCAGTTTTAAATGAGATTTTTTCCTTTAAAAATGACATTTGGTGCAGGGACTGTTCTAAACATGGGAAACATGCGTCACTTTACAGGCATACTATAGACACCCCTCAGGTACGATATTTAAAGGAATATTTCACTTTTTTTTTTTTACTTTAAGCATCATTAAAATCTCTGCTCCCGAAAAAACGGCCGTTTTTAAAAGTTTTTTTTGCATTGATACATGTCCCCTGGGGTAGGACCCGGGTCCCCAAACCCTTTTTAGGACAATACCATGCAAATTAGTTTTTAAAATGAGCACTTTTGATTTCGAACGTTCGAGTCCCATAGACGTCAATGGGGTTCTAGCGTTCGTGCGAACTTTCGGTCCGTTCGCAGGTTCTGGTGCGAACCGAACCGGGGGTGTTCGACTCATCCCTAATCACCAGTCAAGTCTGTCCTCCGGAACATTGCAATAGGTCATAGACTATAAGGAGTATCTCTTTGTCCAGGAACAAATCTCCCAGGCAGCCAGGGGGAGACAGACTCAAGTGATTCTTTAAATGTCAATGAGGTGATCACCTAGTGGTGGGGCGGCAGGGCCTCCAACCAGGCGGCAGCATCCCAAGGGGAGGTGAAGAACCTCACCGTCTCGCCGTCCTGGACCCTCAGCCTGGCAGGGAATAGACTGTTATATTTAATATTTCGTGCCCGCAGCGACATCTTAACTTGATCAAAAGACCTGCGGATCTTTTGGGTCTTGATGGAATAGTCAAGGAAAAATAGTAGATTTGCATTCTGAAACTTTAACTCACCAGCCCTGCGTGCCGCCCAGAGGGCCTCATCCGGGTCTCTGAAACTGAGCATCCGGAAGATTAGGGTGCGGGGGGTTTGAGCCAGGTGGTCCGGGAACAGGGGAGATCCGGTGGGCACACTCCAAAGTGTAAAATGGGGAGAATTGGGCAGTCGCAGCAGCAATCTCAGCAGCTCCTCCACAAAGAAAGTTGGGTTCTTCCCCTCAGCCCCCTCTGGCATGCCCACTATCCAGAGGTTGTTCCTCCGGTTCCTGTTTTCTGCATTGTCCACCTTGTACTCCAGGGCCTGGACCTTGGCCTGTAACGTGCGGATTGAGGCGGTGTGGTCCGTGACATTATCCTCTGTCTGCCCCACACGCTGCTCCACCTCCATTACCCTCGAGCGGAGCTTATCCAGGTCTTGACGAATCAAGCTCACGTCAAGCTACACTGCCTCAATCTTGTTCGTTAGCGCAGCCTGACAAGAGGCAATTGCAGCCATCACCTCCGGGAATCCAAGCTGTGCTGACTCTGCCGAGTCCTCTGCCTCCGTCTGCGACGCCATATTTGAGAGCGGCTGGGGAGAGTCCGCCGCATGGATGTCCGCTTGCAGGATTGTATCCTCCGGGACCTGCAGAAAACGACGTTTTTTTCGCCCTCCGCCGTGTCTTGTATGGCAGGAGCTGTTTGGTTGTTTGCCAATTGAAAAAAACGTCAGGATAAATATACAACAGCCAGCAGAGCTCTGATTCTCACGTCCTCCTAGGTTGCCATCTTGGACACGCCCCTGACGCTAGTCCTTTACATTATGGTGGAGAAGTGCTTTGGGCACAATCTGAGATCCCTGCAATCAAGTAAGTTCATCTGTGATCTGAACTATGTGTGTTTAGTGCATGATACTGCACAATCTGTGAGAACCTGCTTTAAAGAGACAGTGCTCTAAAAAATAAAATGTTTTTGTTGGACTACAAAGTTGTTCTGGAGTGACTGTGAGTATGGGACAGTCAAAGCTCCTAAAAGAAGCAAGGATGGCTGAGATGATAGAGCTCTGTGGCTAGAGGGGTTGTTACCACCTGAACGAGCCCCATACATGCCTGAACAGAGTTTTCCAAGGAGAAGGAGGGCTGGTGTTGTCCCTAGCAACACTGGTGCAATGAGTGCACAGGTAACTGCAAGTATGGAGAGTCCACCAAAGTCTGCAGTGGACTGGTGCAAGCGGCACCTGGCAGCAGTGAACCAAGTTAAAGAGGAGAGCAACCCAACCCTTAGTGTAAGGAGAGAGCGGCTGGATGCTCATACCTGGGAGAGGGGTGTTCTTGCCCCTGGCAATGCTGGTGCAAGCAGGCCAGCTATCAAGGTACAGAGGCCTAAGCTTGAAATCAGATTCAGTGTGGGAAGCCCTGACCAAGACATGGAGCCAAGTGCGCTGTTTGCGGTGCAGTGAGTGGGGACATGCAGTCTCCAAGCAACCTTTGTCCCAGGCTCCAGTACAAAGTTACCTAGCAAAGCAAAGGTCTGCATCTGTGTTTGAGAAGCCTGCTCTGAGTGCCAAGAGTGAGCAACAGGCTTACCAGATGTTTGAGAGTAGTGCAGTTGCCCATAGCAACTCCAATGATGTGAGGTCGGTGGACAGCAAGACAAAGATATTGCCTACAGAGGATTGTGGCAAGTTTAAAGCAACACAACTTCATAGAGAAGTCGATGGGTTTGGGAGAGCCAGTAAAGTGCAGTTGGGAGAGTGCCATCACCCTTAGCAACAGGAGAAAGTTGCCAAGTACCATGCCAAGAATGTGATCAACTGGGGCATGGGATCTTTTCTTGTCCCAGCATGTGGAATACGGCTGCTGATATTTTTGCTGGGCTTAACTCTTTGCCTGCAAGCCCGGATTCCTGTGTTAAAATGTTTGCAGTCACCCCTGCCAACAGAGAGGAAATTCCTGTTGTGCCTGCTGTAGTTTCATCCCGTGGCCACCACAGGAAGTGGGCCAGTAGAAGTGCAGTACAAGAAAGTCAAAATACTCAAGTGAACACTGCAAGACCTGTTACACTGATGGGTAAGACTGTTGCTGTTGAAGTCATGGGAAAGGCTCACTGTGGGATTGCTCACACTGAAGTGGAAGTGATCCCAGAGGGGAGATCCACTGTTGGTGCAGAAAAGGACTTGCCTCACTGCAGTGCCTTGTCCAGTGGGGAGGCAAGTGTTAAAATCTGATGGTGATGATCAGGTATCAGGACAGTTGCTGGAAGAGGATCATGTGATAGTGGAGTCGGTGATTGGTGACGTTGCCATGGGAAACAACCACTCTACGTTGTCAAATTCCCCTCCAGACACTGCCTTGCAGAACACTGGCGAAATGAGTTCTGATAAATGTGTTGATATTTCTGACAATGTGGAAAAGTGCAACGCACTGGTAAATGTTTTTGTTACCATGGGTGAC
The DNA here is from genome assembly GCF_042186555.1 of Aquarana catesbeiana. Taxonomy (NCBI): domain Eukaryota; kingdom Metazoa; phylum Chordata; class Amphibia; order Anura; family Ranidae; genus Aquarana; species Aquarana catesbeiana. Next base: position 228,707,279 of record NC_133329.1, read on the forward strand.
AACAAAAGTAAAGGTAGACCTGATGGTCAAGGTGACGTGGGTGCTGCTAAACTTAAAAAATGCAGGAAAATGGGCAGATGGCGCTTTTGGAAGTGCACCCACAAAAAGTTACAGGGGTATCTTTGTAGTACCCAAGTCAGTGTAGCAGGGGGAGGTGCCAATTTGAAGAGGTTTGGCTGGTGTGTTACGCCCCCTCCGGGGTCGAAACAGGGGGGAGGATATGTGGAAGACCATTGCCCTTCCAGGGTCTAGAAGGAGGTTGTGACCCAGAATTCTCAACCAAACTGGCTGAGGGGCTCCAGGAAGCTTGTAACATGAAGAGAAAACTGGCCTTTCAGTTTCCTCAGTGTTTTGCAAAGTGCATTTTGGGGCCTAGAGCTCTGAGATTTCTGAGAGATCCGGGTGGGTTGAAATCCCCAGCCCTGGGTCCTGATTTTGAGAACAGCCAGCATACTGATTGGTCAGGTGTGTGCTGGGCTTTTAGTAGTATCCTGACAATGGTTCTGGGCTCCACCCCGGCAGATAGGAAGTCTGGCCAGGAGGCGGCTATCTGTGTGCACCAAGTTGGTCAGTGAAACAGTCTGTAGGAGACAGACAAGGGCCTGGCGTGTAAGGCCAGAGCAGCAGTGCTGCAAGTGAGAGCCAACTGGGCTGAATGTCGTTTTGTTGATGGAAAAAGGATTGCTGAAACCCCTGCGAGGGAAACTTATGTTTGCTGAACTTGCTTTTAAAAAGAATGGGCAAACAAAGCCCTTAAAAAGAAGAAACAGCGAGTGGCGGTGTCCTTAACCAGTTGCCGACCGCCGCACGACGATGTACGTCGACAGAGCGGCACGGGCAGGCAAAAGGGCTTACAGGTACAGTACGTCCTTGCCTGCCCGCGGGTGGGGGGTCCGATCGGACCCCCCCCGGTGCCAGCGGCGGTCGGATCCAGGTCAGGGTCGATCAAAGGTGAGGGGGAGGCCACTCATTCGTGGCTCCCCCCTCGCGATCGCTCCTGGCCAATGACAGGCTTCCTCGGCTTCTGTGAATGTAAACAGAAGCGGAGGAAGTGATGTCATCTCTCCTCGAGCCGGTCTTTTCGTCCCGGCGCAGAGGAGAGAAGACATCCAAGTAAGTGCACCAACACTACACTAACAGTAGAACACGCAGGCACACTTGTCACCCCCCAGTCACCCCCTGATCACCCCCTGTACCCCCTGTCACTCTGACACCAATAGCAGGTTTTTTTTTTTTTCTGATTTATTGCATTGGTGTCAGTTTGTGTCAGTTACAAGTGTTAGAGCAGTTAGGTTAGCCCCCTTTAGGTCTAGGGTACCCCCCTTTAGGTCCAGGGTACCCCCCTAACCCCCCTAATAAAGTTTTAACCCCGTGATCACCCCCCCGTCGCCAGTGTCGCTAAGCGATCGTTTTTCTGATCGCTGTATTAGTGACACAGGTGACGCTAGTTAGGGAGGTAAGTATATAGGTTTGCTGTCAGTGTTTTATAGCGACAGGGACCCCCATATATTACCTACTAAAGGTTTTAACCCCTTGATTGCCCCCTAGTTAACCCTTTCACCAGTGATCACCATATAATTGTTACGGGTGACGCTGGTTAGTTGGTTTGTTTTTTGTAGTTTATTACAGTTTTAGGGCACCCGCCGTTTATTACCTTTATAAAGGTTTAACCCCCTAATTGCCCGGCGGTGATAGAAGTTAAGTTTTTAGGATCAGATAAGGTCTGCATCGCCCCAGGCAGCGTCAGGTTAGCGCCAGTACCGCTAACACCCACGCACGCAGCATACACCTCCCTTAGTGCTATAGTATCTGAACGGATTGATATCTGATCCGATCAGATCTATACTCCCCAGCAGTTTAGGGTCCCCCAAAAAAGACGCAGTGTTAGCGGGATCAGCCCAGATACCTGCTAGCACCTGCGGTTTGCCCCTCAGCCCAGCCCAGCCCAGCCCAGCCCAGCCCACCCAAGTGCAGTATCGATCGATAACTGTCACAAAACACTAAGCACACATAACTGCAGCGATCGCAGAGTCAGGCCTGATCCCTGCGATCGCTAACAGTTTTTTGGTAGCGCTTTGAATCAGTCGCTGACAGTCAGGAGCTTTTTTGCCTGTGAGTCTCACTAGTGTACCCCTAAATTTAGAGCCCAAAATGGCAAATCGAAGGTACACTAGTGAAGAGGCCTACACGTTTCTGAGCATGACAGATAGTGAAGAGGAAGTCACTCATCTGTCAAGTTCAAGCTCAGAATACGAACCTGTAGAGGACAGCGGCTCCATGACAGATAGCTCTGACGACGGAGTTGTGGTCCCTGCTAGGGTCAGGCGTACCAGTCCCTAAACTTCTTCTGTCCTTGAAGTGCAAGAACCGCAGGGCTCTCGTATGGAGCAGAGAAGTACTAGTGCCGCTACTCCTTCTGGTGAACTGGCAAGCACCAGCGGCCTAGTACACCCTGGTCGTACATCCAGCACTGCAGTATCAAGTGGTGACGTGGCGAATCCCATAAGTGCAGTTCAAGCTGGTGAGGTGGCAAGCACTAGTAGTGTCCCGCTGCCACCAAGAAGACGAACACAGGCCCGTCGTGCCCATAGTGCCCTTCCTGCTGCATTCGCCAATCCGAATTGGGTACCCACCACTTCTGCAGCACCCGTACTTCCCTCTTTCACTGGCCAACCCGGAATTCAGGTGGAAACAGTTGACTTTATGCCACTGGATTTTTATTCACTGTTTTTCACCGAAGATCTCTATAGATCTATTGTGGACCAAAGCAATTTATACGCTGGTCAACACATCGCCGCTAATCCCCAGTCCTCCCTTGCCAGAGATTGAAGACCAATTACGGTTTCCGAATTTAAGATCTTTCTGGGCCTTTCCCTCAACATGGGCATAACCAAAAAGAGTGAGTTGCGGTCATATTGGTCCACTGACCCAATTCACCATATGCCCGTGTTCTCTGCTTCAATGGCCAGGGCACGATACGAGCAGATTTTGCGGTTCATGCACTTCAACGACAATGAACTCTGTCGTCCTCCTGGAGACCCTGCATACGATCGGCTCTACAAAATCCGGCCCCTCGTAAACCACTTCAACCAACGTTTTGCAGACTTGTTTACTCCCCATCAAGTTGTCTGCGTTGATGAGTCCCTGATTAAGTTTTCTGGCCGCTTGTCCTTCAAACAGTACCTTCCCAGCAAACGTGCCAGATACGGGGTCAAGATGTATAAGCTCTGTGACAGGGCCACAGGCTATACATGTAGTTTTATGGTTTACGAGGGCAAAGATAGTCACGTAGAGCCGACAAACTGCCCTGACTACATAGGAAGCGCTGGCAAGATAGTGTAGGACTTGGTGTCACCCTTATTCGGAAAGGGGTACCACTTGTACGTGGACAATTATTATACGAGCGTGCCACTTTTTAGTCACCTTTTTGATCATCAAATTGGAGCATGTGGCACCGTGCGACCTAATCGCCGGGGCTTTCCCCAGCGGCTTGTAGATTCCCGTCTTAGGCTGGGGGAGAGAGCCTGCTTGAAGTATAATAATTTGCTCGCTATGAAGTGGAGGGATAAGAAGAATGTTTTCGTTCTCACCTCCCTTCATGCAGACACGACGACCCAAATTCCTACGGCGACTGGTGTTGTGGAGAAACCCCTCTGTGTCCACGAATAACCTTAATATGGGAGGGGTGGACCTCAATGACCAGTTGTTGGCGCCGTACCTAGTTGCCCGTAATGCCAGACGCTGGTACAAAAAAGTGTCTGTTTATTTATTTCAATTGGCTTTGCTGAACGCTCATGTGCTATACAGAGCTTCAGGACGGACTGGATCCTTCCTTAAATTCCAGGAAGAGATCGTCAGAGCCCTTCTGTTTCCAGACGGTGCTCCACCTCACCTTCCCAATCCAAATGCAGTAGGCCGGCTGCATGAGAGGCATTTTCCTTATGTCCTCCAGAGTACCCCTACCCAACGAGCCCCCCAAAGAAAATGTCGTGTCTGCAGAAAGCGCGGATTTAGGCGTGACACTCGGTATTATTGTCCCTCCTGTCCTGGCAATCCTGGTCTTTGCATTGGTGAATGTTTTGAACGCTACCATACACTAGTTGAGTTTTAGCGTAGGGTACAGCACTGCACAGACTAGGACACACTTTTACAGGGTCTCCCAAGATGCCATCGCATTTTGAGAGACCCAAACTTGGAACCGTTACAGTTTTAAAAGTTACAGTTATAAAAAAAAAATGTAAAAAAAAAAAAAAAAAAAAAATACACAAAAAAAAAATAAAATAAAAAAAACAAAAATAGTTGTCGTTTTATTGTTCTCTCTCTCTCTATTTTCTCTCTATTGTTCTGCTCTTTTTTTACTGTATTCTATTCTGCAATGTTTTATTGTTATGTTTTATCATGTTTGCTTTTCAGGTATGTAATTTTTTTATAGTTTACTGTGTTTTTTGTTTTCAGGTACGCCATTCAGCTGCAGCGCGGATTTATTTATCTTGACAGCAACAGCGTTTGCTCCCACGATACATAAAGCCGTGACTCCAGCGCTGTCGGAGGTGATTTCACCACCACAGTTACATACTTCAGCATATATGCCGAAGCGTGGGGGCAGAAGTGGGTGGAGGAGCGATTTGCTCCTGCCTTTTGCGGGAGGATGCCCCCATGCTTCGGCATATATATATTTTAGGTAGGCACAGGTTGCGTTAAATGTTTTATTTTTTACTATGTTTTTTTTTTGTATTTGCTTTGCAGGTATGGTAAGTATTACTGTTATACTGTAATGTTACTTTGTTTTTTGTTAACCATCATTTGCTTAGCAGGTACGCCATTCAGTTGCAGCGCGGATTTATTTATCTTGACAGCAACAGCGTTTGCTCCCACGATACATAAAGCCGTGACTCCAACGCTGTCGGAGGTGATTTCACCACCACAGTTACATACTTCAGCATATATGCTGAAGCGTGGGGGCAGAAGTGGGTGGAGGAGCAATTTGCTCCTGCCTTTTGCGGGAGGATGCCCCCATGCTTCGGCATATATAAATGGTGCATGTATGCCCATCATTAGAAGTGGGTGGATGAAGGGAGGTATTCTAATGGTGGGCATACCCACCGATCAATATCTTTTTTTCGTTCAGCCCACAGGCTGCATGAAAAAAAAGTTTACAATATATGCCCAACAAGGACCAGCAACGTACTGGTATGTTGCTGGACTTTGAGTGGTTATACCAGAATGATGCCTGCAGGTTTAGGTATCATCTTGGTATCATTCTTTTCAGCCAGCGGTCGGCTTTCATGTAAAAGCAATCCTAGCGGCTAATTAGCCTCTAGACTGCTTTTACAAGCAGTGGGAGGGAATGCCCCCCCCCCACCGTCTTCCATGTTTTTCTCTGGCTCTCCTGTCCCAACAGGGAACCTAAGAATGCAGCCGGTGATTCGGCCAGCTGACCATAGAGCTGATCAGAGACCAGAATGGCTCCAAACATCTCTATGGCCTAAGAAACCGGAAGCTACGAGCATTTCATGACTTAGATTTCGCCGGATGTAAACAGCGCCATTGGGAAATTGGGAAAGCATTTTATCACACCGATCTTGGTGTGGTCAGATGCTTTGAGGGCAGAGGAGAGATCTAGGGTCTAATAGACCCCAATTTTTTCAAAAAAGAGTACCTGTTACTACCTATTGCTATCATAGGGGATATTTACATTCCCTGAGATAACAATAAAAATGATTAAAAAAAAATAAAAATGAAAGGAACAGTTTAAAAATAAGATAAAAAATAAAAAAATTAATAAAGGAAAAAAAAAAAAAAAAGCACCCCTGTCCCCCCCTGCTCTCGCGCAAAGGCGAACGCAAGCGTCGGTCTGGCGTCAAATGTAAACAGCAATTGCACCATGCATGTGAGGTATCACCGCGAAGGTCAGATCGAGGGCAGTCATTTTAGCAGTAGACCTCCTCTGTAAATCTAAAGTGGTAACCTGTAAAGGCTTTTAAAGGCTTTTAAAAATGTATTTAGTTTGTCGCCACTGCACGTTTGTGCGCAATTTTAAAGCATGTCATGTTTGGTATCCATGTACTCAGCCTAAGATCATCTTTTTTATTTCATCAAACATTTGGGCAATATAGTGTGTTTTAGTGCATTAAAATTTTAAAAAGTGTGTTTTTTCCCCAAAAAATGCGTTTGAAAAATCGCTGCGCAAATACTGTGTGAAAAAAAAAAATGAAACACCCACCATTTTAATCTGTAGGGCATTTGCTTTAAAAAAATATATAATGTTTGGGTGTTCAAAGTAATTTTCTTGCAAAAAAAAATAATTTTTTCATGTAAACAAAAAGTGTCAGAAAGGGCTTTGTCTTCAAGTGGTTAGAAGAGTGGGTGATGTGTGACATAAGCTTCTAAATGTTGTGCATAAAATGCCAGGACAGTTCAAAACCCCCCCAAATGACCCCATTTTGGAAAGTAGATACCCCAAGCTATTTGCTGAGAGGCATGTCGAGTCCATGGAATATTTTATATTGTGACACAAGTTGCGGGAAAAAGACAAATTTTTTTTTTTTTTTTTGCACAAAGTTGTCACTAAATGATATATTGCTCAAACATGCCATGGGAATATGTGAAATTACACCCAAAATACATTCTGTTGCTTCTCCTGAGTACGGGGATACCACATGTGTGAGAATTTTTGGGAGCCTAGCCGCGTACGGGACCCCGAAAACCAAGCACCGCCTTCAGGCTTTCTAAGGGCGTAAATTTTTGATTTCACTCTTCACTGCCTATCACAGTTTCGGAGGCCATGGAATGCCCAGATGGCACAAACCCCCCCAAATGACCCCATTTTGGAAAATAGACACCCAAAGCTATTTGCTGAGAGGTATAGTGAGTATTTTGCAGGCCTCACTTTTTGTCACAAACTTTTGAAAATTGAAAAAAGAAAAAAAAAATACGTTTTTCTTGTCTTTCTTCATTTTCAAAAACAAATGAGAGCTGCAAAATACTCACCATGCCTCTCAGCAAATAGCTTGGGGTGTCTACTTTCCAAAATGGGGTCATTTTGGGGCGGTTTTGTGCTATCTTGGCATTTTATGGCCTTCAAAACTGTGATGGGTAGTGAGGAGTGAAATCAAAAATTAACGCTCTTAGAAATCCTAAAGGCGGTGATTGGATTTCGGGGCCCCGTATGAAGCTAGGCTCCCAAAAAGTGCCACTCATGTGGTATCCCCGTACTCAGGAGAAGCAGCAGAATATATTTTGGGGTGTAATTCCACATATGCCCATGGCATGTTTGAGCAATATATCATTTAGTGACAACTTTGTGCAAAAAAAAAAAAAAAAAATTGTCACTTTCCCGCAACTTGTGTCAAAATATAAATATTCCATGGACTCATCATGCCTCTCAGCAAATAGCTTGGGGTGTCTTCTTTCCAAAATGGGGTCATTTGGGGGGGTTTTGTGCCATCTGGGCATTTTATGGCCTTCAAAAATGTGATAGGTAGTGAGGAGTGAAATCACAACTTTACGCCCTTAGAAATCCTGAAGGCGGTGCTGGGTTTTCGGGGCCCCGTACGCGGCTAAGCTCCCAAAAAGTCCCACACATGTGGTATCCCCGTACTCAGGAGAATCAGCAGAATGTATTTTGGGGTGCAATTCCACATAGCCCATGGCCTATGTGAGCAATATATCATTTAGTGACAACTTTGTTCAAAAAAAATAAAAAATTGTCACTTTCCCGCAACTTGTGTCAAAAAATAAAATATTCCATGGACTCAACATGCCTCTCAGCAAATAGCTTGGGGTGTCTACTTTCCAAAATGGGGTCATTTGGGGGGGGTTTGTGCCATCTTGGCATTTTATGGCCTTCAAAACTGTGATAGGTAGTGAGGAGTGAAATCAAAAATGTATGCCCTTTGAAATCCTGAAGGCGGTGCTTGGTTTTCGGGGCCCCGTACGCGGTTAGGCTCCCAAAAATCCCACACATTTGGTATCCCCATACTCAGGAGAAGCAGCTGAATGTATTTTGGGGTGCAATTCCACATATGCCCATGGCCTGTGTGAGCAATATATCATTTAGTGACAACTTTTTGTAATTTTTTTTTTTGTCATTATTCAATCACTTGGGACAAAAAAAATAAATATTCAATGGGCTCAACATGCCTCTCAGCAATTTCCTTTGGGTGTCTACTTTCCAAAATGGGGTCATTTGGGGGGGTTTTGTACTGCCCTGCCATTTTAGCACCTCATGAAATGACATAGGCAGTCATAAACTAAAAGCTGTGTAAATTCCAGAAAATGTACCCTAGTTTGTAGGCGCTATAACTTTTGCGCAAACCAATAAATATACGCTTATTGACATTTTTTTTACCAAAGCCATGTGGCCGAATACATTTTGGCCTAAATGTATGACTAAAATTGATTTTAATGGATTTTTTTTATAACAAAAAGTAGAAAATATCATTTTTTTTCAAAATTTTTGGTCTTTTTCCGTTTATAGCGCAAAAAATAAAAGCGGCAGAGGTGATCAAATACCATCAAAATAAAGCTCTATTTGTGGGAAGAAAAGGACACAAATTTCGTTTGGGTACAGCATTGCATGACCGCGCAATTAGCAGTTAAAGCGACGCAGTGCCAAATTGTAAAAAGTGCTCTGGTCAGGAAGGGGGTAAATCCTTCCGGGGCTGAAGTGGTTAAAGCTCTTCATTTGACACTAGTCCTTTACAATGTTCAATGAGCTAAAGCTTTGTTGATATGGACTTATTGATGCTATTTAATCTTGTTTTGCAAATCTAAACCTGCTCATGTCACTGCTAATTGATCAATACCTTGATTTCGTAAAGGGATGATTTGTGTTTAATCTGAGTTTATTGAAGTTTTTTACACAAGGTACAGGCAATAAATGTACAGTACAGGACATCAACAAAAAGGGGAGTGCAGTAACAGGAGCACAATAGTGAAGTAGATGAATGGTAAGTAAAAATTATAGGAATAAAATAACAATACTAAGCAAATCAAATAGACATTGGTGTACAAACTGGAACTGGGCATGGGCAGTGTACAGTACAAAATACCAAGCCCACAACCATACAGTAAACAATACACAAATAAATAAGCACACACAAAGCATTCACCATAGGCCAGCATAAACAATGGAGTGCTACCTTATTCGTTGGGGGTCAAACAAGGCAGAAGAGCAAAGAATACACCTGACAGAAAATAGTTGGCGCACGCTGATGAGGACAGTCTCAAGCCCCACCACGTTCCATGGTCCAAATAAATAAATAAATAAATAAAATGGGAAAAAGGAGGGGAGGGGGAGGAGAGAAGGAAAGTGGGAAAAGGAGGAGGGATATGATGGGGGGTAGAGGGTGGGGAAGAAGGGGGAGGGGGATAACACTATCTGGGGGGAGGCGCCCATAGGGAAGATTCACCAGGGAGAATGTTAAGGCAGACTCACCTTTACTCAGCCAATAGATCCCACAATGCAGGAGATTCCCTATACATATTCCAGGCAAGCCAGGTCTGATGGCAATGTTCGTAGGTTCCCAATTCTTGTGCCAGGAGTGAATGCATTCACCACGATCCATCTCTTCTACCAAAAGGGTCAGAACACCAGTGACAGAGAATGACCAATCTGGCAGCGTTCAAACAATGACATAAAAGACAGCGTTTGATATGCTTGAATGATCCAAGTAAAACAGACAACAGAACAATCTGTGGCCTATTTGGGACTCAAGTCCACAGGTGAAGCAGTGAACCAGAATGAGCATGGCAACACCAGCACAGATCAGGAATGAAGGAGCATATCCTGTGAAGCTAGGTGGGACATCTGTACCACCTAGTGAGCAGTTTGAAGTTGGTCTCTTGTGCTTTACCAACTAGGAACAAACGATGAGTAAGGGCAACTCATTTTGTGCAACCTTCGTCAGACAACTGGACATTAAAGTCCCCGGCCCATATGAAAGTATATGATAGAAGGTTGAGATGAACCTCGGAGAGGAGAATCTGGTATAATGTGGAAAGCGCTTGTATGAGGGGAGAATCCTGGAGGAAGGGGGATTCCAGTGGATCAGCGTCCCTGGTCAGTGATTATATGTTAGGGAGAGAGTGGAAAAAGGTGCAAAGTTGTCTATTTTCCATTCATTGGGCACAGGACACTCTCCTCAAGGTAGGGGAGGGCTGAAAGGGAGGAAGTCCTCCCCTGTGGATTATTTGTGTAAGTCGCTTGTGAGTATTTTTGTTCCTTCGAAGGAAGTGAAGTCAAGTCAGGGCTGGGGGAAACTAGAGATTTCTGAGTCCTAGGTCCCTTGGGTGAAGAGAGACCAAGTTTTAGAGTTACGCTGTCCCCTGTGCGCAATAAGTGGCTAGTTAGAAGAGACAAGGAGGAAGGTGGGCCCCTAGACACGTGAGCTATTCAGGGAAGGGTGAGGAAGTCACACAGCGCCAAGGCCCATTCCATTGACACCCATTGCTTGGTGGAAGAATTGTGAAATAAATTCACCAGGCGGGTGAGAATTGCCGCTGCATGGTATAAGTGGAGGTCCAGCACTCCCTCTTTGCTTAGGAAGGGTCAAAATCATCCTGTGAAGTCTCGGCTCCCACAGGCCCCAAATGAACTTCATAAAAAAGGGTGAAGAGGAAAAACGAATTCTTCGGTGAGGAACCAGCAAGGTAACAAAAATGTACAAATTTATTATAGAAAAATAATACCACATATACACCAAATTGTGTCAAGAAAAATTGACTATACGTGAACCAAATACCACCACTAACAATAAAATAGACAACGTTGTCTAAAAACAAAGAACAACATACAGATGGCCACCACTACACATACAATCACATCTAGTTGGCTAGCTGGACTTGCATCGTCTCATGTATAGTGTCTATAAATAAAGATTAGAAGCCAGGAGGTGACGGTATGCAGCCATGGATGGCGGGGTACCGCTACGCACACTGCCGATAGCAGACTATGGATATGACAATAAATATAGACCATGAGGGTTGCTGAAGGTAGCACATGCAAATGGATACTCAACCACAGCTGATAACATGCATAGATAGCTGTATGGAAGCTATGCAGGGGTACGGGAGGAGGTGTATGCCTGTGTGGATGTTGATGTATAAAGACAGTGTGTTAGCTGGATCATGGAGATATATAATGATACGATCTCACCAGACCATGGACATCAGGATAAATCAGGCATGTTAGACACTCCAATCCTCCTCGAGTTGTCTCAGGCTGTGTGAGGCAGCTGAATCATCCTCTGGTCAATTGGAAATAACTGGTAAGTCCGTGTAGACAAATGTCCGCCAAAGTATTGGAAACAGGGGAACGTGGTAACATACCGCCTGTCTGCGGTATAACGCCTCGATTACTTCCTGGTTCCGTGCGGTGGCTTTCGACAGGGCTTGAGCGGCTTTAGCAGAGTAGCAAATCAGATCCCCAGGGCTGGTGGATGGGTCTGTATGGGTACTACGTCAAACGTGATGGCGTCATGCTGACGCGTTTCATCCGTCAAGGATTTCTTCAGAGCATGCGCAGTGGTTAAGGTAGGCGGCTTAAATAGCCATTCCAATTGAAGACGTAGATACGTCAGCTGACTGTTGTCTAAGCAACTGCGCAACAGATAGACGGCCATTCAAATCAAAAGACAACAACAAATAATGATAGAATGGGCCCGTCCGTGGGTGCAGCACCTCCATAGGGTATGAGGGAAATAATTAAATAAACTAAGAGAGTGAGAAAAAGAAGGGGAAAAGAAGTGGGGAGGGGAGGGGGAGAAAAGAAGGGGGGGAAAAGAGAGGAAAATATATGTTAACCTGGGGAAATGAGGAGGGGGGAGGGAAAAAGGGGAGGGGGGGGAGGGAGGGGGGGGGAGAAGGGGGGGAAAAAGAGGGGGGTTTTTTTGGGGGGGGGGTGGAAAGGGAGAAGGGCACTGGGAAAAGGAAATGGAAAATAGAAAGAAAGGGGGAAGTCATACTTGGTTAGGTGTATGGTTAGGTGGGCAGGGCAAGGGCAGAGAGGTCCCCCGGCAACTATGATGTAAGGAATACTGATAAGTTGCACTCATTATTTAACCCATGTGGGGACATACTGTCAAGGGTATATATCCACATTTTTTCTTTCTGGCAGAGAATCCTGTCGAAGTCACCCCTTCTAAGGGGAAGATTTAACTTGTAAATACCCTTGACAGTAAGTCCCGTGGGATCCCCACCATAATGGGTAAGGAAATGTAGGGGGATGGGACGCTCGTCATCCTTACTGTGGATGCTCTGGACGTGTTCACTGATTCTGATCCTAAGTTTCCTTTTTGTTTTTCCCACATATTTTTTGCCACATGGGCATGTGAGCATGTAAACCACCCGTGTGGTATTGCAGTTGATAAAGTTGTGAATTCTAAACTGTTTCTTACCATCAGAACCAGTGAACACGTCCGTGCGTTCCACGTACTGGCATATACTGCATCTGCCGCATTTGAACATGCCCTTTAGGGGTGGGAGTTGTGTGAGCCAGTTTTGACTATGTGACCTTAGATATTCGGAATGAATCAGATGATCCTTGAGGTTCCGAGAACGTCGGGCAGTGAGGAGAGGGCGTTCACCTACTATTTCACCAAGAACAGGAGAGCCTGAGAGAATATGCCAGTGATTACCAAGAATGGTCCTGATTTGTTTCCATTGGGAACAATATTTGGTAATAATCCTGGGGGGCCCATAACTATCTTTGGAGGCCATAGAGTTTTTTCTGGTAAGAAGTTGCTGTCGGTCCGTCTGAATAGCTCTTTTCTTAGCCATCCTGATAGACTCATGGGAGTAACCCCTATCTCGGAATCTACCATATAGGTCCCTAGCTTCTATGTCAAAATCCTGTTGGGTGGAGCAGTTTCTGCGAATACGAAGAAACTGACCCACAGGTATACCTCTGATCAGTGATTTTGGGTGGTCACTTGTGGTCTGGAGGAGTGTATTCGCTGCCGTAGGTTTTCTGTACGTTTTGGTATTGATCCTCCCGTTATCAGCGATGAGGGTAAGGTCCAAGAAAGGGAGGGTGTGCTGGTGGGCTGTGTAGGTGAGCCTAATATTCCGATCGTTGGTGTTAAGTTCGTCCATGAACAACACCAGCTCCTGTTCTGTACCCCCCCAGATCATAAGCACATCATCGATGTACCTCAGCCAGAGGCGACTGTGGCTGAGGTACATCGATGAATGGTAGACACACTCCTCCTCCCACATGCCAAGATGAAGGCATGCATATGAGGGAGCCCAGGGTGCCCCCATTGAGGTGCCCCTGACTTGTCGGTAGTAGGTCCCCATAAACTGGAAGCAATTATGCTCCAGTAAGAATTTGAGTACATCACAAATGAACTCGTTTTGATGTCCCAGATGTGGGAATTTCTTTTCAAGAAAGAATTGAATTGCTTTGAGTCCCCAAGTATGGGGAATTGATGTATATAAGGATTCAACATCTATACCAACCAGAAAAGATCCCTCCGGTAGGACCACATTTTCTAAATGGCATAGTACATGCCCGGTGTCCTGCACATAGGAGGGCAGGTCAAACACCAGCTCTTTGATTAATGCATCAATGAATTTACCCGTTTTCTCAAGGGGACCATTCACTGCGGAAACAATGGGCCTACCGGGGGGATTAGTTAGGGACTTATGGAGCTTCGGTATGATATAAAAGGTGGGTATGTTAAACTGAGACGCCTTAAGGAAGTTGAACTCCTTTTTGTTAATTAGTTTTTCCTCCAATGCCAGGCTAAGTTGGTAGTTCAGTTCATTGACAATATCAGGAAAGGGATTTAGATCCAGTTTGTGATAGGTAAGTTTGTCACTAAGAAGTCTGAGTACTTCATTTTCATATTGATCCTCAGTGAGGAGGACCAAATTACCACCCTTATCACTACCCTTAATCACGATACCAGGAGTCTCCTCCAGTTCTTTAAGGGCCTTTCTTTCATCTCTGGAGAGATTGTCTATACCCTTATATTTCCAATTAACCTTAGAAAGGTCTCTTTTAACTTGTGCCAGAAAGAATTCAATGGCCTTATGTTTGGATAACGGGGGCATTTTGTCTGATTTGATGGATAAATTGGCCGAGCGGGTCAGGGCGGCCTGCACTGGGGGTATCTCTGAGTCAGAGTCCTCATTTTCTAGTAAAAGTGAGACAAGTGCATCCAAGGCCTCCCTTTCCTCCTTATTTTGGATATCTTGATTAGTTTCGGTGTGTTTAGATAGATGCCAATATCTAAAGAGGACTTTTCTTAGATAAAGGGAGATGTCCTTATATACTTCGAATTCATTCATCCCTGATTTAGGAGAGAAAGAAAGGCCCCTACTAAGCAGGGAGAGATGATGTTGGTTCAGGGGGAAATTGGTGAGGTTAACTACCTTCATATCTGTGATGGAGTCCGATGATAGTTTCTTAGTTGTTATGTCCTGTATGTTTTCTTCCTCAACTGTCGTTGGCTTTTGCGAGTTTCCCTTTGTCTGCCCTGGTGACTTGGGGGTGAGTCTGGGGGTATTTTCCCTTTTCCAATTGCTTTGTTCTTCCCTGTAGTAGTTAAGGGGTTGTCTGTTGGTGACTGGTCCCTCTCTAAAAAAGTCACCGCAAGGTCTCTACGTTCACTGTCACTATCAGTCGAGGAATATTGTTTGCGGGTAGTCTTAGTGTTGGCTGAACTGTTACTCCTTCCTCTATTTTTACGCGAGCGACTCCTTCCTTTATAGATTGTGGGATCGAAGAGATCACCACTTTCAAGGTCCAGTAAATTTTGTTTAAATTTTTCTTGTTTGTGGATTTTAAGACGAAACAAATCAGGACCATTCTTGGTAATCACTGGCATATTCTCTCAGGCTCTCCTGTTCTTGGTGAAATAGTAGGTGAACGCCCTCTCCTCACTGCCCGACGTTCTCGGAACCTCAAGGATCATCTGATTCATTCCGAATATCTAAGGTCACATAGTCAAAACTGGCTCACACAACTCCCACCCCTAAAGGGCATGTTCAAATGCGGCAGATGCAGTATATGCCAGTACGTGGAACGCACGGACGTGTTCACTGGTTCTGATGGTAAGAAACAGTTTAAAATTCACAATTTTATCAACTGCAATACCACACGGGTGGTTTACATGCTCACATGCCCATGTGGCAAAAAATATGTGGGAAAAACAAAAAGGAAACTTAGGATCAGAATCAGTGAACACGTCCAGAGCATCCGCAGTAAGGATGACGAGCGTCCCATCCCCCTACATTTCCTTACCCATCATGGTCAAGGGTATCTACAAGTTAAATCTTCCCCTTAGAAGGGGTGACTTCGACAGGATTCTCTGCCAGAAAGAAAAAATGTGGATATATACCCTTGACAGTATGTCCCCACATGGGTTAAATAATGAGTGCAACTTATCAGTATTCCTTACATCATAGTTGCCGGGGGACCTCTCTGCCCTTGCCCTGCCCACCTAACCATACACCTAACCAAGTATGACTTCCCCCTTTCTTTCTATTTTCCATTTCCTTTTCCCAGTGCCCTTCTCCCTTTCCATTCCCCCCCCCCCAAAAAAAACCCCCCTCTTTTTCCCCCCTTCCCCCCCTTCTCCCCCCCCCCCCTCTCCCTCCCCCCCTCCCCTTTTTCCCTCCCCCCTCCTCATTTCCCCAGGTTAACATATATTTTCCTCTCTTTTCCCCCCCTTCTTTTCTCCCCCTCCCCTCCCCACTTCTTTTCCCCTTCTTTTTCTCACTCTCTTAGTTTATTTAATTATTTCCCTCATACCCTATGGAGGTGCTGCATCCACGGACGGGCCCATTCTATCATTATTTGTTGTTGTCTTTTGATTTGAATGGCCGTCTATCTGTTGCGCAGTTGCTTAGACAACAGTCAGCTGACGTATCTACGTCTTCAATTGGAATGGCTATTTAAGCCGACTACCTTAACCACTGCGCATGCTCTGAAGAAATCCTTGACGGATGAAACGCGTCAGCATGACGCCATCACGTTTGACGTAGTACCCATACAGACCCATCCACCAGCCCTGGGGATCTGATTTGCTACTCTGCTAAAGCCGCTCAAGCCCTGTCGAAAGCCACCGCACGGAACCAGGAAGTAATCGAGGCGTTATACCGCAGACAGGCGGTATGTTACCACGTTCCCCTGTTTCCAATACTTTGGCGGACATTTGTCTACACGGACTTACCAGTTATTTCCAATTGACCAGAGGATGATTCAGCTGCCTCACACAGCCTGAGACAACTCGAGGAGGATTGGAGTGTCTAACATGCCTGATTTATCCTGATGTCTATGGTCTGGTGAGATCGTATCATTATATATCTCCATGATCCAGCTAACACGCTGTCTTTATACATCAACATCCACACAGGCATACACCTCCTCCCGTACCCCTGCATAGCTTCCATACAGCTATCTATGCATGTTATCAGCTGTGGTTGAGTATCCATTTGCATGTGCTACCTTCAGCAACCCTCATGGTCTATATTTATTGTCATATCCATAGTCTGCTATCGGCAGTGTGCGTAGCGGTACCCCGCCATCCATGGCTGCATACCGTCACCTCCTGGCTTCTAATCTTTATTTATAGACACTATACATGAGACGATGCAAGTCCAGCTAGCCAACTAGATGTGATTGTATGTGTAGTGGTGGCCATCTGTATGTTGTTCTTTGTTTTTAGACAACGTTGTCTATTTTATTGTTAGTGGTGGTATTTGGTTCACGTATAGTCAATTTTTCTTGACACAATTTGGTGTATATGTGGTATTATTTTTCTATAATAAATTTGTACATTTTTGTTACCTTGCTGGTTCCTCACCGAAGAATTCGTTTTTCCTCTTCACCCTTTTTTCTGATATGCCTTCTAATTCAGAGGAACACACCCACCCATGATTCTCTGAGCCCCTGGGTGTTTGCAAGTAGCTGCATTTAAAGACAGATGTCCTTTGGGTAATACCCCCATCTGTCTATAGTCATATCTAATTAAGCAAAGTATTTGGTTCATAAATCCTCTCCTTTTTGTTCCCAAATGAACTTCATGAAAGCGGTTTGGAAAGTCTTAAAGAAGGGCTGAGGGATGCTTATAAGCAGGGTTTGGAAGAGATAAAGAAAATGTGGCGTGATATCTATTTTTATTATGTTGATCCAGCCAAATCATGAGTATATGGATTGATCGTAATTCTGAAGGTTCTTCAAGGTACTCTGAAGGAGAGGCATTTTTAAGCATAGGTATTTGAGAGACCCAGAAAAAAGTTTGAAAGAAAAGTTGTCCTGAACCTCCTGCACCATGAGTGGAGGCAGGGACATGTTCAGAACCTCAGATTTTGTGAGATTGACTGTGAAGTTGCTATATTCACTGTACCACTAGCATTCCTCCAAGATAGAAGGCAAGGATGTGTGCAGGTTCCATGCACAAACCCCCCTTGGTCTGTGTGGATCAAATCTGGGAGGCTGCAGACTGGTAGCAATTATTTTGCCATACATTTTCACATCCATGCTACTTAAAGAGATGGGTCAGTAGCTAGAGCAGAGATTCAGGTCCTTGTTGGGCTTAGGAAGAAGTTAAATGCGGGCTTCCAATGTTTGGGCCAGAAAAGGTGTTTCAGCAGAGCTTGAATTAAACAAGGGCAGCATAAAGGGGCAGGAGTTTCATTAAATGTTTTGTAAAACTTAGGTGAATACCCATCTGGGCCTGGGCTCTTGCCCAAAGGGGTCGCAGAAATAGTGCTCAACAGTTCTTCAATAGAAAAGGGCTGTCAAAAGATTCCCTGGTATCCGCATCAATAGGTGGTAAAGCGGTCTCCAGAATATAATCGCAAAGGCGATAGTGGAAGGACAGGGAGTCACATTCCCGAGCTTGGGAAGGTAGGTTTTACAAGGCTGAAAAATAATCATGGAAGGTTTTTGGAAGTAAAGGTAGAGCCAACGTCAAATCACCTGTGAGAGTCTTTATGCTAGAGATAAACTTCTGGGAGCGAGGATGAAGAGATCGGGCCAACAATTAGCCACATTTATCGCCAAAACAGTATCTGCCAAAAGGCAGTCGGCGTTTATACATGCTATGGGGAACTTTGTAAAGTTGTACCAACGATGATCTATTTGATCTATTTGCACAGATAGAGGCAAGCAGTTCTTGTGATGGAGAGGATTTGTGACTGGTCTCTAAGAACCGCAGTTTAACAAGCATATTCTGAAAACATTCAAACCTTTTCCATTAATGCCTTGCCCCGAGTTTGATAAATACTCCCGGCAGCATCGCCTTAAGGGCTTCTTTAAGGGGTTTCATCAGTGGCATTGTCTGAGATAAAATATTGGATTGCACAGATGAGCACCTGTTGGCATAGAGTCAGTCAATAAGGTGTCATTGAGACACCAAATCCAAGAGTAGCATGGTTGGACCAAATGAGGGATCCAATATTCAGGGAAGATACGTCACTCAAGGACATGTGAGCTGGCAAAGAAGTAGTCGAATCCCCCCTGAGAAAGACACGTCATATCCCTGTGTCGACACACGTTGGGGAGGGGACAGGACGGTGGAGAAGGCAGCTCAGACGCTCATCTGAGTAGCTGCTGATAGAACCATAGATTTACAGCCTTACTGGGATTTTTATTCATTGCTTGCTATAGAGTGGTGTTCTGGAAGCACCTATAAATTGTGAGTACCCTGGAAAATATGTTTTTTAATAAATTATTGTTTAAATGATAATACACTATCCAGCCTATTTTTTTTTTTTTTTATACACATGATTTGAGAACAGCATAATTGGAGTATCTAGGATCCTGCAAAGTCCATTTAATTTAGAGCCCAGAGGTGGTTCAACTGCGCTTTAGACCAAATTTAACTGTGCAGTCACACACTCTGAGGTGAGCACAATCACACAGGGGGGAGCACGTGTTTGAAGTCACTGTGAATTTGTTTTGAAGCACCATCACAAAGCATCAGATTTTTTATCAAAAGGACTTTTTTGATGAATTATGAATTGTGCATAAATTAGCTTTTTGATTATTGGCACTTCAGTTTTTTTTGTTAAGCACTGATTAATTATTATATTGGCACGTGGGCACTTTATATTATTGAGTACTGGTTTCATTATGGATTGATATCTGTTATAGGATTCATGTTACACTTGTTTATCACACCTGTAAATTGAGGATTATTATCTACATAGCGCGGCATATTATTTTGTTCAATGAAGTAGTCAAGTCTGCTGTAGGACTGATGGGCCAAGGAAAAAAACGTGTAGTTACGGGCCTTAGGGTAGAGTGTTCACCAGAGGTCCAGCCGGCAGTGGTCATGGAGTTGATTCTTAAGGAACGTACATTAAGGCGAAAGTAGGACAGTTGGGAACATTGGGAGGAAGTATCAAGGAGAGGTTTAAGAACTAGATTAACCGGTTCCCGACTGACTCATGCAGATATACTGCGGCTGAATGGCTCTCCTGGGCGAAATCCCATATGGTACGTCCTTCCCTTTTTCGGCCACCAGAGGGCCTCCGGTGGCGCACACGCCCGCTGCACAGCGGGGGATCCACGTGCGATTGCGTGCATGAGCGCCAGTGACATTTACACAGTTATCAGTGCATTTTTATAGCACTGATCGCTGTACAAATGTCAATGGTCACAAAAAATGTTTCAGAAGTGTCCGATCTGTCCATCACAATGTCGCAATACCGCTAAAAATCGCAGATCACTGCCATTACTAGTAAAAAAATAATAATAATAAAAAATGCCATAAAAATGCCATAAATCTTTCCCATAGTTTTGCAGACGATATAACTTTTACGCAAACCAATCATATACGCTTATTGCGTTTTTTTTTTTTTTTACCAAAAATATTTAGAAGAATATATATCGGCCTAAACTGATAAAGAAATGTGTTGTTTTTTTTTTAAATATTGTTTTTTTTTCAAAATTGTCGCTCTTTTTTTGTTTATAGCACAAAAAATAAAAACGGCAGAGGTGATCAAATACCACCAAAAGAAAGCTCTATTTGTGGGGAAAAAAGGATGCAAATTTTGTTTGGGTACAGCATTGCATGACCACGCAATTGTCAGTTAAAGCAACGCAGTGCAAAATTGTAAAAAGTGCTTTGGTCAGGAAGGCGGTAACATTTTCCGGGGCTGAAGTGGTTAAAGTCACCCCCTACTTGGATTGTGCCCTCTGCAAAATCTGCCAATAGGCACTAATAGCGAGTTATGGAGGCGATTTGATACTGGTTTGGTACATAGAAATAAGCCATAGTGTATGGCTTATTTCAAAGTTTGAACTTCAAAAAGAGATATCAACCATTGGGATCAGTCACATGCTCCAAAGTGGAATGGGAGGCTTTTGTGCATAGTGATGGAAATGTCCCTGACTTTTGTTCATTGGGGGACACTGTGATACCATCTGGGGTAAAATCTCCATAAGCAGGTAGGGAGTCGGTCAGCACAGAAATGGGTCTCCTGGAACAGTATAATGTCAACTTTGGACTTGTGTAGGGAGTAAAAGATTTGTTCCCATTTAGACTGGTTGTTCTCTCCACTTCAGGCAGTAAAAGGAATGGGGAGAAGTGGAAAGAAAGGTTAGGAATGGCAAAAAAAAAAAAAAAAATATATATATATATATATATATATATATATATATATATATATATATATATATATATATATATATATTATGGTGGAGGGGGAGTTGGGGATAAAACGGGAGGGGAAAGGACGCAGAAAAAAAAGGGGGGGTAGGGTTAGGAAAGTATAAGCGAGATCCCTTACTGGGCCCAGAGCTGCCTGAGGCTCAAAAGCGGTAGGAAAGGGCAAGGGGGGCTTGTGGGAAAGGCAATCAGATTTCAAAACCAAATCACTAATCCCTACGAGGGGGAGGGAGGGCGAGGGCAGTTGGAACCTTCTTTGGGCCTAATTTGGACATTTTCACTTAGGGGTGTACTCACTTTTGTTGTCAGCAGTTTAGACATTAATGGCTGTGTGTTGAGTTATTTTGAGGGGACAGCAAATTTACACTGTTATACAAGCTGTACACTCACTACTTTACATTGTAGCAAAGTTTAATTTCTTCAGTGTTGTCACATGAAAAGTTATAATAAAATATTTACAAAAACATGAGGGGTGTACTCACTTTTGTGAGATAATGTATATAAGTGCCGATGATTGAATTCCAAACTGATTGGTGTTCCTCTATAAACCATCGAAATCCATTGAACAAACAGGTGCTTTAGTGCAAAAATAGTAACTTAAAACTTCCTTTTATCTTCGCAGAACCTTAACCACTTGCCGACCTCCTCACGCAGATATACTGCGGCAGAATGGCACGGGAAGGCAGAGTAACGTATGGGTGACCGAGGGGGACGGCATAGTTGCAGGAGCGATCCTTCCTGAGGGGGAGGCCACTGGTTCATGGCCTCTCCCTCAGGATCGCTCCTGACGAATGGGAAGCTTCCTCTGCTTCTGAAATGTAAACAGAAGCAGAGGAAGTGATGTCATCTCTCCTCGTGGAGCCTTTTCATCCCGGCTCACAATAACACCAGTACACATAGGCACACAAATCACCCCCCAACCACCCCCCGATCACCCCCCCCCCCTTGCACCCCATAGCAGTTTTGATTTTTTTACTGATCACTGCATTGGTGTCATTTTGTGACTGTTATAATTGTTAGGGCAACTAGTGGTAGGCCCCTTTAGGTGAGGCTGGGGTTTGGTGCTGCGCTATTCAAGCAAAGTATGTAATATGCTGCTAAAGGTAGTAGTACAAATGGATATAAATGAATTGTTATAGCTGGTTAAAGCAAAAACTATTGTTAAAAGTACCAGACACAAGAATATATAAATACACTGTTATACTACTTCTAGAGTAATGCATGTGATAAAAATAAAGTGCAAAAATCAAACACAAAAAAAGTTCTGATAGGTGCAGGGCTAAATCAACTGTGCAATATAATAAAAATGTGCAAAAAACTGCAATAAATAAAGCTTCCAGTGCAAAGTGTAGAATAACGTAAACAAGATGCAAGTACGGTGTGTAACATATACACAGCAATCATTCAGCAATTAGATCTTTCCAAAATGTGCAAAAATGCAATGCACTAAAATTGTGAGTAGGATTGAGTGGCGGTATTTCTTCTTTATGTGAGTGAACGTTTCAAATATCAAAGTGGGGTGCTTGGAAAAATAAATATCTCCTCTTCATGTAAAGATCACACACTAGTAAGAAGTGGCTTCTTACCTTGCGGTAATGAGGTAACCACATAAGATAAAATATTGGTAATGGCTGCCTCTTCCTTGTGTTCCTGGACCAGAGTGGGGTTCTTTAAAGCGGGGGTTCACCCACACCGTCAAAAAAAAAAAATATATTAAAAGCCAGCAGCTACAAATACTGCAGCTGCTGACTTTTAATACATGGCCACTTACCTGTCCCAGGGTCCAGCGATGTCGGCAGGGGACGCCGAGAACCCGCTCGGTTATCGGCACCTTCCGCCGCCATCCTGGGTGAGGGAATCAGGAAGTGAAGCGTTGCGGCTTCACTTCCCGGTTCCCTACTGCGCATGCGCGATTCGCGCTGCGCGTCCCAAGTGGTCCCCGCTCTCTCCTGGGAGCTGTGTGTTCCCAGGAGACAGCGCGGTGGGGACGGGAAGAGGCGTAGACTCCCATGGGAGTCTATGCCGGAAGTGGGTGCAAATACCTGTCTTAGACAGGTATCTGCACCCCCCTCCCCCCTGAAAGGTGCCAAATGTGACACCGGAGGGGGGGAGGGTTCCGAAAAGCGGAAGTTCCATTTTTGTGTGGATCTCCGCTTTAAATATCTTGGTCTCTCAGTAGATGCAGGAGGAGTAATGAAAGAAAGGGGGTACCAGATAGTGCAGTATTTTTTTCAACAGTGGTTGATTTTATTCAAACAACATGAGGGTACTCACATAATACAGCAGAGTAAAAACGCTTGTCTCCACGAGCGGCGAGCTCGTTAGCCTACGTCAGCATAGAGTGCCTATCCCGTCCCTACGCGTGATGTCACGATCACGTAACTTCATCAGACCTTTAGGTCTAGTATACCTCCCTAACCCCCCAATAAAGGTTTAACCCCTTGATCACCCCCCAGTTAACCCTTTCACCCCCTGTTGCCAATGTCACTAATCGATCATTTTTCTGATCACCGTATAAGTGTCACGGGTGATGCTAGTTCGTTATTTAGGTTCACCGTCAGATTTTTA
The DNA here is from genome assembly GCF_042186555.1 of Aquarana catesbeiana. Taxonomy (NCBI): domain Eukaryota; kingdom Metazoa; phylum Chordata; class Amphibia; order Anura; family Ranidae; genus Aquarana; species Aquarana catesbeiana. The sequence goes on from NC_133329.1 coordinate 228,730,474, forward strand.
TAGCATCAGGTACCCCCATATACTACCTAATGAAGGTTTTAACCCCCTGATTGCCTCCTAGTTAACCCTTTCACTCCCTGTCACCAGTGATCACGGTATAAGTGTCACGGGTGATTTGTTTTTTATACCCGCCGTTTATTACCCAATAAAGGTTTAATCCCCTGATCGCCTGGTGGGTGATATCAGTTAGGTTTTAGTGTCAGTCAGGGCCTGCATCGCCCCAGGCAGCGTCAGATTAGTGCCAGTACCACTAACACCCACGCACACAGCATACACCTCCCTTAGTGGTATAGTGTCTGAACGGAACAATACTGATCAGATCTATACTAGTGTCCCCAGCAGTTTAGGGTTCCCAAAAACGCAGTGTTAGCGGGATCAGCCCAGATTCCTGCTAGCACCTGCGTTTTGCCTCTCCGCCCAGCCCAGCCCAGCCCAGCCCACTCAAGTGCAGTATCGATCGATCACTGTTACTTACTAAACATATAACTGCAGCTTTTGCAGCGTTAGCCCTGATCCCTGAGATCGCTAACAGTTTTTTTGGTAGCGTTTGATACAGTTGCTGACAGCCAGGAGCTTTTTTACCTGTGAGTCTCACTACTGTACCAGTAAATTTAGAGCTCAAAATGGCAAATCGAAGGTACAGTAGTAAAGAGGCCTACACGTTTCTGAGCATGACAGATAGTGAAGAGGAAGTCAATCATCTGTCAGATTCAGGCTCAGAATACGATCCTGTAGACCACAGCAGCTCCATGACAGATAGCTCTGACGACGGAATTGTGGTCCCTGCCAAGGTCAGGCGTACCAGACCTGGATCTTCTTCTGCTGTTGTTGAGGTGCAAGAACCGCAGGGCTCTTGTATGGAGCAGACAGCCAGTACTAGTGCCGCTCATCCTTCTGGTGAACTGGCAAGCTCCAGCAGCCTAGTACACCCTGGTCGTACATCCAGCAGTGCAGTATCACGTGGTGACGTGGCAAGTCCCATAAGTGCAGTTCAAGCTGGCGAGGTGACAAGCACAAGTAGTGTCCCGCTGCCACCAAGAAGACAAAGACAGGCCCGTCGTGCCCATAGTGTCCTTCATGCAGAATTTGCCAATCCTAATTGGGAGCCCACCACTTCTGCATCACCCGTACTTCCCCCATTCACTGGCCAACCCAGAATTCAGGTGGAAACATTTGATTTTACGTCACTTGATTTTTATTCACTGTTTTTCACTGAAGATCTCTATAGATCTATTGTGGACCAAAGTAATTTGTATGCTGGTCAATTAATCGCTGCTAATCCCCAGTCCTCCCTTGCCAGAGATTGGAAACCAATTACAGTTTCCAAATTTAAGACCTTTCTGGGCCTATCCCTTGACATGGGCATAGTTAAAATGAGTATGTTGCGGTCATATTGGTCCATTGACCCAATTCACCATATGCCTGTGTTCTCTGCCTCCATGGCCAGGGCACGATACGAGCAGATCTTGTGGTTCAGGCATTTCAACAACAATGAAGGGGGGGGGGTCAGGATGTATAAGCTCTGTGACAGGGCCACAGGTTATACATGTAGTTTTATGGTTTACGAGGGAAGAGATAGTCACGTAGAGCCACCGAACTGCCCAGATTACATAGGGAGTGCTGGCAAGATTGTGTGGGACTTGGTGTCACCCTTATTCGGAAAGGGGTACCATTTGTATGTGGACAATTATTACACGAGCGTGCCACTTTTTAGTCACTTGTTTGATCATCAGATTGGCGCATGTGGCACCGTGCAATCTAATCGCCGAGGCTTATCCCAGAGGCTTGTATATTCCCATCTCAGGCTGGGGGAGAGAGCCTGCTTGAAGTGTAATAACTTGCTCGCTGTGAAGTGGAGGGATAATAAGAATGTTTTCGTTCTGTCCTCCCTTCATGCAGAAGACACAACGGTCCAAATTCCTATAGTGTTGTGGAGAAACCCCTCTGTGTCCACGAATATAACCAAAATATGGGAGGGGTGGACCTCAACGACCCGTTGTTGACGCCGTACCTAGTTGCCCGTAAGGCCAGACGCTGGTATAAAAAAGTGTCTGTATACTTATTTCAATTGGCTTTGCTGAACACTCATGTGCTATGCAGAACTTCAGGATGGACTGAATCCTTCCTTAAATTCCACAAAGAGATCGTCAGAGCCCTTCTGTTTCCAGATGTTGCCCCTCCTCACCTTCCCAATCCAAATGTAGTAAGCCGGCTGCATGAATGGCATTTTCCATATGTCCTCCCAAGTACCCTTACCCAACGACCCCTTCAAAGAAGATGTCGTGTCTGTAGCATGCATGGATATAGGCGTGACACCCGCTATTATTGTCCCTCCTGTCCTGACAATCCTGGTCTTTGCATTGGTGAATGTTTTGAACGCTACACTAGTGGAGTTTTAACGTAGGGTACAGCACTGCACAGACTAGGACACACTTTCACAGGGTCTCCCAAGATGCCATCGCATTTTGAGAGACCCAAACCTGGTACTGAACCGTTACAGTTACAGTTACAAATAAAAGTGTAAAAAAAAAAATATATATAAAATAAAAAAACAAAAATAGTTGTCGTTTTATTGCTCTCTCTCTCTCTCTCTCTCTATTCTCTCTCTATTGTTCTGCTCTTTTTTACTGTATTCTATTCTGCAATATATGCAAACAGAGGAAGAATTTGGTGGGATTTTGTAGGCGCCAAATAAGTAATTTTAAACAGATACCAAAATAAAAAGTATAAATGACATTTTATTGAACATAAACAAAGTTTAAAAAATTATGCTGGCTATGCATAATATAGAGCTAACAGTGATATATGACAACATAGAAAATAAGGGGTCACTCAGCACTATAGTCCCGACATGTATCGCCCGTTGGGGCTTCCTCAGGGGATATGTGTTGAGGGACCAAGCTGGATATATCTCTGTTATAAAGATGCAACCAAAAATGAGAGGACGGACATTGCGCTGTATGGAAAGGGTTGGCCTGGGTGGGCCCAATTGGGGGCCGTGGGACCGTGTACAGGACAAATTGAGTCTAAAGGGAGGCAAGGACTACCAGATAAGAAGTTTGTCTTATGCAGGAAGATACACCAGAGTGGCAGCCTGTCCGTCATCAGATCAAGGGCAGTAATTTTAGCAGTAGACCTCCCCTGTAAATCTAAAGTGGTAACCTGTAAGGGCTTTTAAAGGCTTTTAAAAATGTATGTAGTTTGTCGCCGCTGCACGTTTGTGCGCAATTTTAAAGCATATCGTGTTTGGTATCCATGTACTCGACCTAAGATCATCTTTTTTATTTCATCAAACATTTTGGCAATATAGTGTGTTTTAGTGCATTCAAATTAAAAAAAGTGTGTTTTTTTCCCAAAAAAATGCATTTGAAAAATCGCTGTGTAAATGCTGTGAAAAAAAAAATTAAACACCCACCATTTTAATCTGTAGGGCCTTTGCTTTAAAAAAATATATATTGTTTGGGGGTTCAAAGTAATTTTCTTGCAACAAAAAAAATATTTTTTCATGTTAGAAGAGTGGGTGATGTGTGACATAAGCTTCTAAATGTTGTGCATAAAATGCCAGGACAGTTCAAACCCCCCCCCCCCCCAAATGACCCCATTTTGGAAAGTAGACACCCCAAGCTATTTGCTGAGAGGCATGTCGAGTCCATGGAATATTTTATATTTTGACACAAGTTGCGGGAAAAAGACTATTTATTTTATTTTTTTGCACAAAGTTGTCACTAAATGATATATTGCTCAAACATGCCATGGGCATGTGTGAAATTACACCCCAAAATACAAATACATTGTGTTGCTTCTCCTGAGTATGGGGATACCACATGTGTGAGACTTTTTGGGAGCCTAGCCGTGTACGGGACCCCGAAAACCAAGCACCGCCTTCAGGCTTTCTAAGGGTGTAAATTTTTGATTTCACTCCTCACTGCCTATCACAGTTTCGGAGGCCATGGAATGCCCAGATGGCACAACCCCCCCCCCAATGACCCCATTTTGGAAAGTAGATACCCCAAGCTATTTGCTGAGAGGTATGGTGAGTATTTTGCAGATCTCGCCTTTTTGTCAAAAAAGTTTTGAAAATTGAAAAAAGAAAAAAAAATACATTTTTCTTTTCTTTCTTCATTTTCAAAAACAAATGAGAGCTGCAAAATACTCACCATGCATACTTGCCAACTGTCCCGGATTTCTCGGGACATTCCCGGGACTTGGACGCCATTCCCGAATTCCTGGTGTCCCGGGAAATGTCCCGAGAAATCCGATTGTTCACGATTCGCCGCCGCCGCTAGAGGTCCGCGGCCGGCAGAGACAATGTCTCCGCCGGCCGCCATTTTGGTGAAGTTCAGGAAGGCGGCTGGGGGGGCTAGACGGAGCTCCTGCGTCGCCGCCCACCCTCCGCCCCGCCTCGCCCCGCCTACCCCCACCCCTTTCCATATCAGACTGGCAGCGGGGCGGGGGGGTAGGCGGGGCGAGGCGGAGGGTGGAAGGTGACGCATGAGCTCCGTCTAGCCCCCCCCAGCCGTCTTCCTGTCTGATAAGGAAAGGGGCAGGGTTCTAGCCATGCTACTACTAGGACACCTCTAAGGTAGGGAGGAGGGCGCACCGCTGTGGGACTCCTGATGTGAGGGGGGGCTCCTTTGGGGACACCTGATGCAAGGGGGGGTCCACTGGGGACACCTGATGTGAAGGGGGGCTCCACTGGGGACACCTGATGTGAAGGGGGCTCCACTGGGGACACCTGATGTAAAGGGGAGCTCCGCCGGGGACACATGTGAGGGGGGGCTCCGCCGGGGACACCTGATTTGAGGGGGGGCTCCGCAAGGGACACCTGATGTGAGGGGGGGCTCCGCCGGGGACACCTGATGTGAGGGGGGGCTCCGCAAAGGACACCTGATGTGAGGGGGGGCTCCGCAAGGGACACCTGATGTGAGGGGGGGCTCCGCAAGGGACACCTGATGTGAGGGGGAGCTCCGCTGGGGACTCCTGATGTGAGGGGGAGCTCCGCTGGGGACTCCTGATGTGAGGGGGGCTCCGCTGGGGACTCCCGATGTGAAGGGGAGCTCCGCTGGGGACACATGATGTGAGGGGGGCTCCGCTGGGGACTCCTGATGTGAGGGGGGCTCCGCTGGGGACTCCTGGTGTGGGGGGAGCTCCGCTGGGGACATCTGATGTAAGGGGGGCTCCGCTGGGGGCACCTGATGCAAGGACGGACTCTGCTGGGACATCTGACGCAAGGACGGACGGCTGGTGGCAGGCGAAGTGGCTAGTGACACGCTCAGGGATCCCACTGATTCTGCATTATGGTGAGTTGAATGAATTCATTTTGTATTACAATGTAATAATAGAAATAATGCACTTCAATCATCCTGACACCATAACAACCATGGTGCCGGGATGATTGAAGTGCTAACACCAGGTGTTTGGAGTATCTTTATCTGCTGATTGTTAAACTTTCTAGAATACACATATTTCTATTGTTGTGTAGGATCTGGGGCTGCTGTCCCGTCATTTCCCTCTCCCCCTCTAATCCCTCTAATCCCTCTCCCCCTCTAATCCCTCTCCCCTCTAATCCCTCTCTCCTTCTCCATCCCTCATTCATCTCAGACTCTAACCACACCCTCGTGAGCCACGCCCATTTAAGCCATGCCCACTATGACGTGTAAACCACGCCCATTTTTCGCCGCGGCGTGCTTCGCGCGCCGCACTTGTATATTTTTCCTAAGCCATGCCTATAAACGAATGCCCCGCCCCCTAATTATTCTACGGCTCCGCCTACAGCCACAAACGTGTCCCACATTTTTTTTTTACAATGTTGGCAACTATGACCATGGCTCTCAGCAAATAGCTTGGGGTGTCTACTTTCCAAAATGTGGTCATTTGGGGGGGTTGTGCCATCTTGGCATTTTGTGGCCTTCAAAACTGTGATAGGTAGTGAGGAGTGAAATAAAAAATGTACGCCCTTAGAAATCCTGAAGGCAGTGCTTGGTTTTTGGGGTTCTGTACACGGCTTGGCTCCCGAAAATTCTCACGCGTGTGGTATACCCGTACTCAGGAGAAGCAGCAAAATGTATTTTGGGGTGTAATTCTACATCTAACCATGGCATGTGTGATCAATATATCATTTAGTGACAACTTTGTGTAATTTTTTTTGTTTTGTCATTTTTCAATCACTTGTGACAAAAAAATAAAATATTCAATGGGCTCAACAAGTTTCAGCAATTTCCTTGGGGTGTCTACTTTCCAAAATGGAGTAATTAGGAGGGGGTTGTACTGCCCTGCCATTTTAGCACCTTAAGAAATGAGATAGGCAGTCATAAACTAAAAGCTGTGTAAATTCCAGAAAATGTACCCTAGTTTGTAGACGCTATAACTTTTGCGCAAACCAATAAATATACGCCTATTGACATTTTTTTTACCAAAGACATGTGACTGAATACATTTTGGCTGAAATGTATGACTAAAATTGAGTTTATTGGATTTTTCTTATAACAAAAAGTAGAAAATCTAATTCTTTTTTCAAAATGTTTGGTCTTTTTCCATTTATATTGCAAAAAATAAAAATCGCACAGGCAATCAAATACCATCAAAAGAAAGCTCTATTTGTGGGAAAAAAAGGACGCAAATTTCATTTGGGTACAACATTGCATGACGCGCCATTACCAGTTAAAGCAGCGCAGTGCCAAATTGTAAAAAGTGCTCTGGTCATTGAGCTGCCTAATCTTCCAGGGCTGAAGTGGTTAAACCCTATTTTGAAATATGTTAACCTTGTCTCTTGACCTTGTCTCTTGAAAAGCGTTACTGTATAGTACAAATCCTCTGAACATACCTGTCTGTGGTGACAGTGTGTGTTGCAGACATTCATTCCAAAATCATAGTTGGTATTGCTAAGATTGGGAGTTTCCTCCTTCTCAGTAAAAAGAGGGTGGTGGTTGATTAAAGGGTTAATTGCTTAATTAACGCAGCCCAGTGACAATCACTCTCAGGCTGATGGCGCCTAGATAGGGTCCCACAAGTTGGAAAATCTTTGTGCAGGGTGCAGCTTAGAGTGGCATTGTTACATACAGTGCTTTGTAAAAGTATTCACCGTCCTTGACTTTTTACCTATTTTGTTACATTACAGCCTTTCGTTCAATGTTTTTTTAATCTGAATTATATGTGATGGATCAGAACACAATAGTCTAAATTGGCGAAGTAAAATTAGAAAAATATATACATAAAACTATTTTTCAGAAATAAAAAAATGATAATTGGCATGTGCGTATGTATTCACCCCCTTTGTTATGAAGCCCATAAAAAGCTCTGGTGCAACCAATTACCTTCAGTAGTCACATAATTAGTGAAATGATGTCCACCTGTGTGCAATCTAAGTGACACATGATCTATCATTACATATACACACCTTTTTGAAAGGCCCCAGAGGCTGCAACACCTAAGCAAAAGGCACCAATAACCAAACACTGCCATGAAGACCAAGGAACTCTCCAAACAAGTAATTTGTCAATGTTGGTCATGGTCATGGTCAATGTTGTTGAGAAGTACAAGTCAGGGTTAGGTTATAAAAAAATATCCAAACCTTTGATGATCCCTAGGAGCACCATCAAATCCATCATAACCAAATGGTAAGAACATGGCACAACAGCAAACCTGCCAAGAGACAGCCACACCAATACTCACAGACAGGGAAAGGAGGGCATTAATCAGAAAGGCAACACAGAGACCTAAGGTAACCCTGGAGGATCTGCAGAGTTCCACAGCAGAGACTGGAGTATCTGTACATAGGACGACAATAAGCCGTACGCTCCATAGAGTTGGGCTTTATGGCAGAGTGGCCAGAAGAAAGCCATTACTTTCAGCAAAAAACAAAATGACACATTTTAAGTTTGCAAAAAGGCATGTGGGAGACTCCCAAAATGTATGGAGGAAGGTGCTCTGGTCTGATGAGACTAAAATTTTACTTTTTGTCCATCAAAGAAAACACTATGTTTGGCGCAAACCCAACACATCACATCACCCAAAGAACGCCATCCCCACAGTGAAACATGGTGGTGGCAGCATCATGCTGTGGGGATGTTTTTCAGCAGTCGAGACTGGGAAACTGGTCAGAGTTGAGGGAAAGATGGATGGTGCTAAATACAGGGATATTCTTGAGCAAAATCTGTACCACTCTGTGTGTGATTAGAGGTTAGGATGGAGGTTCAACTTCCAGCAGGACAATGACCCCAAATACACTGCTAAAGCAATACTTGAGTGGTTTAAAGGGAAACATGTAAATATGTTGGAAAAGCCTAGTCAAAGCCCAGACCTCAATCCAATAGAAAATCTGTGGTCAGACTTAAAGATTGCTGTTCACAAGCGCAAACCATCCAACTTGAAGGAGCTGGAGCTGTTGTGCAAGGAGGAATGGGCAAAATCCCAGTTGTAAGATGTGGCAAGCTCATAGAGACTTATCCAAAGCGACTTTGGAGCTGTGATAGCCGCAAAAGGTGGCTCTACAAAGTATTAACTTTAGGGGGGTGAATAGTTATGCACATTGACTTTTTCTGTTATTTTGTCCTATTTGTTGTTTGCTTTATAATAAAAAAAAATCTTCAAAGTTGTCGGCATGTTCTGTAAATTAAATTAAGCAAATCCTCAAACAATCCATGTTAATTCCAGGTTGGGAGGGACCAAAACACGAAAAATGCCAAGGGGGTGAATATTTTTGCAAGGCACTTAAGTGACAGCACGGTGTGAGATTGGCCAATCCTTTGTCATGAATTGGTGAGGAGAGCTGGTATCTGATTTGATAGTCATTTGCATCACAGGTACATGTACATGTTTGCACTCCTTTATGTGCAAATGCACATGCCCATGCAGGTTACTGGAAGGGATTATCCTCCTGCAGAATTTAGAGGTCAGTAAGAATGCAGAGAGCAGGATCAGTAGTATGTAGTGCAGAGTGTAGGGGTCAAAATAGTATGTAACACAGAGTTCAGAAGTCAGTTGTATATCATGCACAGTGAAGAGAAGTGAAGTAATAAAGAATGCAGAGGTCAGTAGTAAGTTACACAGAATGCAGAGGTCAGTAGTAAGTAATGCAAAGTGCAGTAGTCAGGAGTAATAATGCAGTGTAGAGGTCAGAAGTAATTATTGCAGATTTTAGAAGTCAGTTGCATGCAAAACAAAGTGCAGAGGTCAGTAGTAAATAATGCATGGTGCAGAGGTCAGGAATATGGAACACAGAAAGCAGGGGGTCAGTAGTAATGCAGAGTCAGTATTAACCGGTTCAATACCGGGCATTTTCACCCCCTTCCTTCCCAGACCAATTTTTAGTTTTCAGCGCTGTCGCACTTTAAATGACAATTGCGCAGTCGTGCGATGTTGTACCCAAACAAAATTGATGTCCTTTTTTCCCCCACAAATAGAGCTTTCTTTTGGTGGTATTTGATCACCTCTGCGTTTTTTATTTTTTGCGCTATAAACAAAAGAAGAGCGACAATTTTGAAAAAAACACAATATTTTTTACTTTTTGCTATAATAAATATCCCAATTTTTTTTTTTAAAAACTAATTTTTTCCTCAGTTTCGGCCGATACATATTCTTCTACATATTTTTGGTAAAAAAAATCGCAATAAGCGTATATTGATGGTTTGCGCAAAAGTTATAGTGTCTATAAAATACGGGATAGATTTATGGCATTTTTTAAAAAAAATTATTTATTTATTTTTTTTACTAGTAATAGCTGCGATCGCAACTTTTTTTCGTGACTGCGACATTATGGCGGACACATCGGACACTTTTGACACATTTTTGGGACCATTCACATTTATACAGCGATCAATGCTATAAAATTGCATTGATTACTGTGTAAATGTGACAGGCAGTGAAGGGGTTAACCACTAGGGGGCGGGGAGGGGTTAAATGTGTTTCCTAGGGAATGCTTCTAACTGTAGGGGGAGGGGACGCACAAGGGGAGGAGACTGATTAGTGTTCCACTGTTCTGGGAACACAGATCGCTCTCCTCTGAGCTGACCGGACGTGGATCTCTGTGTTTACACACAGAGATCCACGGTCCGGGCCGGTTAACGGGCAATCGCGGGTGCCCGGCGGACATCGCGGCCGCCGGGCACACACACTGGGTCCCGAGCAACGCGGCGGGTGCGCGCGCCCCCTAGGCGGCCGGGAACCCGAGGCCGTCATATGACGTCCACCCAGGATGGGAGATCCCATCTGTGGACGTCATATGTCTATAGACGGGTAGGGAAGTGGTTAAGGATCATAGAGTTCAGAGGTCATTAGTAAGTAATGTAGAGTTCAGATTTCAAAAGTAAGTAACACAGACTTTAGAGGCCAGCAGCAAGTAATGGACAACGCAGTATGATTAATATGATTAAAGCGGACCTTCAGTCATTTTTTTAACTTTCCTTCTATTAAATTTTCTGCTCTTGTTTTACCTTTGGATAGTAAAACATTTTTTTTTCTGCCAGTAAATACCTTATACAGCCCACTTCCTGTTTATTGTCTGGTCATTAGCCTATGCTTATGACATCGTGCACAGCTCTCTCTCTATCTCTCACTCTTGTGAGCGTTTGCCAGGAAGGGAGGGGGGATGAGTCATAAGAGGGCCAATGAGAGCTGCAGAGCTGGAGGTGTGCCTCTGTGTGTCTGTGTAAATCCAGGAAGTGAATAGGCAGCAGCTTCAGCTGCCCACAGTTAAAATGGTTGCAGCCAGACTCAGTGGGGGGAGATTTTTCCAGCATATTTGGCAAGTACAGAATCACAGTATATATAAAATAATATGCAAAGTCTTTGGAGGGACGCTTCAGAATGGCAAAGATGTTTTTATTACAGTTTATGTGAGCAAACTGCAGTTCCTCTTTAATAATACCTTCTAATAATACTGCACTATTAACTTTAAAAGTAGACAGCTGCAAGCACCACAATATGACAATATTGTATAAACGCAGAAAAATATAGACAATGCCGCGCTACATTAATTAATATATAGTGACTTTTACTAAAAATAAATGTTAAATTGTGTATGCCAAAGAGAAAAGAAACATATAATCATATGGATATCCATACAATTCAGTGACTGTGGGTCATCTTGTGAATGTGGGATTGTGTACGCCATTCGATTTGAGCAAACAGGCATTGATCTTGGACTAGTATTACGTGGGGAAGATAGGGGCACTCAGACCCCAGATTATGTCTATTCAGACGAAACAGGTTCGGTTGACGCTCATTTAACCACCATGTTTACTATAAGGACACTGGACTGTTTGATGACATGCTTGTTTATTTTATTTTTGATGTAAGTGCAATATTCCTTTAATAAATAGCATTTTAAATGATTTTGCACTATGTGGAGAACTCTTTTACTTTTATGATGATTGACCTACCGAGAGGTTTACCCTGTTTGATGTGGAATTGATCGTGACCGGCCATACAATGAGAAGCTTGGGAGAGCTTATTCTCCTGATTCACGTCTGACTCGGTATTGATAGCACATGAGTCCGTCCAATCTGGTAAGCGTACCCTAACCCCCTCGGTGGTGGCAGATTATACACTTGGGTGATTTCTGTGGATTGGCTTGGTTACCTTCTATCAACACTGAAGTTCAACACATCTAAAATTATACTTCTTTGAAGGTTTCTACGTTGATGACACCTTATGGACTTTTTTAATTTAATTCACATTCACTGAATTGGTGTGGATATCCATATGATTATACATTTTTTACTCTTTGGCATACACAATTTAACCTTGTCACTATAGTCCTTATATTGTTGTTTTTAGTACAATGGACAATGCAGTGTCAGTAGGGATGAGCTTAACGTTTGGACCGAACCTTGACTATTCAGGCGCTCAAATGAACAAACATTTGCCCATTCAGCAGGAGTCGAACATCAATGTATAATAGCAGCATTCTTACTGTGATTATACATAACAGCTTTTCATGTTATGTATACATGTTAAGATCATCTGCAGGTGCAGGCACCACTGAGTCCTTTAAGGGGAGCTACAGGCTCCCCTCAAAAAATGTATTTGCATTGACAAAACAGCTTATTCCAATGTTGAGAGGACAAGGGTCTCTTCCTTGCCAATGTGTGGTGGTGGGTAACGTTGTCTGTGGACGGGGGGCTTATTGAAATATAGAACACTATGTTAACATCAAAGATGCCACCCAGGTGAAAGATTAAAGTGTTACTAGACTACATAGAGGCTGTCTGAAAAAATACGACAGAGTCTGGAGTAAGTGGTTAGCGGAACCCTCTACTGCTGCAGCAGACTAGGAATCCTCCCTGATATATGATGACCTCCCTTGAAACTCTAATAGACCGATAGCACGATAATTTAGGTGAGCTAGCTCATTATCAGCCACCTTTGGAGCATGAGCCAGGCCAGCCCATTGATGTCGATATACTACGGTAGTTGTAAATATTCTAACGCTTCTTGGTAATGTAAGGATACCTTGTGACCCCCTGCGCGGGTCCCTTCCCTGTTAATAGCCAGATGTTGACTGTGCTGTTGTATGCTTGTATTGTCTATGTGTTTTGTTAAGAAAAATAAAAAAAAGTTTTCCAAAAAAAAAACGAAATTTGCGTCCTTTTTTTTCCTACAAATAGAGCTTTCTTTTGATGGTATTTGATTGCCTCTGCAATTTTTATTTTTTTGCGATATAAACGGAAAAAGACCGAAAATTTTGAAAAAAAATGATATTTGCTACTTTTTGTTATAAGAAAAATCCAATAAACTCAATTTTAGTCATACATTTAACGCCAGTTCACACCATAGAAACGCAGTCTGGATGCGCTCCAGATGCTTTTTTGCATACCGCGTTTTTAATGTGCTCCAGTGCGTTTTTGATGCGTTTTTGGTGTGTTTTTGATACAGCGCAGTGCATTTTTCCCCCCTTTTTTTCCTTAACCTTAAATAAGAGCATGGGTGTTCCAGTGCATTTAGGTGCGTTCCAGTGTGTTCCCCTGAGTTTTTGGTGCTTTTTACAGTGTTCCAGTACAGTCCAGTGCAGGAAAAATGCAGCATGTTCTACTTTTTTTCTGGAACTGGAACACACTGGAACTGCAAGCACTGGTGTGAACTGCCATTGATAACCATATAACCTGCTTACTATGCAGAAAAAAAACGCACTGGACTGCATGTATTCAAAATGTATTCAGCCGCATGTCTTCTTGAGGTGTTAAAATGGCAGGGCAGTACAACCCCCCCCCAAATGACCCTATTTTGACACCCCAAGGAAATTGCTGAGAGGCTCGTTGAGCCCATTGAATATTTAATTTTTTTGTCACAAGTGATTGAAAAATGTCAAAAAAAAAACATTACACAAAGTTGTCACTAAATAATACATTGCTCACACATGCCATGGTTATATGTGGAATTACATCCAAAAATACATTCTGCTGCTTCTCCTGAGTACGGGGATACCACATGTGTAAGACTTTTTGGGAGCCTAGTAGTGTACAGGACCCCGAAAACCAATCACCGCCTTCAGGATTTCTAAGGGCGTAAATTTTTGATTTCACTCTTCACTACCTATCACAGTTTCGAAGGCCATAAAATGCCCAGATAGCACAAACCCCCCCCCCTCCCCCAATGACCAAATTTTGGAAAGTAGACACCCCAAGCTATTTGCTGAGAGGCATGTTGAGTCCATGGAATATTTTACATTTTGCCACAAGTTGCGGGAAAATTACAACTTTTTTTTTTTTTTGCACAAATTTGTCACTTCATGATATATTGCTCAAATATGCCATGGTTATATGTGGAATTACACCCCAAAATACATTCTGCTGCTTCTTCTGAGTACGGGAATACCACATGTGTGAGACCTTTTGGGAGCCTAGCCGTGTACAGGACCCCGAAAACCAATCACCGCCTTCAGGCTTTCTAAGGGCGCAAAATGGCGATTTTACTGCTCACTACCTATCACAGTTACGGAGGCCATGAAATGTCCCGATAGCACAAAACCCCCCCCCAAATTACCCCATTTTGGAAAGTAGACACCCTAAGGTATTTACTAAGAGGCACGGTGAGTATTTTGCAGCTCTCATTTGTTTCTGAAAATTAAGAAAGAAAAGAAAAATGTATTTTTTTTTCTTTTTTCAATTTCAAAACTTTGTGACAAAAAGCGAGATCTGCAAAATACTCTTCATGCCTCTCAACAAATAGCTTGGGGTGTCCACTTTCAAAAATGGGGTCATTTGGGGGGGGTTTGTGCTATCTGGGCATTTCATGGCCTCCGAAAACTGTGATAGGTAGTGAGGAGTGAAATAAAAAGTTACGCCCTTAGAAAGCCTGAAGGCGGTGATTGGTTTTTGGGGTCCTGTATGCGGTTAGGCTCCCAAAAAGTCTCACACATGTGGTATCCCCATACTCAGGAGAAGCAGCAGAATGTGTTTTGGGGTGTAATTTCACATATGCCCATGGGAAAGTTTGAGCAATATAAAATTTAATTACAACTTTCTGTTAAAAAAAAAAATGAATTTTCCCGAAACTTGTGGCAAAATATGAAATATTCCATGTACTCAACATACCTCTCAGCAAATAGCTTGAAGTGTCTTCTTTCCAAAATGGGGTCATTTGGGGGGGGGGTGCTATCTTGACATTGTCCTGGCATTTTATGCACAACATTTAGAAGCTTATGTCACACATCACCCACTCTTCTAACCACTTGAAGACAAAGCCCTTTCTGACACTTTTTGTTTACATGAAAAAAATTATTTTTTTTTGCAAGAAAATTACTTTGAACACCCAAACATTATATATTTTTTAAAGCAAATGCCCTACAGATTAAAATGGTGGGTGTTTCATTTTTTTTTTCACACAGTATTTGCGCAGCAATTTTTCAAACGCATTTTTTTGGGAAAAAACACACTTTTTTTTATTTCAATGCACTAAAACACACTATTTTGCCTAAATGTTTGATCAAATTAAAAAGATGATCTTATGCCGAGTACATGGATACCAAAAAAGACATGCTTTAAAATTGCGCACAAGCGCACAGCGGCGACAAATTACATATATTTTTAAAAGCTTTTAAAAGCCTTTACAGGTTACCACTTTAGATTTACAGAGGAGGCCTACTGCTAAAATTACTCCCCTTGATCTGACCTTAGCGGTGATACCTCACATGCATGGTGCAATTGCTGTTTACATATGACACCAGACCGACGCTTGCGTTCACCTTTGCGTGTAAACACGGGGGGACAAGGGTGCTTTTTTTTTTTTTATTATTTATTTTGCTTTTTTTTTTTTTTTTTTTTTTTTTAAATCTTTTTATTTGAAGAAAATTTTTCATTACAACAAACAAATAATAAAGGAACAAGGGATATTATCATAAATAAGAACACATTAATACCTATCCCTACATTATTATCATTCTAATGTGCGTCGGTTCAAATCGCCCATAGGCAGTAGACTTAGAGAATAATTTCTTCCTTTTTCCCCCCATTCGTTCTCCCACCCCCTATCCACACCCCATCATACACTTTGCCATACATTTTATTGTTTATTAAACCAACCCCCCCCCCATATCATCCACATCCCACCCCCCCATCAATCCAACCCCTTCCTGGTCCAGCCATGCTTTCCATATTTTTTCGAATTTCTTATAATTACCCCTCTTCTTGTATATATACTTCTCTCTGCAGATCACCTCCCTAACTGCATTCACCCATTCTGGAACCGTCGGTGCTTCCTTTCTCTGCCAATACTGTGCAATAAGCTTTTAACCCTGAAATAGGCATCTAACCCTTGCTGTCTGTATGTCCCTTGAGGCCACTTTATCCCCCGTTAATCCCAACAAGCACTCTCTCGCCTCCAATCTCAACGACGTCCCAAACACCAAATTTATCTTTTCCACAACCCCTTTCCAATATATATGTAGTTTGGGGCATCGCCAAAACATGTGAATCAGGTCTCCGTACCCTCCCCCACATCTCTGGCACTTTGGATCGGGCCTCTTACCCCACTTAAATAATTTCAATGGTGTATAATATGCCCTATAGGAAAGATAAAAATGAGACATCACCTGTGAAGGAGAGAGAGTGACCCTAGACCCCAGCGACAGAACCTGCTTCCATTGATCATCGGACAGTGCTCCCACATCTCCCTCCCATTTAATCCTATTTTTATTTTCCACCATGCCCTCCTGGGCTGATGCCTTCAGGCATCCATAAATGTCAGAGATCAATCCCTTCATAGTATGTGCATCAATGAGCTTTCTCAGAGAGGTCATTTCGCACCACACTGGCGCATCCTTCCCAAATTGTGCCTCTAGGGCATGCCTGAGTTGCAAATACCTGTAAAATGACCTATTAGAGATTGCATACTCCTCTACCAGCTCCTGGAAAGATTTTAACCTCCCCTCTCTATATACCTGTGCCAGGCAATGGATACCCTGGAAGTCCCACTCCTCAAAGTGTCCCATTTTTTTGAGCTCGTTGAGGTTATTATTATCCCAGAGTGGAGAAAATTCTGCAAAGCCAGTATAACCCAGAGTTCTTTTAACTTGTACCCAAGCCTTAACCATCAACTGGGTAGTGGGGCATTTAGTACCAAATGAGTCTGCCTCTAGTGCCTCTGCGATCGTGTCATGGCCGGTATCATTGAACAAGACACTACCGCCCACTCCTTCATCCCTTGGCCTATTACTACCTCCCATTTGCTGCAGTTGGGATGCCAGAAAGTATCCGTACGGGTCCGGTACTGCCAGGCCGCCTTTCGCCTCTGGCTGTCGCAACGTCCACAAACTGATCCTAGCCGCCCGTTTTTCCAAATAAGTTCTCTGAACACACTGTCTATTTTTTTGAACCAGTGCTTAGGAATCCACACAGGAGAATTCTGCAAAACATATAAAAGTTGGGGTAGCCAGACCATCTTGATCAGGTTGCAGCGTCCGGCAACCGAGAGGGGCAGGCGACCCCACACCCGACACTTCTGCTTCAGCTTTTTCATAAGTGGGACTAAGTTACCGGATATATACTGTCCTGGATCTCTAGTTATATTAATGCCCAGATATTTCATTTGGCTGACTATTTTAACTTGGGATGCTTGACAAGGAAGGGGTTCATTCAGAGGATCTATAGGTAAGATTACTGATTTCTCCCAGTTAATTAATAACCCAGAGAAAACGCCAAATTCCTCAACTATCCCTATGGCTGTTTTCAATTAATTCTGCGTATCTGCCAAGAACAGCATAATATCATCTGCATACATGGCCACTTTGTCCACCCCCCTCCTTCTTTTAAATCCCTGCACCCCTTGCGCCACCCCTTGTGCCATCCTCAGAGCTATCGCCAAGGGCTCAATTGCTAGGGCGAATTGCTAGGGCGAAGAGCCTTCGATTCCAGGGAATCGAAGGCTCTAGCCGCGTCCAATGAAAGGGCCGCTCTCCCCCCACTATTTTCCACAGGTATTTGCATATTCAGGTACACTCGTCTTATGTTCGTGCTCGTAGATCTATTCGGGATAAACCCAGTCTGATCCGTATGTATTAGTTTGGAGATTATCTTATTCAGCCTTGCGGCCATTACTTTTGCCAAGATCTTCACGTCCGAACACAAGAGCGAGATAGGCCTGTATGAGGTCATATCTATTGGGTTCTTTCCTTCTTTCAACAGGGTTATTACAATAGCTTCTGACATAGATGAAGACAGGACCCTGTCCTCCCTGGCTCCGTTAAACACCTCCAAGAGTAGGGGCAGTAATGACTATCTTTTCCCTCATAAACCATAAAACTATATGGATAGCCTATTGCCATGTCACAGAGCTTTTACATCTTGACCCCATATCTGGCACGCTTGCTAGGAGTAAACAAGGATGCAAACTGTTAGTTGAAGTGGTTTACGAAGGGCCTAATTTTGTAGAGCCAATCAAACACAGGGTCACCCCGAGGACGACAGAGTTCATTATCATTGAAGTGCATGAACTGCAAGATCTGCTCGTATCGTGTCCTGGTCATGGAGGCAGAGAACACAGGCATATGGTGAATTGGGTCGGTGGACCAATATGACCGCAACTCACTCTTTTTAATTATGCCCATGAGGAGGGCTAGGCCCAGGAACTTCTTAAATTTGGAGACCGTAATAGGTCTCCAATCTATGGCAAGGGTCAACTGGGGATTAGCGGCGATGAATTGACCAGCATACAAAATGCTTTGGTCCACAATAGATCTATAGAGATATTCCGTGAAAAACAGCGAATAAATATCAAGAGACGTAAAATCAACTGTTTCCACCTGAATTCCGGGTTGGCCAGTGAATGGGGGAAGTATGGGTGCTGCAGAAGTGGTGGGCTCCCAATTAGGATTGGCAAATACAGCAGGAAGGGCACTATGGGCTCGACGGGCCTGTGTTTGTCTTCTTGGTGGCTGTGGGACACTACTCGTGCTAGCCACCTCACCAGCTTGAACTGCACTTATGGGACTCAGAACATCACCAAGTGTTACAGCAGTGCTGGATGTATGACCAGGATGTACTAGGCTGCTTGTGCTTGCCAGTTCACCAGAAGGATGAGCAGCACTAGTACTGGCTGTCTGCTCCATACAAGAGCCCTGCGGTTCTTGCACCTCAACGACAGCAGAAGAATGGGGTCGGGTACGCCTGACCTTGGCAGGGACCACTACTCCGTCATCAGAGCTATCTGTCAGGGTGCCGCTGCTGTCTACCGGTTCTGAGCCTGAATCTGACAGATGAGTGACTTCCTCTTCACTATCTATCATGCTCAGAAACGTGTAGGCCTGTACTGTACCTTCGATTTTACAATTTGGTCTCTAAATTTACTGGTACAGTAGTGAGACTCACACGAAAAAGAGCTCCTGACTGTCAGCGACTGCTTCAAACGCTACGAAAAAAACTGTTAGCATTCACACGGATCAGGCCTGACTCTGCGAATGCTACAGTTATATGTTTAGTGTTTTTGTAAGTGACAGTGATCGATTGATACTGCACTTGGGTGAGCTAGGCTGGGCAGAGGGGCAAAACGCAGGTGCTAGCAGGTATCTGGGCTGATCCTGCTAACACTGCGTTTTTTGGGAACCCTAAACTGCTGGTGACGCTAGTATAGATCTGATCAGATATTGATCCGTTCAGACACTATATTACTAAAGGAGGTGTATGGTGCATGCGTGGGTGTTAGCCCTTCTGGCACTAATCTGACACTGCCTGGGGCTACGCAGACCCTATCTGACACTAAAACATAACTGATATCACCCGCCGGGTGATCAGGGGGTTAAACCTTTATTTAGGTAATATACAGCGGGTGCCCTGATGCTATAAAAAAAACTAGCTAACCAGCGTCACTGTGACACTAATACAATGATCACTGGTGATAGGGGGTGATCAAGGAGTTAAACCTTTATTAGGGGGGTTAGGGGGGTCCCTAGACCTATCTGGGCCTACCACTAAGTACCCTAACACTGATTTTTGTCACTAATGACACCAGTACAGTGATCAAAAAAAATATAAACACTGCACTGGATGACACAGTGACAGGGGGTGAAGGGGTTAACTGGGGGGCATTCGGGGGGGTGATCGTGGGGTGACAAGTGTACCTACATGAACTGGTGTCAGTGCACTTACTCTGAGATGCCCTCTCCTTTCTCTCTGGAACGGAAAAGAGTTCCACGAGGAGAGATGACATCACTTCCCCTGCTGTGTTTACACTTACACATGCAGGGGAAGGATTTCATTCCCCAGGACCAATCACCAGGTCCAGGCCAGAAATCATTGGCCTGGGCCTGGGGACTGATCGTGTCATAAACCAGATGTGACCAGAACTGTGTGACTGCGACAGAGTGAACCAGACATAAATAGGTGAAAGTAAGTAAGTTTATTAAAGTAAATGCATATAAATGTGAACACACCACCAATACAAACATAGTGAACAAACCAAACAACCAAACAGTGATAATAAACCAACCAGCATATATAGCAAAAGGGATTACCAGAATCGTAGTCAAGCCAGGCCCAAAAACAGGAGATCAGCAGATGGGGGGCCAGGAGTAAACAGACAGGGAACAAGATGGAAGGGATCAGGCTGCAGGGCAAGGATCCAGGGATACAGGAACAGATACAAACAGGTTCAGGATACAGGATACAGGAATCAGGGTTCAGGATCAGGATAACAGATTAACAGGCTGCAGGTCAGGGCACAAGGACAACAGACTCAGGTGATGCCTGATTGCAGGAGATGATGTCAGCCCCACACTGCCAGGAACCACCCGCTGGTGGACGCCAGTACTGCGGCCCAAAGATCACATAATACTACCAACAGGGGAAAGCTCCCCTGACAGTTCCAGACTGCCAGGAGACACCTGCTGGTGGACCACAGTACTGCACGCTAAATATTAGGCAGTGTCATCAGCGGATGGAACCTTTCCTGACAGATCGGTTCTGAAGCAAATCCGATCATCGAGGCCGCCTAGGGGGCACATGCGCTCGCCCACCAGGCGGCCGTGCGCGACGTATAGCTACGATGCTTCGCCCAGCCGGGCCAACCTGCCGCAGTATAACTGCAGTGGCTGGTCTGGAACTGGTTAAAGAGGAGTTTCAGGCTCCCCAAAAAAATTTAAGTCAGCAGCTACAAATATTGTTTTATATAAAGACATATAAAGACAATACAGATCTGATCACAGATGTGGAGATACGGGTCAATTTAGGAAACAGGGATCACAGATCAATTAGCTTCAGTATAAATCACACAAATAGGAAACGTAAGGGGAATACAAAGACACTGAATTTCAAAAGAGCCAACTTCCCTAAACTACGAACCCTGCTAGAAGATAATAATTGGCATAAAATCTTAAGAACAAAGAACATGGAGGAGAGATGGGTTTGCTTTAAGAGCATATTAAATAAGGGCATTAGCCAGGGCATCCCATTGGAAAATAAATATTAAAGAGCAAATAAAAGTCCTGGGTGGTTTAATTCCAAATGCATATAAAAGCAAAGGAGAAGGCCTTCAAAAAATACAAGGCTGAGAGATCATCGTCAGCATTCAAACTTTACAAAGAATGCAATGAGAAATGTAAGGGTGCAATGAGGGCGGCTAAGATAAAACACGAAAGACACATAGCGGAGGAGAGCAAAAAAAAATGGCAAGAAATTCTTTAAGTATTTAAACAGTAAAAGAGGAAGGACAGACCATATTGGCCCCATAAAGAATGAGGAATCTGGTTACAAAGGATGGTGAGATGGCAAAGGTATTGAATTTATTCTTCTCCTCAGTCTTCACGAGGGAATCTGGGGGCTTCAGTAACCAAAACTGCAGTGTTTATCCTCATGACACGTCACAGGAAGCATCCTCTGTCACGTACCTTGAAGGTGAGCCTGACGTGCAGAGGGAGACCTCTCGTACGGCTCTGGTACCGGGATCACTGGAGTGGAAACAGTGACCCTCGGAGCACAGCGAGGTAGGAGAGCCTGCAGGCTCCGCTTGACTGAAGATGGACTCCGCTTGGCGGAGACAGGAACAGGCTTGATTGCTGCGGATTCAGGAACGCTGACAAGTAGCAGGCAGGAGCGCACAGATGCAGGACTTGTAGGCAGATGCACACAGATGCAGGACTTGTAGGCAGATGCACACAGATGCAGGACTGCAGGCAGGAGCAGGGTCAGACAAGCCAGGTCCCAGCAGCGGATCAATCTGACAGAAGCAGCAGGCAGAGAATGGTCAAAGCCCAGGCCGGATCGGCAACAGGAGATCAAACAAACAAACAAGAACACAGAGCAGGTCAAAGGCAAGCCAAGAGGTCAGGACTGGAGACAGCAGCGAGGTCAGGAGAAGCTGGGTAACACTGATGCAGGTTCAGGATCAGGTACAGGATGAGCTGCAGATCAGACAGCAAGGATGCATTCTGAAGAGGCCCCTTTTAAGGATCACTGGGCGCCAAAGCTGTGTTACTGTGCGCTCGTCCGCGATGTGTGCATGCGCACTGGCGCACGTCTATTCACTGCTGAATGCCTATGGACTGGAACACATCCCAAGGGACCCATTAGCCCGCAGCCAGTTGCAGAGCCATGCGCAGTACGTCCATGACACCCTCATGGCTAACAGAGGACAGAATTAGAAATAGACTTGAAAAACATAACATTATTAAGTCATCAGGACCAGATGGCTTGCACCCAAGGGTCTTTAGGGAACTCAGTCAAGTAATAGCCAGACCATTGTTCTTAATCTTTACTGACAGTCTAATGACTGGGATGGTACCAGCTGATTGGAGGAAAGCCAATGTAGCACCAATATTTAAAAAAGGGCCAAAATACATTCCTGGGATATACCGACCAGTTAGCCTAACATCAATAGTATGCAAGCTCTTGTGGGGATGATAAGGGACTATTTACAAGATTTTAGTAATGAAAATGGTATCGTTAGCAGTAACCAGAATGGATTAATGAAGAATCGTTCTTGGCAAACCAGTCTATTAACCTTCTATGAGGAGGTGAGCTGCCATCTAGATAAAGGGAGGCCTGTAGACGTGGTGTATCTGTATTTTGCAAAAGCATTTGATACAGTTCCCCATAAATGTTTACTGTACAAAGTAAGGTGCATTGGCATGGACTATAGGGTGAGTATATGGATTGAATGCCAAGCTGCTGCAAACAACGCAAACAGAATATTGGCATGCATTAAAAAGGGGATTAACTCAAGAAAAAAAACAATAATTCTCCCACTCTACGCGACTCTGGTCCGGGCGCACGTGGAGTATGCTGTCCAGTTCTGGGCACCAGTCCTCAGGTGCTGGAAATGGAGCGAGTACAGAGAAGGGCAACAAAACTAATAAAGGGACTGGGGGACATTAGTTGTGAAGACAGGTTACGAGCACTGAACTTATTCTCTCTGCAGAAGAGACGCTTGAGAGGGGATATGATTTCAATTTACAAATACCATACTGGTGACCCCACAATAGAGATAAAACTTTTCCGTGAAAGGGAGTTTAATAGGACACGTGGCCACTCATTAAAATTAGAAGAAAAGAGGTTTAACCTTAAACTGTGTAGTGGGTTCTTTACTGTAAGAGCGGCAAGGATGTGGAATTCCCTTCCACAGGCAGTGGTTTCAGCGGGGAGCAGCGATAGTTTCAAAAAACTATTAGATAAGCACCTGAACGACCACAACATACAGGGATATACAATATAATACTGACATACAATCACACACATAGGTTGGGCTTGATGGACTTGTCTCTTTTTTCAACCTCACCTACTATGTAACTATGTAACTTACCTGTCCAGGGATCCAGTGATGTCCTAACCCGAGCGGATTCTTCAATCGGCTTCAGGTGCAGGCGCCTGCATCTCAAGTAAGGGAAACAGGCAGTGAAACCTTGTGGCTTCACAGCTGGTTTCCTACTATGCATGTGGACCTGTGATGTGTCCCAGAAGACTGTGAGGGAAGGAGGTGGGAGGCGAACATCCGACTCAGATCACCGAGGCGCATCTGACCAAAAGTGGGAGTGAATACCTGTCAAAACCAGGTCCCCCCTCCCCCCCAAAAAGTGCCAAATGAGGCATTGGAGGGGGGAGGATGCAAACTTTAACAACCAATGACATCACTGGCCTTATTCACTTACATGGCTGTGAATTCCTGGCTATGTAAGCAAAGGAGCTTGGATAATTAAAAAAAAAGCAGCATGGGGTTCTCCCCTATTTCATACCAGGCCCTTTAGGTCTAATATAAATTTAAGGAGGATCCTATGCAAAAAAAAAAAAGTTTTTGGGTCTTCCCACCCCCCTAAATCTTAGGGTCTGGTATGGATTTTAGGGTGAACCCCACACATGCCCACTGTCACGGAACGCCCCACACTCCGCTTGAGTGCTTCCGTCATATACCGCTTCCTAAGTTCTGGAACATAGAGCTGGCCATAGGAACCCCAAGAACTAGACAACACCAGTCTTGGAGTACATCAGAACTGTCTTTTATTTTGAGATTTCACAGACCTTTATACAGCAGGGATGACTGAAAGCTAACCTAATTAACATGAGCTAATTTACTACAAAATGTACCCAGACCAGATGACAGACTTGTAGGCACCGAGCTTCACACATTAATATAAACACAATAGCTGGAGCTAATTACAACTAACAATACAAACAACAATCTCCCCCCTCCTCAGCCCAGACCATTCGTCTATTAGCCAGTGCTGGTGGCTAATGTGATCAGCTCTCTCAATTAACATAAACAACAATGGGTGAAAAGACTCTTAGAGCCACACTAAACACATTATAGCAGAATTGATGACATTAGCATTTAACAGTACGAGTCCCAATGGTATAAATCAGTCACCATTCTAATATGGCATATAAAGGGTTCCAGAGTCTGTGTGTTCTGGGGGGACATGGAGCTGAATCCATAGTAACATCAACCCCAGGGTCCCCAGGCATACAGCTCACAGAGAGCACCATTCCCCCAAATGCTAGGGCCCATAATCAGTGGGCAACAGGCTTGCATACAGTCCTCTCCAACAGCCTCCGTCCCGGCCAGGTCCGTGACATTTCTCCCCTTTCGGCAGGAGACTAACACAGGAGGAGACCCCAGACGGGTTGACTCCGAAGTTAGTAAACAGCTCCAGTCCTCTACTGCCTGTACCCACACCGTACCCCAAATAAATTATTCCAAACAGAGTATCACTCACCCAGCCAACCTCTCTGTCATGCTGTTGGGGATCGGGGCCCACTGCCCAGCATCCCTGGGGTATACAGGTGGAGACTGAAGTCCCATCCACCTTCACAGGAAATCCATCCTCTGTTAGTTGAGGGCAGAGTCCAGCAGTCCTCGGCCCTGTTGCCAGCCCTTCTGCTGGAAACTCCACACCATCTGTTCCGGCTAACTGTTGGAGAGGGAGGCCGACTGCCCCGCCTCCCTGGAACTCTGTAGTTGTTGCTGGTGCTGGGCAGAGGTTGGTAGCACTCTGCCCTGTTGCCAGCACTTCTGCTGGGGACTCCGCATCCTCTGCTCCAGCTAACTGTTGGGGCAGGCAGCTGGCTTCCTCCCCTCCCAAACTGTGTAGCTGCCATTGGGGAGGTGAGCCGGCTGCTTCCTTTTCCATTCCCTCATCTGGCTGCTGGGACGACATGTCGATGGTACTGTCTCCCAGGTACACGGATCTTTGCTGGGGAGGAAAGCCCACTTCCTCCACCCTGGCCAACTGTTGGGGAGGGACAACACACACCTCCTCTCCCTTCTCCCCCTGTATCTGCTGCTGGGAAGTGATTGCCATCTTCTCACCCTGAGCCTCCACAATTGCTGCAGATGTGGGGCAGAGGTCTTGGACCCTCTGTCCGGTTGCCAGCACTTCTGCTGGGGGTTTGCTAGGTGGTTCCTCCTCTACAGAAATGTCTATTAAATCCCCAGTCTCTGGAAGTGGTAAAAGTGTGGGACAGAGGTCTTGGACCCTCTGTTCAGTTACCAGATCTTCAGCTGGAGAAGTTTGTTTTAACTCCATAGATGCTGCTGGCAGAAAATCACATGTCCCTGTCAGTGTTGTGGGAGAAAGGCCGACTACCTCTTCTTTCAGGAAGGCCGAAGCCACTGTTGGTGCTGGGCAGAACACAGTGAACTTTGGCCCTGATAGCAGCTCTTCTGCTGGAGGCTCATCAGGTTGTTCTTCCTCAGCAGAAAAGTCTATCAAATCCCATGTCTCTGCAACTGATGTCGGGGAATAGGGGTTCACCATCTCCTGTCCATGGAACCCAGAAGATGTTATCATTTCTGGACAGAGGTTAGCAGAGCTCTGCCCTGTTGTCAGCACTTCAGGTTTGGGGACGGCAATCTCCGGATTTTCCACTGCCGATTCTCTGGCATGCTGCTGAACTTGTTCTAGCAGTTTCCTGTATGCCCTTTCCAGATGCTGTTCCTTCCTTAGCAAATGGTCCAGATCAGGTTTGAGCTCTGAGACCCCTGCAAGACCGAGCATAGACTCTCTATAGTCTCTCATGTCCTCAAGGTCAGGTTCCCCTTCATCGCCAAACATAAAAAGATCTGTAAGGTTCTCCCACAGCAATCCAGGGCCGCCAAAGTCATATCCCTCCGGAGAGCATTCTGTTGTCTCCCCTAAATATCCCTCCTCTGCGTGCCATTGCAGAGCCCGATATCGATTGTCCAGCTCTATCTCCTGCTGGACCAACCTGTACAACTCAGTCACCCATTGCTCCTGGGGCTGCTCTCCCAGGAATGCCATCCGCAATGCCCGTTGGTCACTGGCCCGTTGCTCTTGGGTTGGAAAGCACTTGCCCTGTTTTATACCAGCGAGACGGAGGGCTGCAATCCAGAGCTCCACCCGAATCAGCTGCCTGAGCTCCAGGTATTCATCCTCAGACACAGTCCTGGTGTACGTTGAAAGGATGATCCGCAGCAGCCCCGGGAATTCTGATGCCAGGTCCATATCTCCGCTGGGGTGACTGAAGTCTGCTATGCTGATCTTGGATCCAGTTGGAGGTTTGGATGTCCCAGACTTCAGACTTCAGGAAGCTTTCCCGCTGCTTGCCACCAATGTCACGGAACGCCCCACACTCCGCTTGAGTGCTTCCGTCATATACCGCTTCCTAAGTTCTGGAACATAGAGCTGGCCATAGGAACCCCAAGAACTAGACAACACCAGTCTTGGAGTACATCAGAACTGTCTTTTATTTTGAGATTTCACAGACCTTTATACAGCAGGGATGACTGAAAGCTAACCTAATTAACATGAGCTAATTTACTACAAAATGTACCCAGACCAGATGACAGACTTGTAGGCACCGAGCTTCACACATTAATATAAACACAATAGCTGGAGCTAATTACAACTAACAATACAAACAACAATCTCCCCCCTCCTCAGCCCAGACCATTCGTCTATTAGCCAGTGCTGGTGGCTAATGTGATCAGCTCTCTCAATTAACATAAACAACAATGGGTGAAAAGACTCTTAGAGCCACACTAAACACATTATAGCAGAATTGATGACATTAGCATTTAACAGTACGAGTCCCAATGGTATAAATCAGTCACCATTCTAATATGGCATATAAAGGGTTCCAGAGTCTGTGTGTTTTGGGGGGACATGGAGCTGAATCCATAGTAACATCAACCCCAGGGTCCCCAGGCATACAGCTCACAGAGAGCACCATTCCCCCAAATGCTAGGGCCCATAATCGGTGGGCAACAGGCTTGCATACAGTCCTCTCCAACAGCCTCCGTCCCGGCCAGGTCCGTGACACCCACCTTTCCCCCCTTTTAAACCAAAATCTTAAACATGGAGGTACCTCGCTGGGGGGACCCGCTACAAAGCATCTTGTTAAGGTTGCTGGGGACAAGGGCCTCTTCCCCGCAACCTTGGCAAGATGGTTGTTGGAGTCTGCTGGCAGGAGGCTTATCTCAATCTGTAAGCCCTCCCAGATACCCCCCCCCCCCCGCCATGTAAATGAGTGCAAAGTACCCCTACTCATTCACAAAAAAATGTAAAGTGTAAATAAAAACATACAGTATCTCACAAAAGTGAGTACACCCCTCAGATTTTTGTAAATATGTTATCATATCTTTTCATGTGACAACACTGAAGAAATTACACTTTGCTACAATGTAAAGCAGTGAGTGTACAGCTTGTATAACAGTGTAAATTTTCTGTCCCCTCAAAATAACTCAACACACAGCCATTAATGTCTACACCGCTGGCAACAAAAGTGAGTACACCCCTAAGTGAAAATGTCCAAATTGGGCCCAATTAGCCATTTTCCCTCCCAGGTGTCATGTGAATCGTTAGTGTGACAAGGTCTCAGATGTGAATCAGGAGCAGGTGTGTTAAATTTGGTGCTATCGCTCTCACTCTCTCATACTGGGCACTGGAAGTTCAACACGGCACCTCATGGCAAAGAACTCTCTGAGGATCTGAAAAAAAAGAATTGTTGCTCTACCTAAAGATGGCCTAGGCTATAAGAAGATTGCCAAGACCATGAAACTGAGATGAAGCACAGTGGCCAGACCATACAGCGGTTTAACTGGACAGATTCCACTCAGAACAGGCCTCGCCATGGTCGACTAAAGAAGTTGAGTGCACGTGCTCAGCATCATATCTAGAGGTTGTCTTTGGGAAATAGACGTATTAGTGCTGCCAGCATTGCTGCAGAGGTTGAAGGGGTGGGAGGTCAGCCTGTTAGTGCTTAGACCAAACGCTGCACGCTGCATCAAACTGATCTGCATGGCTGTCCCAGAAGGAATCCTCTTCTAAAGATGATGCACAAGAAAGCCCGCAAACAGTTTGCTGAAGACAAGCAGACTAAGGCCATGGATTACTGGAACTATGTCCTGTGGTCTGATGAGACCAAGATAAACGTATTTGGTTCAGATGGTGTCAAACATGTGTGGCGACAACCAGGTGAGGAATACAAAGACAAGTGTGTCTTGCCCAGTGCCTACAGTCAAGCATGGTGGTGGAAGTGCCATGGTCTGGGGCTTCATGAGTGCTGCCGACACTGGGGAGCTACAGTTCATTGAGGGAACCATGAATGCCAACATGTACTGTGACATACTGAAGCAGAGCATGAGCCCCTCCCTTCAGAGACTGGGCCACAGGGCAGTATTCCAACATGATAACGACCCCAAACACACCCCCAAGATGACCACTGCCTTGCTATAGAAGCTTAGGGTAAAGGTAATGGACTGGCCAAGCATGTCTTCAGACCTAAACCCTATTGCGCATCTGTGGGGCATCCTCAAATGGAAGGTGGTGGAGCGCAAGGTCTCTAACATCTACTAGCTCCGTGATGTCATCATGGAGGAGTGGAAGAGGACTCCAGTGGCAACCTGTGAAGCTCTGGTGAATTCCATGCCCAAGAGGGTTAAGGCAGTTCTGGAAAATAATGGTGGCCACACAAAATATTGACACTTTGGGCCCAATTTGGACATTTTCACTTAGGGATGTACTCACTTTTGTTGCCAGCGGTTTAGACATTAATGGCTGTGTGTTGAGTTATTTTGAGGGGACAGCAAATTTACACTGTTTTACAAGCTGTACACTTGCCGCTTTACATTGTAGCAAAGTGTCATTTCTTCATTGTTGTCACATGAAAAGATATAATAAAATATTTGAAATAATGTGAGGGGTGTACTCACTTTTGTGAGATACTGTATCATCCAGTGATGTAGATTCATGTCAACCATGATGATTTACACCTGCTGAAAAAGGAAAAAATCATAGATTTATGACGAAAGGTTTGGTGGACAACACCGGATATATACAAACGGGCGGGTCTACTAGGTGATGTCATTGACCATATATGGAAATAATCGTATTTGGTCAATGATGTGGCATTTTTCCCTGAACACTTACTGCCCTAAAAATTAGTACCACTTGGTGCACCTTCCAGCCACAGCAGTTTTCATCCTCACATAGAGTTTAATAGGCTGCTGGCATCAGAGCTGGATGGTGCACCTGTACCTTTCACCCACTCCTAAAACATTGGAGCCTCATGAACGGAGGCTAAATGTCCAGTGTGCTTGGGATCTTAAGTTGGCCAACTGAACAAAAAACAAACTAACAATAACCCCACAAAACACACATTCGAGGTAGATGAGGGAATCCTCTTTGCTGCACCATTGTATTCTGACAGGGAGGACTCCCCTGCCATCAGGATACACTGATTGAAGCAAAATCTTTCAACAAGCCCATTCGAGAGCAGTAAATCCTTACATTGATTGAAATTTGGCTGGTCCCCGCTAAACCAGCAAAACTTCTATCCACCTATGGCCAGCTTTAGTTTTTGTGTGTATATTAGAAGACTGATTGGATGTGCATGTCCTAGAGATCTTTGCGAAAAATCAGGCTGAAATAGTATATAGCTCTATATTTATGGTTGTGTGCAATCACTTATTTGTCTCCCAGGCAGTGCAGAGTAAGTTCATCTTTTAGGGTCAGATACATAACAAGGGTCGGCTTCAAAATTTATTTATTTATTTATTTCAGGTACTTATATAGCGCCGTCAATTTACGCAGCGCTTTACATATATATATTATACATTCACATCAGTCCCTATACCCTCAAGGAGCTTACAATCTAAGGTCCCTAACTCACATTCATACCTATACTAGGGCCGATTTAGACAGGATCCAATTAACCTACCAGCATGTCTTTGGAGTGTGGGAGGAAACCGGAGTACCCGGAGGAAACCCACGCAGACACAGAGAGAACATGCAAACTCCAGGCAGGTAGTGTCGTGGTCGGGATTCGAACCAGCGACCCTTCTTACTGCTAGGCGAGAGTGCTACCCACTGCGCCACTGTGCAAATTGATGATCTGATTTGCCCCAGTTATGCAACAGCTGTGTGCATCACATTTTTTAGTTCAGCTCTCTTCATTCCTTTACTTTTTATAGTTATCCATAACCAAACGATAATTTCAGTATACTTGCCAAGTTATTTTTTGTTTTTTATCGGTGAGGTGTCCAAACTGTTAAGTCACCAAGGGGTGGTGATTGACCTAATTACTGACAATGAAGGCTCACTAGGGTGAACTGATTGCATCAAAATGGCTGTCATTGAGATGAGTTCTTTTTTTGGTCTCCATGATGCTAATCAAGAAGAATACAGAAACTTGAGGGAGAAAAAAATGTACTGAAGAAGTAATTTCAGGGTATTACTGGGCCACTGAGAGACTGCTCATGAAGCTGTCAACCTGAAGAAGGAGTAGAGATGCATTCATTGTTGAGAATGGGATTGACAGTCAAATCACACCCACAAATCTGGACACAGTAAAGCCTATTACATATGGGTCAAATGTTAGGCGGCATTCGGCCCGTGTGTACTGCAGTTAGTACGACAGAAGCATGACGGAAAAGGGTCTGCCGATCAACTCCCAATGGCTGAGAGCGCTGACTGGAGTGTTCTGGCGGGGAGGCCGTCCCCCTGTCAGAACACAATAGAACAGCAGTGTAGATCGGTGTACTAATGTCAGATAGTTAGTACAGTGGCTCCTCCTAAGCTGTCAGGTTTTTTTGTTCAGCCCTGCTGGGTTGAACGAAAAAAACTAATTGTGTGGACTAGGCTTAATAACCCAACAATCAACTGGAGAGTTTGGGGTTGATTTACTAAAGGTTGCACTTATTTTCCCAGAGCTTAACGAATTTGCTGAAGCTTCACTTTGTAAAAATACCCAAACAGGTGCAAGGGGAAAAAAAACAGCATTTTTTCCTGCACATGATCGGATAATGGAAATCAGCAGAGCTTCCCCGCATTTACTAAGCTCTGGGGAAAATGAGTGCAACTGCACTTGCAAAGTGCACATTCTATTTTCCTTTAGTAAATCAACCCTATTATTTAATTCAAGGTAGCTAAAATAAGCATAAGCTTATGGTTTGTTAAAAATGCAGCCACTATAAAATGTGTTCACCTGTCATGCTGTATGAAATTCTGCTTCACTATAACTTTTATGGAAGTGGCAATAAAAAAGGGTTAAACAATCAGATACACAATTTGGAGATAATGGGTTTTATCAGTTATTGGCAAATATTCCAATTCTTCTAAGTATCATCACTTTGATACAAACTACATATGACTGATAAAAAGGGCAATGTACAATCACAAGGCTAATGTAAAAGTCAGCTTAGTGATTTGCTTCAACATCAAAGCAACACACAAATGGAGAACAGCTTTTCAAGAAGACTGCCATATCATGAACACATTTAAAACTAATTTTTTCAGAATCTTTTCATAAGCGTTATGACAGAAAACTAAAACAATGTTTACTCTCATAATAGGGGGATGTGCAGTAAATGTGAGTTAGATAATGTGAAGTGGTAAGGTAGTTCATACTGTTTTTGCACTATTTTTTGTCTAATATCATGACTGCTGAGGTGCAATGGGCCTAGGTCCCAATTAACGTAACACCATGGGATCAAATCCCCCACCACCCTTGCCCTTTAAACCATTAAATAAGACACTTACAACCATTAGGTTGGAAAAGGCAAGGCCACAGCTTTATTAACTCCAACACATAACATGTAAACATATTTAACCAGTGCCAGTCACAGTCGTACTGTGAGCACTCAACCAAAAGAGGGAAGTAGGGGCCTGTCCTTACCATAAGTCCTGGACAGACAGCCTACTTCCAATTTTCCATCAAGGGCACAGCAACATTAACTGCTGGCAAGGTCAAGAAAACCACCATCCGCCCGTCAGTTAATAGCTGACAGGTGCTCCACCGCAGCCAGCGCCTGTTCGACACCTCACTGCAGGCCAAGGTTGAATATGTTCAACCCAATGTCGTTAATGTGAACGCCATCCGGTATCAATAGATCATCAGCAATGTCCCGCTTGATAGCAGAGATTAAGTCCACAGAACATGTATAACCCCCATCATTCCCTCCAGCGTGAAGAATCAAGATGATGGGGCCAGACACGTGGGACCGAAGGCGCAAAACACTCTAGAAGGACCTGAGGCCAGCTTAAAGGGAAGGCCAAAGAAAACAGGGCAGAAGGGGCCCCGCAAGGGTACAAAACAGCCCTTCTGCCCTTGCCAAAGCTGTCATTTTTTTGACGTGCGCAACAAAAACCAACACACAACGCTCAGAGACGGTAACGTCCTCTGCCAGGATGCCGCCAGCTGAGGACATGGATTTCAAAACCAGTTCGCAATGCAAAAGGCCCCGAAAAACGCCCACGAGAAAGCCACTTGGAAGAGAAGGATCTCAAACGGGGAAAAAACACACAACAAACAGGGAAAGGATACCGAAGAGAATGGTGGGGGGAAAAACCGGGCACCGGGTTGACATAGCCGATAAAACAGTGAAACCAGAAGAACCTTATTTAGTAGATAAAAAAGGTAAGAAAATAAAGCCACACGTCTTTTCTGTAAAATGGAAGACTCACTGCTTGACACCTAGACCCATTCATCCCACACACGACAGTACGACGCCCACGACCGTGGGGTAAGCGGCGCCTGGAGGAGATCTAGCAAACATCGGAAACGAGGTTACGCAAGTAGACCAGACAGGGGAGACCCTCCAGGGAAGCTGACGGGGCGAGGGCATGGAAACGATCGAGCTGTGAACGAGAGAGAACGAGCATCGGCAATATCATTAGCGGTTCCAGGGACATGCCTGGCTCTAAAACATACGTTAAACCGAAGGCACTTTAAAACCAAAAAATGCAGCAACAACATGACTTGAGGGCATCTGGCGGACTGTCGATCGATCACCTGCACCACGCTCATGTTATCGGACCAGAAAACCACCTGGCGATTGCGCAACCGCTCGCCCCACAGCTGAACGGCGACAATAATTGGAAAGAGCTCTAGCAGTGTAAGGTTGCGCAAAAACACTGAGCAGACCACCCCCCCTGGAAAAAAGGGGCACCGAAACCACAGGAGCCTGTCGCATCTGTGTATAGCTCTAGCTGTGAGTTCAGTAACTCCTCCAGCAACCAACATGTCTGGCCATTGTAGGACTGGAGAAAAGATAGCCACATCCCCAAGTCATCCCGCATGAGCTTGGTGATGCTGATATTATGGTGGGGGGCAGCTACTCCCTTCGTGGTCCACGCCAGGCGTCTCCAGAAAGCCCTCCCCATGCGGATGACTCGACAGGCAAAGACCAAGTGACCCAGCAAAGACTGAAGTTGTTTCAACTGCAGATTTTTAGCCCCTTTTGCCAAGCGGACCAGGGAGAGAGAGAAGCCTAGCCTGCTTGTCACTAGGCAGCCGGAAAAACCATTTCCACGGTGTCGATCTTGATACCCAGGATAGCCAGAACCGTCACAGGACCCTCGATCTTGTCAGCTGACAGCAGTATGGCAAACCGCTCGCATGTGTCCTGAAAAACAGACAGGAGCTGCTGGCACTCACCGCTGTCAGCTGGGCCCACAAAGAGGAAGTCATCCAAATAGTGTAACACGGAATGCAAACCAGCCGCCTGGACCACTGCCCATTCCAGGAAACTACTAGTTCAAAGAAATAACAAGAAATGGCATAGCCCATGGGAAGGCACATGTCAAAAAAGTAGCTTCCCTGCAAGTAGCATCCCAGCAAATGGAAGCATTCCGGGTGGACCGGGAGGAGGCGGAAGGCGGATTCAATGTCCGCCTTGGCCAGCAAGGCTGAAGGACCAGCTGCCCTGATCAAGTGGAGCGCCTTGTCAAACGAGGCGTAGTGGACCCTGGATTCCTCCTTGTTGATGCCGTCCTTGACCGAGGAGCCAGAAGGATAGGACAGGTGATGGATAAGGCGGAACTTTCCCTCAGCCCTTTTGGGGACCACACCGATGGGGGGAAACCCTCAGGTTGTGGAAAGGGGGAAGATTAAACGGGCCTGCCATGCCCCCAAATCCAAATCCTTCTGGAGTTTCTCGGCTATGATTGATTCAAATTGAACGGCTGTTCTTAAATTAGGTGCCATTGTCGGCACTTCCGAAGGAGTAAAGGGGATCCAAAATCCACGGTCCAAACCGTCCCACAGGACCAAGGCCTCTCTATGAAGGGGGTACCGGTCGAGCCAGGGAAGCATCTCTGAGACGATCACTGGAGTCTTCTGGTTTAGAAATGTCAGGTTTGGCCCCTGACCCCGAAAGAGGTTGTTTTCCCTTTTGGAAACACCAGCTGGTTGGGTGAGCTCCCCCGCAAAGTGAGCACTCGCGCTTAAAACGGCACGCGATGTACCACTTGCAGTGGCTCTCATTGAACAGACAGCATAGGCCTTTTTTGGGGGCAGCTGACGTTCCAGAGGGGGGCGCCGGCTGGGGACTGAAAGGTCGAAGGCCTGTGGGGGCACATAAGCAATAACCACAAGCTACCGTCCTGGCAATCAAAATGGAACTCTTTCCGTGACGCCATTTTTTGGCGGAACTGGGTGTCATAGTGGAACCAACACTGTCCCCCATACACTTTGTAGGCACCCCAAATGAGATCCAGATAGTAAAAGAGGGATGCAGCTAACTCTGGAAAATGCTCACAAAGCACTCCGGTGTAAGCACAGAACCCCTGCAGCCAGTTCCCGAACGTTCAAGGAAGCTGCTTAGATTTTTCACCCTGTGCCGCCACGTCAACCCAATGGGATTTGCCGATCGTCTCATGGCCGGGGGGACTAAAGCGAGGAAATCCATAAATTCACAACGCCAGATTCTATCCTTGACATCTTCCGACCACCCACAAAGCACCACCCATGGAAGGAGCCGAAAAGAATGACGGCCCGACACACCCATGCGAGACAGGACTGATTTTATGACCGTAACAATGCGTTTGACCAGCGTACCCGATGCAGCAGCGTCACTGGATCTACCCCAAATCAAATCACAAACATACTCATTGATACGCAGGTGTGCAGCTGAAGATGGGCGACCAACAGCAGGTCCAGGAACGCCCGGTGCAGGATCGTCCGTGGGAGGAGCCAGCAGGGTGCCGCAATGACCTTCATCTTGAGGAAAGTTGATGTCTGGCGAGGCTGAAGGATGCTGGCGGAAGGATAGGTCCAGAGGCGGCGGTGGTTATGACTAAGGCCTTATAGGCTGAAACGCGTCAACTGTTCTCATTTGCGTTTGGTCACTGTGGCTTGTCAATAAATATTACACTT
This sequence comes from Aquarana catesbeiana, assembly GCF_042186555.1. Lineage (NCBI taxonomy): Eukaryota > Metazoa > Chordata > Amphibia > Anura > Ranidae > Aquarana > Aquarana catesbeiana. The sequence goes on from NC_133329.1 coordinate 228,766,005, forward strand.
TTTAAGAGCAATCACTGGAGTGCGGATCATCTTTTCCTCATTTCCCTACTCAGCCAGTGACTGTGGATCGAGCACCCGGGATCTCTGCTTTCTATGTGATGTATGGGTAGTAGCACTGACTTTTTTGTTTATGGTCTGGCACCCAACCCTGAAGAGCCCGGGGGGGCGATGATGGCAGCCGAGCAGCATCTGGAGCAGCCGTAGACCCCGGATGGAGGGCTTGCAGCGGGTGCAGTCCACCTCCTGGACATGGCGTGCGCATCTCCCGCCCTGCTGGGCATGGAGAGACGGTGCCGAGCCGCAGACAGGGGTGAGGCCCCCAATGGGAATCTCCCGCCCTACCGGGCGCAGGGAGATGGTGGGGGGAGGCTGTGGCAGCGGACGTATGGTAGGAAGTTCCAGCCCACCTGGGGGCAGGAAACTGCATATGGTCAGGGATCCATGATGAGGGGACAGGTGCAGGAGACTGTTGGCCATCACCCGCCCAGCCGGGCGCAGGGAGATTTGAGAATGCAGGGGGCCCAGGCAGGGGATGACCGGCATGGTTGATGCTGCCATCCCCCACCCATCCAGGTGAAGGGGGATGTGGGAAGCCAGGGGTCAGCAGAAGGGGGTGAGCGGCAGGTGCAGCTCCACCCTCCCCCCACCCAGCCAGGTGCGGGGGGATGCGGCAAGATGGGTCAATTGCAGGGGGTGATCGACAGGGGCACCACCATCCCCCACCCAGCCGGGTGCAGGGGGATGTATAGTGGCCAAGACAGAGGAAGGGTGGACTGCTGGAGGATTCAAATCTCCCGCCCAGCTGGGCACAGAGAGAGATGCTAGCAGGGATATGCCAGCAGTGACAGACTGCGTGAAGGAAGGAGGAGGAGGAGGGGCGGCCCATGCAGAGGCTCTGGGTTGGCGTACCCGGCGTCTGACACTGCGGGACACACCCCGAGTGAAACCCCCACCCCCTGCTCCACCAAGCACCAGTGGGGCGGGAGGGAAAAGTTAATGGAGGCAGCGGGAACTCATGAGCAGTGATCAGAGGCGGGAAGTGCCGCGGCTCCCGCCCGGGACACTGAGCGGGTGCCTGTGAAGGGGGGGCGGCATGAGTAGCCCGAACCGACCGCCAGAGGCATCTGGGGCTCCGGGAGCATGGCGGGCGGGAGGAGTCCTGGCCCGCAGTGAGCATGGATGGCGGGAGGACCCGCCAGGGAGAACTCCGGAGGCGGATGGAGGCAGGGGGGGATGGGGGGGAGAGCCGGGACCAGTTATTAGAGGAGCCCCGGGGGAAGTAGAGGGGAGTCAGAGGATTATGACGGCCTAGAAGGGCTGGGGCTCAGTTGGGAAGGAGGATGGGTACGCCTCCTTACCCTAGGAGCTGAGGGCCCCGCAGGTGGAGGTGAAGAAGGGAGAGGGGGGAACAGCTCAGGGGTGAGGAGGGGGAATAACCATCCAGCCTGACCTTGGAGAGCCAGCCTGTGGATCCTGGCCAGCAGAAGATCAGTGTCCATGGCAGAGGTGCAGAGTCCACAGCAGCTCTTCCAACGACTTCTCTGAAAGACCCAGAATTGTTCCCTGAGCTCAGGCCTATCCCACCCCCCATATTTTAACCAGTCGTTCTCCTTGTCCTGGCACCTAGCCATGCCCCCATCAGTCAAGGCTCTCCTTCCCTAGGGAGGTGGCTCAAGAGGCCTTCACTTTGCCATTAAAGTTGACATTCAACAATAGAGAAAATAGCCTAGAACTATAGGCTAAGAACATTCAACCAGCAGAGGAAATAATGAGGGCAACTTCTGCACTGTGTACCATCTATGGAGATTTCTGTGCAAACAGCCAAAAAAAATGGATGTTTAGATGAGCAAATCTCCAGCTGCAGTGTGAAGCAAAACAGTTATCAGTGAGCAAATAGTCACATTTACTTTTTACACTTGCACAAACTCCTGAGACATTTGCAAAGTGATTTTTTTTATATATAGGCCCCTTAGTGTCACTGAAAGTGGATAAGAAGGAGCCAGTGTATTTCTAATGTATCTGACTGCCACCAAATAAGTGACTGATTTTCCTGGGCTGCCCAGATTTTCCACTATGACCACCCCCTGGGCTACAGAATGCCATCCTTGCCTGCTGAGAACTTACCTCGTTGCTGGCGGTGCCCCCACTCACCCCAATCAGACAGTTCTGCTCTTACACAAAACCCCTCCCTCTTTCTCTCCATGCTTCTAGTCAATGTAGAGCACAGCATGCTTGATTCACAAAAATTACTTCACACACTACATGTAAGTTTACATTGCAGGCAAGACGCCTGTGCATAATACTGGGCTTCCCTACACTTCTCTCTGCAGCAGTACTCCTCCTCTGTGTGCGTGACTCATAGAAATGACAGCACACATGCTGCACTTTGTTTTTACATTTACATCTCATAAGAAATTCAAAGATTTAAAGAGTAACTCTACTTTTGTTGAAAAAAAAATGTTTCCCCTCTGAGTGATCAATGTACATTACAAGAATTTTAACAAACTTTGTTGCAAATTCCTACCTTTTGTTATTGTGAAGAAATCCCTGTGTGTGTTTGTCTGTGTCCATGTGGAAAGTGAATTTGTATGGGAGTGGTTTCATAATTCTCAATCAGCTGCTGCATTTGCAGGGCTCTAATGAGGAAGATTGCGGGGTCTGCATTCCATTAGATGTGATTTCCTATTGGGAGTATCTCACCAAAACTGACATTTTTGTTGCAGGGGATGCCTGAAATCTGACTTGTATCTTATTGTAGACTTCTAGGAAAATCAGTAAGCCAACCACACAAGATGTTTCTGGGGGGCATTCTGTACACATTCTGTGTACAGTACAGAACATCTCCAGGTAGCCATATTGCATTGCACGTTACAGAAAAGTACAAAGCTGCAGATTGAAAAGAAAAGGTAATGCTTAATAACATTCAATTATAATATGAATTAAGTTGCAATTGTATATGCTATATTTTTTTTCCCCACAAAAGTGATTATCCTTTAAGGATTCCAGTAATGGCCCAGCAACTGGATCAAAATTCCAGCATTTCTGTGTCATAACTCGAAAGTTCCCAGGTATGCATATGTGTAAAAAAAATAATACTAAATAAAAAACCTTAGAATCAAAACCCCAATAAAAGCCCAAGAGACATACAGTATTTATAAAGTAAATGTGACATAGTCACTGCAGGTGATTTCTGGTGCACGTCTTTTAAAATACAGTGAACGATTATTCCTCTGTAAATGTTTTGCCATTTTTTACATTTACTGCTCTATAATTTTGCCCCAATGATTTTGATGCCAGAGCCATGCACACCAAAAAAACAGACCAATATCAATGTGTACTTTAGTCACCTTGGAGCTTCCCTAAAACATTTTATTCTCCAATAATCTCACTTTATTATAAGAGATAATAAGGGTAAGATAATGAACTTGACCTTGATAGTGGTTTGATGAAAGACCTACAGATATTTGAGAATCTGCAAACAGAGGAACTGGTGCCAGATTCAAACTTAATATTTACTCATCAAAGTAATAAAAAGATTACAACATCAACATTTTTTTTCTATGTACAAAGTCTCAATTTTGTTGTTTATCTTAATAACTTCCACAAACAATTAAGCCCCATATACACGATCGGACTTTCCGACAGGAAATGTTGGATGTCAGGCTGTTGTTGGAAAATCCGACCACGTGTATGCTCCATCGGACAATTGTTGTCAGACTTTCCGCCAACAAATGTTGGCTAGCATGTTTTCAAATTTTCCGCCAACAAATGTGTGTTGTAGGATTTTCCAATCATGTGTACACAAGTCCGTCAGACAAAAGTCCAAAGTACAAACACGCATGCTCGAAAGCAAGGACGAGCCAGAAGCGGTCGGTCTTGTAAACTAGCGTTTGTAATGGAGAATTAACATTCATGATGTGGCAAATTATGAAATCTCCAAATGCAGCACAGAATTATCTTCTTCTTTAATGGGATAATAATGAAGCTGCTTTGCTGGTGATACTGAGGGAGTTATTGCAAAAAAATTTTCAAAGGCTTTTTTTTTTTCTAGAGATATCAAGAATAATATTATTATGTTTTTTTTTTTTTTGTTTTTTGTTTTTAATTTGTGCAATTTACCACATCACCGTTATCCCCTAGTTTTTAAGATCAAAGATACAACTATGTTGGCGTCCCTTGTCAATTTTACATTGTATTTTTTAAAATGTAACTGCCTACTCCCAAACTGTCATTTGAAGTAAAGCACATAGCCAAGTATTATTCTACACAATTTTTTTTTATTGTGCATTAAAAAAAAAAAAAAGACATGCTATCTGCCAATAGAACCAAAAAGTGCATTCTATGCATCCAAAAATATAGAAAATATACCAAATCAAATCATTATTCAACCAAAAAAATAATGTCAAAGCAATAACTCCAAGGCCAATAATAAATAACACGTTTTCTCATCTGATTCTGCAACATGTGTGGTTGACAAACGACCGTTCAGAAACTAACTGAAAAGCACAAAATGAAAAACGTGAAAAGAAAAGCACGAATCAACACCAAACTTCTACTAACACGAAATTAGCAGAAGGAGCCCAAAGGGTGGCGTTAAAGAGCTGAAAAACCACGTAGTACGTCTAGTACGTCACTACATTCATAATTGTTGGCCAACATTTGTGTGATCGTGTGTATGCAAGACAAGTTTGGGCCAACACCCTTTGGACAAAATTCCACGGTTTTGTTGGCGGAAAGTCCGATTCTGTGTACGAGGCATAACACAGAAATAAAACAAAAACAGAAACCCTCTGGTGGGACTTTAAAGGAAAAAAACTCCCATTAAGCGTAAACAGATGACTATATAAAAATGTTTAATTTAATCGTACAGAAGGTAACATAGGACACAGAATTGACTGTGTCAGGCAAAATACATTAAGACAATACATAAATGATGTGTAACATAGTAAGAATGAAATCACAACCACTGTTTGAGACCACTCTTGTTGTAATGAACAAGGTGGCACCCAAGGGTACTACCTTGTTCATTATAACAAGAGTACGATTACGAATGTATGATTACAATTAAATTTTTTATATATTCATATGTTTATGCCTAATTGGAGTTTTTGCTCTTTAAAGTCCCACCAAAGGGTTTCTGTTTTTGTTTTGCTGTCTACATTAGGCAAGTGGGAAAATTCTCCTATACCCCACTAAAGTTGAACTAGTCCAATTCTCTAGATGGAAATAATATCATTCTGCCTTACAGATTGGCCAGATAGATATTCTGTTGGATAATTTACACATCTTACTGAATAATACTAGTAATTTAATGCATAGAATACCTTCCTATGAAAAATTCATTGGCAACCATTTACAATGCTGAGATCTAAGTTGTATTTGAACAGGAGTATCCACTAAAAAGCCTGCCTATTGTTATTAGTTTTCATGTTACATTTTCAGTTAATTTAAACCGCATTCATATAACAAGCACCACATATATCAAATCAGTAATAGCTAGTTAGGAGACAAATGACCATGCATATGTAATCTGAATATGTTTGCATTAACCACCTTTGAAGTTTTACAGTACATTCAAGCTAATATCAGCTGCCTGGCCTTGAAGATAATCAGTGTGCCATATTACAGTACACTGATCCATAGCATACTATGGAATGTACAAACACCTTTGAAGTCTTTACAGCCTTAGCATATTAAAGTTACATAGACATTGGAAGCTGTATCAGGAAATGATTCAAAACCTACAGAGGAGCACACAATTATTCCTAACAACTACATTTATTAGGACAAATACCACACCAGGGGTTTATTTATAAAATGTTTGCTGTGTGAATGTGACAAACTTCAAGACAATGAGAATGAAAATTTAGGTATTTTCTCAAATGCATGTAGTGCCTGTATCATCAATGTTTAGCGCCCATCATTACATTTTCTTCCCAGAAATTCACTGGATATAGTAAATAATCATATAATAGAAATATGGAGATACAGTGGGGCAAAAAGTATTTAGTCAGCCACCACTTAAAAAGATGAGAGAGGCCTGTAATTGTCATCATAGGTATACCTCAACTATGAGAGACAAAATGTGGAAACAAATCCAGACAATCACATTGTCTGATTTTTGAAAGAATTTATTTGCAAATTATGGTGGAAAATAAGTATTTGGTCAATATCAAAAGTTCATCTCAGTACTTTGTTATATATCCTTTGTTGGCAATGACTGAGGTCAAACGTTTTCTGTAAGTCTTCACAAGGTTGTCACACACTGTTGCTGGTATGTTGGCCCATTTCTCCATGCAGATCTCCTCTAGAGCAGTCATGTTTTGGGGCTGTCACTGGGCAACACAGACTTTCAACTCCCTCCAAAGGTTTTTTTATGGGGTTGAGGCCTGGAGACTGACTAGGCCACTCCAGGACCTTGAAATGCTTCTTATGAAGCCACTCCTTTGTTGCCCGGGCGGTGTGTTTGGGATCATTGTCATGCTGAGATGGGAGTCCCATCTCAAAAGTTGGTAGCTGCCTTGGAGTAAGATTATTTTCCAGGTGGAACTGAATGTGGAAGAGAAACCATTATTTGGGCTGATCTAAAAAACCAAACCACATCTGAACAATCGTTTTCTGCAGGGGACTTTTTATATGTTTTCCACAAGATTTTTTTTCACCTTTGGGACTTCTTTATTTGTGTTTTTACCCATTTTTCATATGCTTTGTTGTACTTATTTTGGGACTGATATTCACTATTTAGTTCTGATCACTTTTATACATTACTAGGTCACATTATTTAAAGTTTATGGTTTAGTGCTACATTTATACCATCCTTTGCTTATCAAGTAAGTTGACCATCACTGCTTATCCATAATAAAAAAAAAAAAAACTAAGTTTTGTTTTGACATACACTTTAAAACTGCATTTTTTTAATAGTTTAATTGCCAGTGAAATATACATTTTCTTCTAATTCCAGCCACTAGCTAGGTAAACAGTACATGGGTAGAAAATACATGAAGATGCAATGCTTGAGAGGGTGTTAAGATGCCAGTACTTAGAGATTACTTGATTCTGATCCCACAGACACAACGAAGGTTGCTGCAACTTTTGGACAATGGTAGGGATGTGGGAGTGTTAGAACAGAAGATAATTGATTTTTTTATTCGTAGATAAACCAGTCACTCCAATATTCCACCATCTTCTGAAGGTAAACAAGCAACAGCTCCCTGTTCAGGGATGTCTAATAGTAGCAGGTATTGGGTCATCTTTGGAGGGACTTAGTGAATGGGTTGATGAGCGATTACAACCTCTAGTCAAATGTCTACCTGGTTATGTTAGAGACACGGGACACCTACTGGCACACACGCATGAAATTAAGTGGTCGTCTAACAGCTGTTGGATTACAGTAAATGTTAAAGTGCTGTATTCTTGTATACAGCATCATTTAGCATTGGAAGCTGTTAAATATCATCTTACATGATATAGTTGTTATGAACAAGAATTGTGTGAGTTTATGCGCTTGGCCATAGATTTCTTGTTTAAACATAATTATTTTATGTTTGACTCCAAGTACTATTTACAATGCCGTGGTGCCTCGATGAGCTCTAGGTTCTCCCCCTCATTAGCAAACTTGTATATGGGTTGGTGGAAGGAAAACTTTATTTTTTCCCAGGGCAACCCACATAGAGAATATATTGGTTGGTATTGTCGTTTCATAGACAATTTGATTTTTGTATAGAAAGGGCCGGTCCAAGCTTTAAATGTGTTTATAGCCTATCTCAATGCCAAGCATTTGAACCTAGAGTTCACACATAACTCGGATCCAATCAGCATTGACTATCTGGATTTGACCTTGGTAGGGAATGAGGAAAGTGGATTGGTCTCTACCAAAACCTACAGGAAACAGTGTGCAGGTAATTCACTCCTCCTGGCATCTAGCTGTCATCCAGCTCATACGATACGGGCATTGCCAGCAGGAGAATTTATAAGCGCAAGGAGAAATTGTTCTTCTTATGATTTCACTAAAGAATGTCACACTGTCTCTAGTAGGTTGAGTGAACGAGGGTACAATAGACACTTGGTAGATAGGGGCAGGAAGTTAGCAGAGAAAATGGATCACGGCGATCTGATTGGGAATTCTACTGCCTCTAGAAAGGGGACACAACCCCATGGCAGGGGAGGCATTTGTTTTGTGACCTGTCAGGGTACTTACCAAGGCCGAGATGCTGAGAGCGGCTCCTCTTGCAGCGAAGGCACTCTACCCCTGGAAGTGGTACAGAGGGTACAGGGCACAAAGAGGCACGAGTCACCAGCAGGTTAGATGGGACTTGAGTGATGATCACAGGTAGAGCTGGTACACTGTGCAGTGGTAGGCTTGGCACCAATCTGGAGGTAGAGACTGGAGATGAGTCCTTTGGAGAAAGCCGGGGGTCAAACGCAGGTAATCCAATAGAAGCAAGTCCTTAGTACTAGCCAAGGTCATACACAGGAAGTCAGGCAGGTGAGGCAGGAGAGAGTCCTTAAACAGGCTGAGGTCAAACACAGAAGGCAGGTAGAGCAGAGGAGTCCTTTAGGCAAGCCGGGGTCAAAGTACTAGAGAAGATCAGAGCAGGTCAGGGTCAATCCGGGTCACAACAGGTAATCACAGGATAGCAGAGTACTTGAGGTAGAAACACAGGAAGCTGAGAGACAAACCAGCAATTACACAAGGGGCTGAGCACCCTTTTATAGGCCAGCAAGGAGGTTTCATGTTATGCGCTCTCCAATGCGCACGCGCCCGAGCCGTCACGCTGTATCACGCCCCCATATGCGCCGTTCCGCTGTATCGTGCATCCACATGCGGAGGGCGCCATTCTACCACGCATGCACATGGGAAAGTGCCGATACTGGCAAGTCCAGCTTCTGCTATTTCTTTGACATGACTTCCTTTTCCCAACAATACAATCAGATCATTGCGATCATAAAACAGTGCCTCCCTGTTTTATACACAGATAAAACCTTGCATGGAATTTTGAAACAGGGGTGCAGTTTTTCTAGTAGAAAAGCTCCCATACTAGGTACAACGCTTTCTCCTTCCCTATTTTGTTCCCATAACCCATCTTCCTCCAATTCATGGTTGGGGGTGGTGGGTTCCTATCCTCGTGGTTTTGCTACCTGCAAGCAGTATAAAAGACACAGAAAAAGTAAGACTGTTACTTTGTTTTCAACAGGCAAAACACATTTAATAAAAAATTATGTAAATTGCACTTCCAAAATGGTTGTCTATTTGATTGAATGTAGCATATGTAAAATGCTGTATGCGGGATGTACATTCTGCAATCTGCGTGTTAGGATATCAGAACATTACAAGGACACTCTCAATAGTACAGTAATGCAAAAAATCTTTCCAACATATCTAAACACTTCAGAGAATTTCATGGTGACAATGACAATGTAATTTTCCTTCTGTGGTTTAGAACATGTGTAAAAACCTATTAGAGGGGAAAACATACACAACATCCTGCTGCTGCGGGAGGTGTGGGGGATATATATATTAATACTCAAGTTCCTAGTGGAATGAATAACAGAATTGATGTTAGCTTGTTTTTAAAGTAATAGATTCTGGCTTTGAAATGGTTAACATTCCTTTGTTTCCACAACCCCTTTTCTCTTTTTTCTCTTTTTTCTCTCTGGCTTTACCAACCTCACATGTTTTTAATTGTGTTATTTGATTTTAATTAGGATGCACTGGCCCCTATTTGTTAGGTGACTGTATATCTTTCTATATAAGCTTGATTTTATTATAATTCAGTATGCTATGAGGAAGGCTACGGCCGAAATGCGTTAGAATTTCAGATATAGCACTGCTTGTTGTGCTCCAATAAAAGTTTTAAAAGAAGAAGCATTTGTGTTGCCGACATTTTTTGCTATTTGACATTGGGATATAACAACCTGTGCACTGACATTCAGCTCATTATCCTTCACTATGCAGTAGAGCTAGGGTGAATTTTCTTGTTAAGATATAACTATCCTAAGTGAGCTTTGGCCTGATAAGCAACTGATAAGTCACGGATATACACATTTTTCAGTAACAGCAGATCTTAGCCATAACTGCGCACCATCTATATACCACCATGAAATATAATTATTTTGTTGTTCTTTTTTTATTTCTTTTCACAATTATTTTTTGTAAGCCAATTTTTAGAAATGGAAAGAAAACACACAACAAGCTTCTTGTCATATCCTTTGATGGATTTCGTTGGAATTATGACCAAGATGTTGACACTCCACTACTGGATTACCTGGCTGAAATAGGTGTGAAAGCAAAACACATGACCCCGCCATTTGTAACAATGACATCTCCATCTCATTTTACTACGATCACTGGTAAGTACAAAATCTTAGCTATTATTACTATTAAGCACAATTATAAAAAGTATTTGTGTGTAGGCAGGTGGCTGGGAACCATTTGCTGTGTCTACAAAGCACATCTGCTCCATCTGCCCAGCGATGTTGAGGAGTGATGCTGTGATTCTATGATCACTAAGGGCTAATTCACACAATATGTGGTGACAAATATGTTACTGCATTGTAAAATGTCTGCCACCACAAGGGAACACAGGAAACAATTGTTTCCTGTGTGTCCCATTCACACTGTAATACAACCTAGGGCAGGAACTGAAGGGCAGCACAGTGCATTGGGCTGCTTTACAGCACCATGATAAAAGTGTATGTTTACATTTCAAATAAAGTTTGTACAAAACAAAAAAAAGGGGGAGCTGTGTAATGCGCTAAATCACGCACCACACTGCTCCCTACCACAGCCAGTAACGGACATTTGTTTTCTACTATGGGCTCCAAATGAAATCTTAAATGAGAACTTATGGAAGCCTGCATTGACACAGAATTGTCACACACTTTGGGCTGTCATCTTAAACACAGGAGGGCTATATAAAGCTTGTACTGCATTACAAGTGTGCCAATTGTTGGGAAGTAGAAAAGGCAAGGACAGGAACCCGACTTGATAAGGACTGTTAGGTCTCGGCCCCAATTCTAGATTGGTAGGAAGTCGAGTTTTCCTCCAGCTATTGGTCAGGAACCAGCCTGTTGTGGAGCTGTCCATTTTAGGGTGGGATTGCTATAAGCAAAGGGTCCCTGTACTTCAGCAACGTAATGAGGGCATGCTGGACATAATCTTAGCTGTTACATGTGCTTTACTTAAATGGGTGTGTGGACAAGGGATTATAGCGGTGCTAGGGTCAGGAAGATTAGAGAAGAAAAGATAAAACAAAAAATACTAAAATTACAAATTTTATTAATAGTCTATCATAAATACAATGTACATTATAAACAATTCATACAGTAATTATACAAATTTTGTGGATACATGTACTGTAAGTGACCCTAAGAATGGTCAAGTGGGCCAGATGGCAAGTGGCCGTTGAAGGAGGGGGGGCTCATTTTCCTACCCTTTGTTCCCCGCCGCTGGACTGCGGTTGTCCCTGGTGCCTTGGCTAGCCCCACGACTGGGGGGATTATCTGTGGCGTGGGTGGTGGGCGGCGGCTCCGCGGGCTCTCCCGGTTTGGGGGTGACATGGCTAGCGCTGTCTTTGCCTGTACAGACGCCAAGGCGCAGACAACTGTCTGCCCCTGGGTGCCCACGTCTGTTCTCAGACCCTCTGGTCCTTTATTCCATCGGCAGATTGGGTGAGATGACACCTTGGTACTTCCCATTCCAGGGGTGTTCGCCTCTCCAATCGCCACACGGTCCGTGAGATCTGAGCATGTGCGCGCGTTGCATGATGGAACTCGTAGTTCCTAGGCACCGTGCAGTGCACAGCCGTGGCTACCCCTCGTTTAGCGTCCGCACACCTGATCATCATCTGATCAGGTGTGGGGGGTATATGAGTAACCGGCCAGTCCCTCAGTTCCCATGGACGAGGGACGTGCCTGCATTCGCTCTGCACACAGCTACAAGGTAAACTTCTGCCTTTCAAAACACCCTGACTTCATGTTGTTTACATGAATTATTTATTACTCCTTTACATACTTTTTAGAACTTACTTTGGACCGGCCTCTTACTCTGGTGGTTAACACTGATTTTCTCAAGCAACACGGTGTGCTTCATGATGAATTAGGTAATAGATTCTTTTTCACTAGCCTCACCTGTGCCCAAGTACATTTTAAAGCTTCCATTTCCCTACCTTTCTGATCCTCCTTTTTACCTTTATATTTCATATAGGATCCACTGTTATTTTTATCCCTTTTTCATCCCAGCACCGGTACTATATACCTGTGAATGTACCGCTATGAGAATCTTTTCTTACAGCAGATACCATCAAGTAAGTATAGGCATAAACTACCATATCTGGCCCCAGTTAATAACAGCAAGACCCCTAACACTATCCATTTTTCCAACTAGGCCTGCTTTAAGTGGTCTGCAGATATGGTTCTACCTTGATGTCCTTTCCTTGCTGTGTGCATACATATATCATAGGCACTTCCTGACCTTGCCTCTCTACAGCTTTTAGATATACATGTAAGTCCGCACCTTTTCCAGAGATATAGATACATTTATACCTATTTATATACATATATTTTTTGTTCTCTTTTTAATACAATGCACATATGCGCAACCCTCTATTCCTGGAATAACTACCACAGTGCATTATGACACATGACTATCTTTACATTCCTTTGCCAGGTCTACTGTATGCCCCCTGCAGGCAGAATTTACGGCGCGGTCTGCCTGCTCCCCTGTGGGGATCTCCTTGGGTGGCTGTGTTCCCCCTCTCCCTCTCTTCCCTCCCGTCTTGGGCACTGACGCCCCAGGTATGTCCGCAGTTCCGTTTAGTGGTGTGGAGCTTAGGGTTGCATGAATGTCCAGCCACAGTTGCAGTGTGTTATTGTTTTTACTATGTAGTGTTTGGTCAAATTAATATTTCTAACATGTGTTTTTATGTCCACCACACAGAATTTTTTATATATATCCACCCTATGAGCTCCTGTTCCCTGAAGAAGCCAATGTTTTGGCGAAACATGTAGGAAAATGAGCCCCCCCTCCTTCAACGGCCACTTGCCATCTGGCCCACTTGACCATTCTTAGGGTCACTTACAGTACATGTATCCACAAAATTTGTATAATTACTGTATGAATTGTTTATAATGTACATTGTATTTATGATAGACTATTAATAAAATTTGTAATTTTAGTATTTTTTGTTTTATCTTTTCTTCTCTAATCTTCCTGACCCTAGCACCGCTATAATCCCTTGTCCACACACCCATTTAACGTTTGATTATTTAGGGGATGAGGTGCTGTATCCTCTGGTACCATCTAGCCATCTTTACTTTTTTTTTACATGTGCTTTACTGTTTGAAGTAGATCTGAAGAAGGCCAGTTTCTACAGTGTATGCCTGTATATTTGAAAAAAAATTCATCTTAAAGAAACACCTGGCTTACTTCTTTTCTTTGTCTTGTCTACTGCCCCATGGTTACATCCTCCTATACATGGAACAGAGACTGTTTCCAGTTCAATAGTTTTCCATGTCGGAAGCCCAGTGCTGTGGTCTTTGCTTCAGGGCTTTTGGTGCTGAAAATAAGGCAAATACCAATGTTTTCTAAAGTGTCAAAGAACAACAGAATGTGCCTAACCCTAAGCCCTCCAAGGCTTAAACCAACTTTGGCAAAAAAGACGGCTGAGGCCAATAGACCATTTTGTCATGGTGAAGAATCAGGAGCTGCCCATGGAGTTGTGAAGCCCCAATTAGAGGGCAAGCACAAGTTGACCTATTTACATTGTAGGTCAATATTTTAAGGTGAGCATGTAGGCAGGTAACCTACTGTAAATAGGGTTAGCATATATTTGCCCAGGTCACAGGGAAGGAGTTAATATTTTGCGTGGTCGTTTGCTGGGGTCCAGCTTACCACCCGTGTTCTATAAAAGTGAAGAGGTCCGTATTCTAAGAGACTTTACCTGTGCAGGTAACCTGGGGCAGACACAGTTAGGTTAGCCACAGTTAGCCAAACCTTTCCAGCGTGCGAACTGTGAGAGCTACATTGCATTCCAGCAAGTGCACAGATTGCTCCCTCACAAACAAATTGCCCTAACACAACTAAAATTGGAGCCAGGGTCTTTGAGAAAACCCAGTGGGCTGTAGACAGGCCACAAATTAAAAATGACTGTTTTCCACCACAAATTGTAGAAACAAACCTCTGGTAAGGAGGAAAAACTGGGACATGTACTGTAGCTAAGCATCCTTTATGTTCACTGATGCCAATAAAATCTCCCTGACAAAAAGTAACCACCACTGTATGCACAGATTCCATTCGAAACCTCTGTACCTGGAGAAACCTGCTGAGATATTTGAGATGGAATATGGAGCGAACATCGACATTTGGCTTTGGAACCATAAAATAATTTGAATAAAAACACAAAATCTTACTCCTTGACACAGAAGATGATCTACAGCCTACAAAAGTAACAACCTTATTTGTGGATTCATAGAACTGTTTGAAAGCCTTAAGTGTGGAGGGGGAAAACTTTGGAATTCCAACCTGTACAGCAGACCCATTCGTTCACCACCTCCCCTGCCATATCTCCGCAAAAGCCTGCTTACATCCCCCCACTCTAACTAGTGGGGTTGACCCTTCATTAGGAGGGGGCCTTAGAGTCCCCTTTTGGTGGCTTGGAGACCCAGGATTTTTTAGGGAACTGGGACTGAACTTTCACAATGGAAAGCTGAGTTCTGCAAGGTGTGAAAGGAAAGTCTCAAGGAGACAGAGGGAACAGTCAACCTCTGAGTCATGCCCAAAATCTTCTGGAAATACTTTTTCAAATCTGGGCCAAAAAAAACCTTCTCTATGAAAAGAAGAACTTGCCAAAAGCTTCTTGCAAGGCAAGTGTTGCAGACCAACACTTTAACTGAAGAATCCTGCGCATGTGTATCAACAAAAGCCCTAAGCGAAAACATGCAGGATGGAGTCCTTCAAGGCATCCACAACAAAACATAGAGCCTGAGGATCCACCAAATGCTCACCCAAGTCAGCATCACTGCTTGCTGACTCCAAAATCCTGGACAGATGCCTTAGCTCAGTCTTTAGGCTCTGGCAAACTCCAATAGCCACAACCACGGACTACAAGGTTACAGGCGAAAGATGCTTTAGGCAAGGTTTACAACCATTTGTCAGAAGCATCCTTGAAAACTGAGACATTTTCCACTGGGTACCTATGATTTTTAGTGAGATAAAAGACCAATGCATCTACTGAGGACATACTCCACTTCTTAATGAACTCCTCCACCACAGCATACTTCTGAACAAATCTCTTTGGAGGCAGGGTGAGATAAAATCACATATACAAATGCCTCCATTTGTGCGGTGCCCAGCTCACACTAGGGAGTGTACCAGAGAGTTGCTGCTCTATCCCCACTGAGTCAGACAAAAAACCCATCCTTATTGACATAGGGGCCAGATGCATGTGCAACCTAGGTAGTGAGAATACCTGATAAGGGTATTCCCAGGGGAAACTGTAGTGAGGGGACATGTTTAGGATCCCTCTGACCTAACAGAGGTACCTGTAAACCCTCTTCCCCCCATATTTTCACCTCTCCGCCATTTAAGAGACATATGACCTGCTGAACCAAACAACTGGAATTGTGCTAACCTAGCAATCCCAATCAGGCTTGAGATTCTGTGCAAAAGCAACAGTGCACTGGTACCCTCAGAGACAACACTCAGCTGCCAGTGCCCCCCCCCCCCAAATATGCGTGCTTACGTGACCTAGACATAACAAAAGGTCCCCCTAGCTGAAGGGCCAGTTTATCCAGCAGTATAGGCTGGAAGCGCTTCTGCCTCTGTCTGTGCACCTCTGTGTGCCTTTCCCCACGTGTCTAAATCAGGAAATTTGTGCAAACAATATGGCTTCCCCTCCTCCATTTGCCAATGGCATCATATCTTGTGCGCAATGCACGTGCACGAACAGCATGACCCGATTCCGCCGCTAAGGGGGGCACATGCTGCTCTCACCCCTCTCCCATATGCCTAATCATGTAGTGTGATTGCAGAGACACATGCAAGGACAGCGAGTCCAAATACTGCACCCGCCCCTGCACTGTTAGCTCAAGGAGAAATAACTTGCACAGTATTATAATCACACACAGCTAAGAGGCTATCAGGGACCATGAATCAGACCGAGACAGAAGTATAGTTAAATCACACTTGTTTAATAATAATAAAAATAAGGTAAACAGAGTAAGCGTAGTCAAAACAAGCCAGAGTTTAGTAACCGGATCGGGTAGTCAGCCAAGCAAATGTCAGAGAGCCAGAGATAAACGTAGTAGTACAGCAAGCAGGATCAGGAGCCAGAAGGAACGTCAGCTGAGCAAGTCTTCAACAGGAACACAGGAGAAAGTCTCTGTGATGTTGACAAAGGCGAAGGCAGAGATCAAGTAAGCTGGATGACTTTAAGTAGGCAGGACTGACAAGCAGAATCAACAACAGCTGGGTAACTGTGGAGAGAGATGGGAGCTGGCAATTAGCCGACAGCTGAGTGGCCAGCTCAGAGAAAGAAGGGCTGAGCCCAGCCCTGACTGTACCCGCTCCTCAATGACCCCTCCCCCTAGGAGGACCACCGGGCTTGAGGGGAAAACGTCTATGGAAATCAGGGGCAATCAGGGGAATTCAGGACAGGGGCATGTACGTCCGAGTATGAGACACAAGAGCGTTCCTCTGGACCGTACCCCTTCCAATGCACCAGGTACTGTATGCGCCCACGGAACCTACGGGAGTCAACAATGGATTGTACTTCATATCCCTCATGGCTCTCAACCTGTATAGGGTGAGGACTTGGCACCAAGGTGGTAAAGCGATTGCAGACCAAAGGTTTCAATAAGGAGACATGAAACACATTTGAAATGCGCATACTAGGTGTTTTTCTTGCATCTAGCAAGGTTCCTCTGTGGTATAAGCAAGGAAGCTGAGATTTCTGCAGTGTGTAAATGTGCTTTACTATACAAAGATGCTGTACATACAAAATTATTACAATATTAGGAATACAATACAAGACTGACAGATATCTATAACAAGCAAAATTCCTAGCAAACTGAACAGCCTATGGTCTATAATAGTACAAATACACTTAAAGGTTACTTATCTTCTGTTACTGTATGTTCGTGATCTCCATTGGCAACGATTCTCCTGGAGCATCAGGCAAGTTTCTTCTATCATGAGTGGCGTCAGATGTTACAGCATGATGGTGTGTGTGTGTGTGTCCCTACTCACCCCCTTTTATGTGTCAGGCTGTTTGCCATAGTTACCAAACAACAGAAAACATGCCTGTTTACTGTAGCTGTAAAAACAATGGACTGTTCAAAACTGCCTCTACGTACCCATTGTCTAATCAAGCCAACACCTGACAGTAATCTAACAGTCATTCTTTCAGTTTGAAAGCTGAAAGAACCTCAGAAAAGTACATTTCTTACTTGTTTACTGTAGCTATAGAGACAATAGCCTGTTAATTGAACTGTCAGTTGAATACAACAATGATATTTACCCCCATTGTATAAAACAGCATTTGTTTGAGAAATCTACTCAAGCCAAAAACTGACAATATCTCTATGACCAACCACTATTGTGTAATGTTATGTTCCATGTATTTTAAGTCTGGTTAATAAAAAAAAATTGTATTGTAACAAACGCAAACATTCCGCCCTAGATTTTTTTTTCTCAGACTACACACAAAATCTCTTCATTACTAAACTCATTCTAAACATTAATTTTCCTTGAATGCAACACCTTCCATTTCTGTCACTGAGAAGGTGTTTCAGTCTTTAACTAAAAAGTTCATTAGAAAGTCCATTCTAAAGTTCTTTAGAAACAAGTCCAGGCTTGTAATACATCAAAGGCCTTGCTCTCCACAGCTCTTGCGATCTTCCTTCATTCTTTCCATCATGTAACCACTTTTTTCTGGTCTTCCTATGGATCAAATCGGAGACAGCCTGTGGAGTGGAAAACAAAGCGGATTATCTGTTCCTTCTAATAATACATAAACAGTAGATCCAGGCCTTTCAGCTAAAATCTCTCCTCTAAATGGCTTCTTGCCTGGATATCTGACTAACACTTTGCCCCCTGCCTGTACCCACTTCTGACCCTCCCAAAGAACATCAATAGGGAAGAGAGGAAATATACTGATATTTCCAAGAAGATCACTGCTGTTTATTTTGGAAGGTTTGCTGTTATGTAGCCTCACTTTCCACTCTTGCTGAGAAGTATCCACTAATCAGTCAGAGTTCCAGCCAGTCTTGAAGCTCATCTGTCAATGCAAATGTAACTTCAAACCTTCCTGCCAGATTCCCTCTCATTCCTAGATAGGCTTCAGCTTCAGATACGTCACTCTTGGTTTCTATGTCATGTGAAGCAGTAACATGGTATCTGTTAAGCCCTGTTCTTTCAGGAACCTTACATAAATACTGAACTCTGCACTCCAGCTGTGGAATCTGTGCCCCAGCCCCTACCATCCTCTCATATGGTGTGCTTTTGGCTATTGGCCTAGAATTTAACAACATGACTGCCTGTGTGAGGACCCGATCCCACCCCCTTAGTGTATGTGTGGGTGTAAGTTTGCGTATCTGGTCCTTCAATAGCCCGTTGTATCTTTCAATCAAACCAGCTGCCTGTGGATGGTATGGGATGTGGCACAACCAGTACACTCCAGAATCTTTGGCCCACTGCTGTACTGTTGATCCAGTGAAGTGTGAGCCGTTTCCACTTTGGACTTGTTTGGGACAACCATAAGCAACGACAAGATTCTGGAGCAGTTGAAGCATTGAGGCTTGATCTGCAGGTTTGCAGGGATGAACAAGCATAAGTCCTGAACAGGTGTCCACTGCAGTGGAACAATATCTCAGTCCATTGTTTCCCCGGGGCAGGGGACCGATGAAGTCAATCTGCCAGATCTCTGCAGGCCCCTCACCCCTCTTAATCGACCTGGTGGAGTACTTTTGCAATGGCCATTGTCGCACAGTTCCCTATTACAGTCTTTATCATGTCCATGGATATAGGCAATCCTCTCTGCTGTGCCCATTTATATGTTGCTTTCTGCCCCAAATGTCCAGATTGCTTGTGGGCCCAGTTGGCCAAGTTCATCAAGACAGGATCAATTGGCACAACTGCCTTCACTTTGGCGATTTCATCTGCAACTCTGTTATAGTTCTCAAAGTCTGTGACTAGGGGCACATGTGCATCAACATGCCCCACTTTTATGGTGCGGGAGTGAGCTTCCTTCCAGATGTAGTCCCAGACTTCCTTGCCTCCCCACACCACCTTTCCACGAATCATCCATTTATTGGACTTCCACGTGGGCATCCAAGTTGTCAGTCCTTTAAAAACCGCCCAGCTGTCAGTGTAGATAGTGACATGGGAAGAAGGATCCTCCTGAAGAGTCATCACCACAGCTTTCAACTCTGCATACTGACTGAACCCTCCAATTCCGGTCTCCTGCAGGACTGTGTCTGTACTTGGGTTGTAGGCTGCTGCTGTCCATTTACGTCCAGACAAGGTGACTATGGCTGAACCATCAGTGAACCACGCTGACTCCTTCATGTCTTCTGACAGAGACTCAAAGGGTGGAGCCTCTTGAATGGGGGATGACTGCAGCACAGGAATTTCTTCTTCTGACCGGGTGCTGGTAAAAGTGACAAGCCCAGCCAACTGTTTTGAAATGTCTCTAACATCCCCAGCTGCAATACCCCCTCTTTCTTGAAGGTACCACTTCCATTTCATCAGTGTCTGGTTCTGGGCTACAGCTGCCCTAGTGGTCAGTCCATTATCTCTCACCCATCCTGCTATTGGCAATGCAGTATGGATGGTGACTGTGTCCTTTCCTGTAATGGTCTCTACATGTTGAAGGGCTGTGTAGGCCCCAAACAGGTACTTCCCTAGGGGCGTGTATCTCTTCTGTGCCCCTGTCAGTTGTTTGGACCAAAATCCAATGGGTATTGCTCTCAGTCCTTTCTTTTCATTTGGCTGCCACAGACTCCAAGATATGGTACCATTCTGCTCCACTACATCCAGCTGAAATGGTACTCTTTGTCTCACGGGTCCTAATCCCTGATGCTGCAAAATAGCTTCTTTAGCAGCCAGGAATGCAGTCCGCTGCTCTGAACCCCATGAGAACTCAGTCTTTTTTCTAGTGACATTATATATAGGCCTCAGAATCAGTCCAAGATGTGAGATGAATGATCTCCAGAACCCCACAACTCCAATGAACTTCTGTGCCTCCTTTTTGGTAGTAGGGGGCGACAGCTCCTGGATAGTTTGCACAACTGTCTCTGGAATTTTCCTCTGCGGCCCAGTCCACATCATTCCCAGGAATTTCACTTCTGTGGCAGGTCCTTGGACTGTGTCTCTGTTGATAGCCCACCCTCTGTTCTCCAAGTGCTCTATCAGCAGGTGCAGTGCTTCAGTTACATCTTCTTTTGTCCCAGAGATCATGATGTCATCAATGTAGTGAAACACAGCGACTTTCAAACTCAGGGTACTTAAATCTCGGGCAATCAGTCCATGACAAATCGTTGGAGAATGAACATAGTCTTCAGGAAGCACGGTGAAAGTGTACTGGCGGCCGTCCCACACCATAGCAAACTGGCCTTGACACTCTGGGTCTATCAAAATTGAAAAGAAAGCATTAGCCGGGTCTATCACCGCATGATATTCTCCTGCATTTTTAGCAATTTTCTCAACAATTGAGATCATATCTGGTACAGCTGACTTCAATGGAGGTGCCACTTTGTTTAGACCTCTGTAATCCACAGTCATTCTATATGTCCCATCAGGTTGCTTTACTGAGAACACCGGAGACGAGAAAGAACTTACAGCAGGTCTAAGGATCCCTACTCTCAACAGTTCTTGAATAGTCTCCCCAATTTCTTTGTGGCCTCCAGGAAGTCTGTACTGCTTGAGACAAACTGGCTTCTCTGGTGGAGGAATGTAGACAGGAGTAAATTTCGCATGACCTCTGACCACAGCCTTCACTGCCCTTACCAGACACGCTTTATCAGGATACCCGAATGTGAATGTACCTCTTTCAGTCTGAAACGACTGACCTTGAAGTACATCCATCCCAAGAATATTTTCGGGTAACTCTGATACCAAAACATTTGTCATAAATCCTGATCCCTTGCCAATAGCCAATTTCACCAGTACCCTAACTGCTGGTGTGGTTTGCCCTCCCAAACCTTCTACATAAATCAATTCTCCTTTGTGATGGGAAGGGTTACCTTGCAAAAGTGTAACTTCAGCTCCGCTATCAACTAAAGCCATTACATGTGTAGGAGAAGATGACTTCACCCACCATACAGCGACAGGTGCATATGGGCGTCGGTCTCCTGCTGTCACTGCCCTCACGGCTATTACAGGAGACTCGCCTTCCCTTCATAAAGGATAAAGAACCTCCCAATACCCTTTTCTGATTCTCTCTAACTCCTCCCCAGGATAAAGGGATTTGGGTTCATGTTCAGTTTTGGGAATTGGTTTGGGGCCAACAGGAGGGGTCTGTTCTGTTTTCTCTAAGTCCAGGCTGGTGTTATCTTCACTAGGAGTAGTGTTTCTAACCCTGACAGTTTTCCCTACTAAATGTTTCCACCTCTTCAGCATTTCTGCAGTAGAAATGCCATCTATCTCATCTTTAGGTACTCCTGCCTTTAATAGGTCCACCCACATTTGTTTTCTAGAAATAACTAGCCTGGTTTTCTCTTCACCTCCTGTCTTCTCTACCTCATTCCCTTTCTTCTCTGTTCTTTTCTGCTTGTATTCTTCCTGTTTGGCCTTGACCTTATCTACTGCCCTGACGGCTTTTGTTTTAATCTCCTCTAGCTCCCCCAACTGGCTTGAAAGGGTTGTGGCTTCATGAATCTTGCTGTTTAATCCCAGGCCTCCCAACAAGGACAATAATGGAGCCCTGAGATTAAATGGCGCAGACTTCATCAGCTTAGAGCGCAGAGCAGACGTAAAGGGTTCCATATCTGGACCCATCCATTCTGGAAATATATTTAATCCGGTTATACAACCCATCTCACGTAACCTGGAAATACCCTCTCCCTCTCCTATTGCTCTCCATGAGTAGGTATTTTCCAGGTCAGTCGGACTAGCGTATACTCGGACTATTCCATCTCTCACGAGGTCTAACAGTGAAAAAATCACGCTAAACTCTCGGGCTTTTCGCATTGCCTGATGCAATTGTGGATCATGGGTTAACACTCCCATGGTCACTGCTTCCTTACCTGACAAAACAACACTGTTCGCCCCTTCATCCCATAAGCGTAGGAGTCAAGTCAATAGGGGCTCCCCAGACCTTTGTTTGTATTGTTTTGCCAGCTCACGGAGTTCAGTTTGTGTAAACTCCCGCACTTTTTCAAATTCAACATCTCTGGGGTTGCGACAATGCACCTCCCCATCTGCCATATCCTCTCTATCATGTTGCCGTTTCCTATGCTTAGTAATGAGTGGTTTGACATACTTTTTCTTTCGCACTAGCAGATCATCATGCGAAATATCAAACTCTATCTCCTCATCCTCACTATCATTTGAGGAGAGCACATCCTCACAATCCCAATTTTGGGACGTGACAATGGCACGTACCCTGGCTTTACTAACAGGTTTATGGCCCTTCCTTTTCCTTAAGGCATTAATTGATTTGATCATGAGGGCTGCACACCGCTCTTGCAAATCATCAGCCCGACTAGCAGTTGAACGCACACACTCTGAAGCAACTGCTAGCTGGTCTTTTAATACCTTAACTTCTGCCTCTGCATTCTCCCTTCTCTGTGATTCAGTGTAAATAGCATTAAGGAAATACCAGCCCACTGTGGACACTGTCCTCTTCTCTTTTTTACTTAAATCCATCCCCTGAAGGCTAAAATCTACAAAATGATCTGAGACTTTATCACCCCAAGTCAGCTTCAAGGGAGAAGCATACTTCACAAATTCTTTAGCAAGAGGCTCCCACTCATTGTCTCTGGCCCAGACAGGTAAGCTGCACACTTCCTTCTGGCCACCAGAACCCTCTGCAGCCTTGCTTTTCCTAAACAGCTTACGCAGCATTTTACCTAGCACAAGCTACACAACATGCTACAGAAAAACAGGTCTGCTTCAGTTGAATTATAGCACAGATCGTGGCACGAGCCCCCAAATGTTTTGCTTGCGTCTATCTAGCAAGGTTCCTCTGTGGTATAAGCAAGGAAGCTGAGATTTCTACAGTGTGTAAATGTGCTTTACTATACAAAGATGCAGTACATACAAAACTATTACAATATTAGGAATACAATACAAGACAGACAGATATCTATAACAAGCAAAATGCCTAGCAAACTGAACAGCCTATGTTCTATAATAGTACAAATACACTTAAAGGTTACTTATCTTCTGTTACTGTATGTTCGTGATCTCCATTGGCAATGATTCTCCTGGAGCATCAGGCAAGTTTCTTCTATCATGAGTGGCGTCAGATGTTACAGCATGATGGTGTGTGTGTGTGTGTCCCTACTCACCCCCTTTTATGTGTCAGGCTGTTTGTCATAGTTACCAAACAACAGAAAACATGCCTGTTTACTGTAGCTGTAGAAACAATGGACTGTTGAAAACTGCATCTACGTACCCATTGTCTAATCAAGCCAACACCTGACAGTAATCAAACAGTCATTCTTTCAGTTTGAAAGCTGAAAGAACCTCAGAAAAGTACATTTCTTAGTTGTTTACTGTAGCTATAGAGACAATAGCCTGTTAATTGAACTGTCAATTAAATACAACAATGATATTTACACCCATTGTATAAAACAGCATTTGTTTGAGAAATCTACTCAAGCCAAAAACTGACAATATCTCTATAACCAACCACTATTGTGTAATGTTATGTCCCATGTATCGTAAGTCTGATTAATAAAAAAAAATCATATTGTAACAAACGCAACACACTAGGAGGAAGGTCCAAGGCGTAAACCACTGGGTTAATCCTGCAAAGGATACGGAAAGGCCCAATAAACCGAGGTGCGAACTTCAAAGAAGGAACACGAAGTCGGAGGTTGCGAGGCAACAGCCAGACTCTGTCCCCAACCTGGTAGGAAGGTGCAGGCAGACCACGGAGAATTGCTCCAAGGACTGGTTGGCTAGTTCTGCGGCCCCATTAGACTGTGGATGATTCGCAGAGGAGAAAGCAAGCTGAATTCCCAATTGTGCACAAAAGGCTCGCCAGAATCGGGAGACAAACTGACTACCCCTGTCCGAGACAATCACCTTGGGTAGCCCATGTAAACGAAAGATCTCCCGAGCAAAAATGGAAGCCAGTTCCTTAGAAGTGGGCAACTTCATAAGTGGAATACAATGACACATCTTTGAGAACTGGTCAACCACCATAAGGATAACAGTGTTGCCTTGGGAGTTGGGTAACTCCACAATTTAATCCATAGACAGGTGGGTCCAGGGCCTCTCTCCATTGGGTATGGGTTGTAGCAGGCCCACAAAGTCAGGCTAACTCAAGACAACAGGTTTTTGCATCTGAGGGTTTGCCCAGGCCAAGGCTCTCTCAGAAAGCAAAGATATCACGAAACCTACTTTGCTTCTGTCCGTGGGAAACGTCTGGGGCAGCATCTCAAAGTAAATTTCAACCTGGTTGAGAAACCCTCTGGATTGAACTGGATCGCCCCTAACTTGCTGGGGAAGCGGAGCGGAACCAGACATACCTCTTATAGAGGTAATACTCGAGGCGGGTGCCTGCACAGAGACTGGCGCAGCAGCAGAGACGGCCTGCAACTCAGGTTGTACCGGAGCAGCCACAGTGGGAGACTCCAGGTGAGCCGTGCGACTCAGGAGAGTTTGTAACGTTATGGCAAACTGATCCATGCGGTGATCTTGCTCATACAAACTGGAAAAAATATTACCAACAAGTGGATTGACTGTATCTTCTGAATTCATGGCCTTCGCCTACTATCAGGGACCATGAATCAGTCCGAGACAGAAGTATAGTTAAGTCACACTTGTTTAATAATAAAAATAAGGTAAACAGAGTAAGCGTAGTCAAAACAAGCCAGAGTTCAGTAACCGGATCGGGTAGTCAGCCAAGCAAATGTCAGAGAGCCAGAGATAAACATAGTAGTACAGCAAGCAGGATCAGGAGCCAGAAGGAACATCAGCCGAGCAAGTCTTCAACAGGAACACAGGAGAAAGTCTCTGTGATGTTGACAAAGGCGAAGGCAGAGATCAGGTGAGCTGGATGAGTTTAAGTAGGCAGGACTGATGAGCAGAATCAACAACAGCTGGGTAACTGTGGATAGAGATGGGAGCTGGCAATTAGCCAACAGCTGAGCGGCCAGCTCAGAGAAGGAAGGGCTGAGACCAGCCCTGACAGAGGCTTAAAATAAAAATGTACAGAATGGTGAAAAAAAAACAATATCCAGCCAAACAAGCTGGCTGTGCCTCAAAAGGGCCTTCAGAGACTCCAACTGTGATTCACTTCCCTGGACCAATATAACATCCGACCGGAAAAACCTTGTCCAACCCACTGCACAAGGTTATATACACGCAGGGTCCAGTGCTGTTAACAAAATTATAGGTCATACCCACGTCATGTCCCCTTTCTTCAGTGCAGGGTATGGGTAGCACTCTGCTGAACAATGAAAGTCATAGGAATAGATCTAGAAACCAACCAGTCTGAGTCTTAAAACTGTTTAGAAAATCTGCCCCTGTAGTATTGAGAAGTACAGCAGTGGCCATCACCTTTAGAAAAAAAACACAGGGCCTTCCTGTATGGGAGGGGTTATGTAGGAGAGGACTTGCTGTCATTTACCAGTGTCCAATCACCTGTAGGTGGTACATAACCCTGTGAGCAAGAAATAATAGAGCTGCTCTGTGTCCTGTGATATTCGATAGAGAAAGCTAGTTTTGTTGTGTCTTTTAATGGGCTATTCCCAGTACTTTTTTTTAGCAGGAACGTGGGGGAACGCAGTTCCTGCACCTCCTGCACTGAATGTATGTAATGGCAAAGGGTGCTGGGGTGTGCTGGAGGCTGGGAGATCTATTGTTGATGGGAGGAATCTACTCTTGAGGGAGGGGTCTATTGTTGTTGGCTTCTGGAGGGTCTATTGATGCTGGCTGCTGGGGGATCTATCGTTGCTGGGGGCCAATTGTTGCTGGGAGGGATCTACTGATAAAAGAGGGGTTTGAAATTGTTGGCTGCTTGAGGGTCTATTGATGCTGGCTGCTGGGAGATCTTTTGTTGCTGACAGGGGTCTATTGTTGCTGGGGTGGATCTGTTGCTACTGGGGTGTCATTTTGTTGCGCAGGGTCTATTGTTGTTGGGGAGGATCTACTGTTGAAAGGGGGTTGTATATTTTAATGCTTATTAATAAAATCTATACAAATTACTTAGCACCACAAAATGATACTTGGTTCTGTATTCACTGGAAGGTAGGTAGAGGGTGGAACCAAGGGACAATGCTCAGAGGTGGATAGGAGACGAAGACAAGGGGTAACTTGAAAAGGGGAGTTCCTGAACCCATTCTCTGAGAAAAAAAGCTCTGGCTATTCCTTTTCATCTTGGTATTGTTGGCTGGAGCTCTGCTTTACCTTCCCTTTAACCTTAAAGGATATCTAAACCCAAGAACAAAATTTTAAATATTGCTTTTTCCTAATTCATAGTTGTAGTGATTGCAATAGATTTCTTTTTTCAGGATGAAAACATGTCAATCAAAAACAGAATATGTCTGTTGATCTGGCCAAAAATGCAGTGTCCTTGTTACTTCCTGTAAGCTGAACTGAAAGAACAAATATATCATATCTTCTTTCTGTAAACTACTAATACCCCCAACCCCCCATGTAATAGTGAGCAAGACATGCATTAACTATGGCTTCATCCATAGATACAGAGTAAGAGAGTATAGCCATCCTAAGTCAAGTAGGTTATTTTTTGCCATTTGTTTCATTTAAACCTTGCATCTGCTTATGTCAAGTGCATGTCTACTTTTCAATGTACAATTAATGTATGCAAATCTATGCAATCTTAATACTAATTATACAAGAGTGGTTGTGTGATGGGTCATAACATGTATGTCTGCTCTATTGGACATACAGTGTCTTGCAAAAGTATTCACCACCCCCCCCCCCCTCTTGGCTTTTTACCTATTTTGTTACATTACAGCCTCTAGGTCAATGTTTTTTTAATCTGAATTATATGTGATGGACCAGAACACATATACATACACACACACACACACACACACACACACACACACACAATAGTCTAAGTTGGTGAAGTAAAATTAGAAAAATATACACATAAAACTATTTTTCAGAAGTAAAAAACGAGTAATTGGCATGTGCGTATGCATTCACCCCCTATGTTATGAAGCCCATAAAAAGCTCTGCTGCAACCAATTACCTTCAGAAGTCACATAATTAGTGAAATGGTGTCCACCTGTGTGCAAGCTAAGTGTCACATGATCTGTCATTACATATACACACCTTTTTGAAATGCCCCAGAGGCTGCAACACCTAAGCAAGAGGCACCACTAACCAAACACTGCCATGAAGACCAAGGAACTATCCAAACAAGTAAGGGACAATGTTGTTGAGAAGTACAAGTCAGGGTTAGGTTATAAAAAAAATATCCAAATCTTTGATGATTCCCTAGGAGCACCATCAAATATATCATAACCAAATGGAAAGAACATGGGACAACAGCAAACCTACCGAGAGACGGCCGCACACCAAAACTCACAGACGGGGCAAGGAGGGCATTAATTAGAGAGGCAGCGCAGAGACCTAAGGTAACCCTGGAGGAGCTGCAGAGTTCCATAGCAGAGACTGAAGTAACTGTACATAGGCAGAGTGGCCAGAATGGCAGAGTGGCCAGAAGAAAGCCATTACTTTTCGCAAAAAACAAAATGACATGTTTTGAGTTTGCAAAAAGGCATGTGGGAGACTCCCAAAATGAATGGAGGAAGGTCCTCTGGTCTGATGAGACTAAAATTGAACCTTTTGGTTATCAAAGAAAATGCTATGGCTGGCGGAAACCCAACACATCACATCACCCAAAGAACACCATCCCCACAGAGAAACATGGTGGTGGCAGCATCATTCTGTGGGGATGTTTTTCAGCAGTCGGGACTGGGAAACTGGTCAGGGTTGAGGGAAAGATGGATGGTGCTAAATACAGGGATATTCTTGAGCAAAACCTGTACCACTCTGTGTGTGATTTGAGGCTAGGATGGAAGTTCACCTTCCAGCAGGACAATGACCCCAAACACACTGCTAAAGCAACACTTGAGTGGTTTAAGGGAAAACATGTAAATGTGTTGGAATGGCCTAGTCAAAGCCCAGACCTCAATCCAATAGAAAATCTGTGGTCAGACTTAAATTTGCTGTTCACAAGCGCAAACCATCCAACTTGAAGGAGCTGAAGCAGTTTTGCAAGGAGGAATGGGCAAATATCCCAGTGGTAAGATGTGGCAAGTGCATAGAGACTTATCCAAAGCGACTTTGGAGCTGTGACAGCCGCAAAAGGTGGCCCTACAAAGTATTGACTTTAGGGGTGTGAATAATTAAGCACATTGACTTTTGCTGTTATTTTGTCCTATTTGTTGTTTGCTTCACAATAAAAAAAAATCTTCAAAGTTGTGGGCATGTTCTGTAAATTAAATGATGCAAATCCTCAAACAATCCATGTTAATTCCAGGTTGTGAGGCAACAAAACATGAAAAATGCCAAGGGGGGTGAATACTTTTGCAAGGCACTATAATAAGCCATATTTGCAGTTGGTTATATTTTCTAAATTCTGGATTGATTATATCCCGGGGGAATATACACATTATATGTTAGGCATAATATGAATGTTCTGATTTTTCTTTAATACTCTAACCTATCAGCTTTGGGAATAAAATAATTTTGTTACTTTTATTCATTAAGATTTTTTTTCAATAATTGTTGGCCATACCCTAAATTTTCCTGTATATTGTCTCTTGCATAATGTTTACTATTAAAGTTAGGTCAGTGTTTCTCAACCAGGGTTCCTCAAGTGGCCCCCAGGTGTCCCGCAGCGATCTACCTGTCAGTTGCAAACAACTGACAGGTAGACCGCTTGGACACATGCAAAGATATGCAGGGAAGCGGCTGGCATACTATTGGCTGTAGCACGCTGTTCGCCACTGGCCCCTCCTCTCCTCCTGTTAATCCCAGTTGCTCATATGTGACATCATCAGGGATGGACAGGATAGGAGGAGGGGCCGACAGGGAACAGCACGCCACTGGAGGAGCCTCTAAAGCCAGTAGAAGAAAAACAAAGTCGGTACTGTATTGTGCCCAGCTGTGTCCCCCACACTTTGTCCAATAGTCTGTCCCATGCAATGTTCCTTGTCTCATGTAATGTGCTTTCTCCCATGCAATGTGCCCTGTCTCATGTAATGTGCTTTGTCCCATGCAATGTGCCCTGTCTCATGTAATGTGCTCTGTCCCATGCAATGTTCCCTGTCCCATATAATGTGCCCTGCTCCCAGGTAATGTGCCCTGCCTCCACGTAATGTGCCCTGCCTCCACGTAATGTGCCCTGCCTCCACGCAATGTGCCCTGCTCACACGTAATGTGCCCTGCTCCCATGTAATGTGCACTGCTCCCATGTAATGTGCACTGCCCTCATGTAACGTGCACTGCTACCACGTAATATGCCCTGCTCCCACATAATGGGCCCTGCCCTCATGTAATGTGCCCTGCTTCCCCCTCATGTAGTGCGCCCTCCTGAGCCCCTGTAGTGCGCCCTCTGCCCTGCTGCCCCCCACCACACACACACACACACACACACACACACTGTTTATCTCAAGTTAGGCCCAGAATAGAGCATCTCTGCAAAAAAAAAAAAAAAAAAAGCACAAGTTTCACATTAACTGCTTAAGCCCCGGAAGATTTTACCCTCTTCCTGACCAGAGCACTTTTTGCAATTCGGCACTGCGTCGCTTTAACTGACAATTGTGCAGGCGTGCGACTTTGCACCTAAACAAAATTGACGTCAAATAGAGCTTTCTTTTGGTGGCATTTGATTTGGTTTTTATATTTTGCACTATAAAAAAAAAAAAAAAAAACAGTATCAATTTTGAAAAAACGCAATATTTTTTACTTTTTGCTATAATAAATATCCCCCAAAAATATATAAAAAAATGATTTTTTTCCTCAGTTTCGGCTGATATGTATTCTTCCCCCCACACACTCACACCAAGGGATTTATTATGTTCCCTAGTGTGTGTTCTACCTGAAGGGGGGAGGGGACTGTGTAGGGGAGATGACTGATCGCTGTTCATACTTTGTATGAACAGACAATCTGTCTCTTCTTCCCTCAGAGAACCAGAAACTGTGTGTTCACATACACAGATCCTGGTTCTCGGTGTGCCCTGAGCGATCGCGGGAGCCCCGCGGTGATCGCGACTGCCATGCACTCGCATCGGCTCAGTGGGCAAACAGAGGGCACGCTCGCACCCCTAGTGGCCACAGGGCGAAGCGACGTTACATAACATTGTTTCGCCCAAATGCGGCGTCTGGTTGGCAAGTGGTTAAATAGGTAAATTTTAATATTTATTTTTTATTTAATGTTATTTTTATAAATAATATTTGGTATTATCAACAGCTCGCTGATCATACCAATGTTCAGTGAGCTGTAGACGTGAATGTGAACATTTTTTCAGGGGTTCCACCGAGATCCCAAACTTTTTGCCAGGGGTTTCTCGAAGGTAAAAATGTTGAGAAACACTGGTCTAGGTAATCTTGTGGTTTTTTTTTCTGTTTTTTTGTTTTTTCATTTTAAGGTTATACCTCACCTTTTAGTAACTTGAGATCATATTGTCATAGGGGAGCAAATTCTCATTCCCCAGTTTCAAGGACAGTCCATGTTCTTCCATAACTGGTCTCTCATTTAGCGGCCACCAAAAAGCTCTCAACAGTGTCCTCGGCCAGGGTTCTCTCTGTGATTACCACACCCTCTGAACCCTGGGTTAAGCTCAAAATTCCAGATTCACTATTGTCTTTCGAGGCTGTAGGGTCTCCCTGGGATGTCTCAATTCAATAGTCAATTCAAAAGGGGAAGCACAGCCCTCCTAGGGAGAAGGTGGCAGGAAGGGGAGTCATCAGCAAGGCCCCAGTCCATACCTGGAATACAGTCCTCTTTAGCCTCATGGGTCTCTTCATTGTCACTATATTAAACAGTTGCGGCAGTGACCATCTTTCTCTCCTTTAACAGTACCACTAGAGTGGTAGCTCCTTCTTCCTGCCACTAGTTTTGTCTAATTGGGCTCTTGGATCCTGTTTGTGATGCCATGTTTTATGTAATAGGACCACATGTAGTGTGCAATAACTTGTTCCCTACTAGCTCAGGCAACCCACAAGGCACTTGTGGTTCTCTAGCAGTAGACCCACCAAAGTTAATTTGGTTACCTGGAGGAAATGTACAGATCTCACCTCTTAGGAACCCTGTGGGCAACTCATTTTGGCCTGATCAGAACCCAAGAATTCACCAGGCTCCTTGAAGTGGAGCTCCAAGCTCCCCCCCCAAAAAATTTAAAATACAAATTCTGTAGAAGCTGACTTTTAATATAAGGACACTTACCTGTCCAGGAATCCAGCGATGTCCTCGTCCCAGCCAATTCTTCAATCGGCTTCAGGTGCAGGCACCTGCATCTCAAGCAAGGGACACAGGCATTGAAGCCTTGTGGCTTCACAGCCGATATCCTTCTGCTCATGTGCAAGCCGCACTGCACCTTGTGAATTACCATGTAGTCTTCTGGGACCTGTGATGTGTCCCAGAAGACTGCAGGGGAAAGAGGAGGGCCTAACTTCTGGTTAAGAGCACATGTGACTGGAAGTGGGAGCAGATACCTGTCAAGACCAGGTACCTGCTCCCCCTCCCCACCAAAAAGTACCAAATGTGGCAGTGGAGGGGGAAGAATGCAAACAAGCGGAACTTCCCCTTTTGGATGAAGTTCAGCTTTACCAAGATGTTTGTCATTTCTGAAGATTGTTATATAAACAATCAGCCATATACAATGTAGTATAATGGTAGCAACTTACGTAAACAGGTTGCCACAGATTTGTAATAAAGAAAGGAAGAGACATCCTCTGTTCCTTGTCACAGCACTGGAAGGTTTCCACCTCTTTGTTGAGGGGGCTCCATTCCCCTGGCTATATATACACTTGCTACAACACTCAAGAGTGGCAGGGAGCATCCCAAATGGGTCCCATACTGGTACTTTTACTAGTGCACCAAGGTCCTGTGGGGTCATATCGTGGCTCCCTGTGGAGACTTAGGAATAGGCCTTATGCACATGGGTGTAAAAACTGACACGTTTTTTTCGCCTCTGAATGTAGCTCCATATTTGTGCTCTAAATTTCTGTGTAAAAAAAAAATTATGTGGAGTGCATTTGTATTCAGCCCCCCTGAGTCAATACTTTGTAGAACCACCTTTCTCTGCAATTACAGCTGCAAGTCTTTTTGGGGATGTCTCTACCAGCGTTGCACATCTAGAGAGCAGGGTTGTAGATCATTTTTTTCCTGGGACATCTGTTAGTTAAGTAAACATGGATTTAGGCTTCAAAGTTTGGTTTATAAAGAGGTCCGTCTGTAATGCTGTTAACAAATGGGTTCCTCTTTATATTTAGGGCTGAGCTGCTGGCTAATTGTGATGTCTTAACCATGTTAAGTATGTAACTCTTAACTCTGTATCTCTTAACTATGTAAGAGAGAGCTGTTTTGCCTCTGTGTGTCTCCAGGCTTTGCTGCTGCTTCCAGGTGGTTTTCCCTTAACAACTACTCTCTCCCCTGGCTTGCACTCCTCATGCCTCACCTAGTTTTGTTCACAGCACTCTCTGCTGGAGTCTTCTTGGGGCCAAATCAGGCTTCCTTTGCAGTGAATCAGTTTTTCTCTCCACTGTCCTACCAGCAGGGCCACCATAAGAAATCATGGGGCCCAGTACAGACTGCGGCTAAGCCCCAGTCTTACTGCCTCTTGGTCACCCACCTTAAGTATATAATACAGCTGGAGGAGGCTACTCACATGCCATGGCTGTTAAAATTTTGCATCACAGCCATGGAAAATTTGACACAGCGGAACAAGTTGACTATTATACTTGGCCATTCCAGTCAATAGAGCCATGTCACAACTGTGAGCCAAACATTTTGCTTGTGCTTGCTGTGCATTATCACCATTTTACGCTGCCATTTGGCATGAAAAACAGGCATTCAGAGAACGACAGGGTCAACTCCTGAACACCCGACAGCAGCCGCACTCTGAAAAGCCATCCACTGCGGATTATTTTTCAGAGCATTGGATAGTGTGAACCCAGCCTAATAAGAAAAAAAAAGAATGAACACCACTCCTGGTTGATTCACACCAATCTACTACTCACATTCACTGGGTGCTGGCAACCACAGGAAAGAAATTTGCACAGTTCACCCCCATCAACACAGTCAGTGACAAGACAGTGATTATCGCTAGCAGCTATAGCAGCCATTTGCGATAATTGCAGGAGAATCCGACAGGCTGGTTGTACCAAAGTTGATCGATCGATCAACTTGGTACATTCAGCCTGCCCACTAATGGGTCTTGCTGAACCAATAGAGAGGGCGAGTTTCCCTAATGGGGGCATAGACAGCAATAAAAACCTGACAAGTGTTCTAATCCCTCTGCACTCCATCCAAAATGAAAAAAAAAAAAAGTTTTGCCTTTAGTTATAATTTAATATACAGAAAGCCCTTAAAAATACACATGAAAGTAAGGGAAAAAACTGTTGATACGTTTCATGTAACAAATTGTGTTATGAGTAAGCGCTAGTTCAACATGAAAAGTATCAGCAATTTTTTCCCATACTTTCAGTGTGATTGATGTATTTTTAAGGACTTTTTTTTTTATATTCCAGGTGCTTACTGGAGTGTAGCCATCCAGGCTAGTAAGCATAGGTGTGCGCAGCCTATTGCATTAGGGTGTGCACCTCAAAGCTCAAACACACATGCGGGTGTGCTACATACAGAGTGCAGGGTTCAGAGGGTGCTACGTACAGAGTGCAGGGTTCAGAGTGTGCTACATACAGAGTGCAGGGTGTACTATGTACAGAGTGCAGGTTGTGTGCTATGTACAGAGTGCAGGATTCAGGGTGTACTATGTACAGAGTGCAGGGTTCAGGGTGTGCTATGTACAGAGTGCAGGGTTCAATGTGTGCTATGTACAGAGTACAGGGTTCAGGGTGTGCTATATACAGAGTGCAAGGTTCAGTGTGTGCTATATACAGGGTGCAGGGTTCAGAGGGTGCTACATACAGAGTGCAGGGTTCAGAGTGTGCTACATACAAAGTGCAGGGTTCAGAGTATGCTACATATATAGTGCAGGGTTCAGGGTGTGCTATGTACAGAGTGCAGGGTTTTGGAGTCCCACATGTCAGCTGAAATAAAGCCCTGAGTAGTAGTATACAGTAGTAGTATACAGTGCAAAAATTATCTGCAGCCATGAATAATACCGTCACAGCACCTGTGATCATTATTATCATGCTGATGACCACACTGTACAGCCTATATACACTACAGTACGCACAGGCTGTACAGTGTAGTCATCAGCATGATAATAATGATCATAGGTGCCGTGTTATTCAGGACTGCAGACAGTGTTTGCACTGTATACTTGTACTACTACTTAAAGGACTGCAAGGAATGTACCAGACTGCAGAAAAGTTGGAAGACATAAAAAGTAAGACTAAGTTGAAGTGCAGATTTATGTGAGTGGAGAGCAGAAACAGGAGAAAGCGAACTGGAAAGGGGAGGGGTGATGAGGATCGGTGTGAGAGTGTGTGATTCACTGCATGGTCTTACTGGGAAGTTGTAGACATGTGGTACATGGAGGGGAAGTGCAGCTGAGGGTGAAAGGTGCCCATGCCATGTATCAGGAGAACTTATCAGGAGGAAGGGGTGAGTGACTGGGAAGGAGAGAAAGTTGATGGGTGTGGAGAGAGCTCAGTGAAGGAGGAGAGCTATTATTAATACATTGCAGTGCAGACAGTAGCAGATCTCTCACCTTGGATCACTGCAGGACCTTCACTCCTTGCATGAAGCTCTTGTTCAGGCTTCTCCCCGCATCGGAGCTGCTTCATCCCGCACCCACTAACACAGGAAGCCTGCAGAATGAATTTGAAGGGAAGGACAACGCTCTTTTGCCCCGTACACATGATCGGACATTCCGACATCAAAATCCATGTATTTTTTCTGACGGATGTTGGCTTAAACTTGTCTTGCATACACACGTTTACACAAATCTTGTTGGAAATTCCGAACGTTAAGAACGTGATGACGTACAACACGTACGAGGAGCCAAGAAAAATTAAGTTCAATAGCCAGTGCGGCTCTTCTGCGTGATTCCAAACATGCGTGGAACTTTGTGCATCGGAATTGTGTACAAACGATCGGAATTTACGACAACCGTTTTTGTTGTCGGAAAATTTGAGATCCAGACGGAAATTCCGATAGAAAATGTCCGATAGAGCCTACACTAGGTCGGAATTTCCGACAACAAGCTCCCAACGAATATTTTCAGTCGGAAAATCCGATCGTGTGTACGGGGCATTAGTGTACGCATTGGCTGAGGAAGCAGCAGCACCGACCCCTGCTGCCTCCACGGGTAACTGAAGCTTATCGCAAATGCATCCATTCTTCCGTCCAGACATCATATGGACCTCTCAAGTACAGAACTGTTGTTCTATGCAGGCGGTCTGGAAACAAATGTATTTTGATCCGATATCCAGTGTCCTGCATGGACCCTGCCTGTCAGCAACTTGGAGGAGATGAGTGGTCTTCCCAGTGGCAGTGCTGCTCCTGCAGCTGACAGACTACAGTAGCCTAGCTGCTGTGACATTGACACTCTGGGGGGGGGGGTTGGACCCCCTGCTACAGAGTGACATTTTTGCCCATTCAGACAGAGCAAAGTAAAAAGCTCTGTCAGATTGGATGGAGAGCGTCTGTGAACAGCAATTTTCAAGTCTTGCCACAGATTCTCAATTGGATCTAGGTCTGGACTTTGAATGGGTCATTCTAACACCTGAATATGCTTTAATCTATACCATTCCATTGTAGCTCTGGCTGTATGTTTAGGGTCATTGTCCTGCTGGATGGTGAACCTCTGCCCCATTCTCAAGTCTTTTGCAGACTCTAACAGGTTTTCTTCTAAGATTGCCCTGTATTTTGCTCTATCCATCTTCCCATCAACTCTGACCAGCTTCCCTGTCCCTGCTGAAGAAAAGCATTCCCACAACATGATGCCGCCACCACCATGTTTCACAATGGGGATGGGGAGTTCAAGGTGATGTGCAGTGTTAGTTTTCCGCCACACATAGCGTTTTGCTTTTAGGCCAAAAAGTTCAATTTTGGTCTCATCTGACCAGATCAGCTACATAGTTACATAGTAGGTGAGGTTGAAAAAAGTCCATCAAGTCCAACCTAGTTTCTTCCACATGTGTCCCCCACATGGCTTCTCGTAAACTGCAAACGGGACTTCTTATGGCTTTTTTTCAGCAATGGTTTTCTTCTTGCCACTCTTCCATAAAGGCTAGATGCGTAGAGTGCGCGACTAATAGTTGTTCTGTGGACAGATTCTCCCACCTGAACTGTGGATAGCTGCAGCTGTTCCAGAGTTACAATGGGCCTTTTGGCTGCTTCTCTGATTATTGCTCTCCTTGCCCAGCCTGTCAGTTTATGTGGACAGCTCTGTCTTGTTAGGTTTGCAGTTGTACCATACTCTTTCTGTTTTCGGATGATGGATTAAACAGATCTCCATGAGATGTTCAAACCTTGATATATATTTGTGTAGCGCTGGTAGATTTTTAATCTACCGCTTATATGTAAATTTAGTGGGTCATCTTTTCTGTACAAGGTTCAGATTTAATCTATAGCTAAATTAGCTTCTGTTCCAACCTTGGTTGTGTTGCGTGCAGTTCCACTCTGTCGCCTGTAGATGTCGGTGTCACTACAGACCAGAGCTGGAAAGCAGCAGACTGAGGTGTATTGAGTGCTCTTCTTTCTCAGAAGTAATTCGGCAGAGGTTGTCCCCTGCGGTGCATTCTGGGAAAGGGTATTTAAGGGACAGACGCCATATTTCTTGGTCTTTTTGTTCTACCTGCTGTCCCTCCTGGCCGACAGGTATGTGTTAGGAGTCCTACCTCGTGGTCCTCAGGCCCTGAGGACTGCGATGCTGCAGCATGTGGGTGGGCCCAGAAGTCTGTCTGGGGCCTACTACAACTGCTGCGGAGATGTTCCTGTGCTGTCTGTCCTGCGGGAAGAAGCTGGACAATTGAGAAGAATCCAGGGGAGGACCCGTCATGGAAGGATCATGCGGAGCGCTGGTCTGGAGAGGGGCCTGGTGACTCAAATGGAGGACGCATCTTAAGTTAACCTACCACATAATACTGCTGGGTCGGCTTAAAGGTTCTGGTACTGTGTTACTGTTTACTGAAAACTACTACACCCTGTGGCAGAGGATCGTACAGTTTTGTTTCACTCAATTCTGTGGCAGAGACTTTCTGTTCGTGCTGCGTACCTGCTGCTAGGTTAGTAAAAGAGACCTATCCGGGCAAGCAAAGATTTAATCCTGAACCGAAGATACATTCATCTCTGAGATTTCAATTCCTTAGTGCTACACCAAGAAAAGGTATTTGAACTTCCCTGCAACTCTTCTTCTACCTCTTTCCTGCTACTTCTTCCAGTTATCTCCCATTAAAGCATTGGAAAAGTAATAAAGTGACTGGTGCCTACATTGTTAGATGATAAGTTCAACGTGGACTCTGAGCCCGGGTTCACACCTATGCGAATTAGATGTGCGTTTCCGCACATCTAATTCGCATAGCAGGAGAATGTGACTGGCTCCCTATGGAGCCGGTTCACATATCTCCGGGGCGGCTGCGGTGCGCACTGCGTCTTTGGCTGCGTTTCAGGGCCGAATTCAGGCATAGAATCGGCCCTGATTCGTCCCTGAAACAGTGAACAGGGACGCACAGCGCTCCTGTGCGGTCCGCAGCGAATTATGGTGTGAACCCGGGCTAAATCTGGTATTGGTGAACTACAGGTAAAAAGGTGACGGAAACAGCCCGCTTTAAATCAGCAGCTACACCGTGAGTTATTGCTACATTTGTATAACCTAACCCTGCTTTAACTACTTAACTACTTATCTTAATTTTTAAACTTGGTGTTTACATTTTTTTTTGCTAGAAAATTACTTAGAACCCCCAAACATTATATATTTTTTTTCAGATACCCTAGAGTATAAAATGGCGGTCGTTGCAATACTTTATGTCACACTATATTTGCACAGAGGTCTTACAAGCGCATTTTTTTGGGAAAAAATACACTTTTTAAATTAAAAAATAACAGTAAAGTTAGCCCAATTTTTTTATATTGTGAAAAATAATGTTATGCTGAGTAAATTGATACCCAACATGTCATGCTTCAAAATTGTGCCCGCTCATGGAATGGCAACAAACTTTGACCCTTAAAAATCTCCATGGCCGACGTATAAAAATGTCTACAGGCTACCAGTTTTGAGTTATAGTGTGAGACTTTTGCTAGAAGTATTGCTCTCACTAGCGGTGATCCCTCACGTGTGTGGTTTGAACACCGTTTTCATAAGCGGGCGCGACTTACACATGTGTTCGGCAGGACGGGGATGCTTTAACTTTTTTTTTACACTGTCCTTTTTTAAAAAAAAAATTGGGTCACTTTTATTATTATCAATGCACTCACTGTATATGATAGCAAACATTTATTGACCCTCTATATCTATTGTATACTGTATATAGGAGTCAAATCCTGATGGTGAGCACATTTTTGCACATGTGTGGCAATCACAGAGTGACTGAATAAAAAGCACTAGGGATGAACGATTTGATTTCTGCGGACACTTCAATTAACTTTTTAGAGTTTATAATCATATATTTTTGGGGCACATAAGTTTGTGACACTTTTAGGTGGAGTGCAATTTAATCACTTACCGACTGCCGCACGACGATGTACGTCCAAACTTTGGCGGCGGATATCGTTGTTATGTCAGCAGCTAGCTGCCATAACCCTGGTATCCCCGTTTTCGTGCGGCGGCCAGCTTTCAGACAAAAGTGGGCCCTGCGGCGGATTCGCCGTGAGATCACTTTTATCGGTGGCGGGAGAGGGGCCCCCCTCCCGCCGCGATCCGGTGCCCTCCGCCGCTTACCGGAGCCGTCGGTAGCGGCAGAGACGATCGCGTCCTCCTCTGTGGTGTGTCTGGAGACGAGTGAGGCTAAGATGGCGCCCACTCATCTCTATGACACTGCTGGGCAGAAGCGACGTGAAAACGTCACTTCCATCCACGCCTCTTAAAGGCACATTTTTTCAAATGTCATTTTTTTAAATGACTTTTTTTTTTTTAATTATTGCATTTTAGTGTAAATATGAGATCTGAGGTCTTTTTGACCCCAGATCTCATATTTAAGAGGTCCTGCCATGCTTTTTTCTATTACAAGGGATGTTTACATTCCTTGTAATAGGAATAAAAGTGACACCATTTTTTTTTTTTAAACAGTGTAAAAATAAATAAAATATTGTAAAATAAATAATAAAAATAATTCTGCTCGCGCGCAGAAGCGAACGCATACGCAAGTAGCGCCCGCATATGAAAACGGTGGTCAAACCACACATGTGAGGTATCGCAGCGACCGGTAGAGCGAGAGCAATAATTCTAGCCCTAGACCTCCTCTGTACCGCAAAATATGCAACCTGTAGAATTTTTTAAACGTCGCCTATGGAGATTTTTGAGGGTAAAAGTTTGACGCCATTCCACGAGCGGGCGCAATTTTCAAGCGTGACATGTTTGGTATCAATTTACTTGGCGTAACATTATATTTCACAATGTAAAAAAAATTGGGCTAACTTTACTGTTGTCTTATTTTTTTATTCAAAAAAGTGATTTTTTTTCCAAAAAAAGTGCACTTTTAAGACTGCTGCGCAAATACGGTGCAAAAAAAAATATTGCAATGACCGCCATTTTATTCTCTAGGGTGTTAGAAGAAAAACCATATATAATGTTTGGGGGTTCTAAGTAATTTTCTAGCAAAAAAACCTGTTTAAACATGTAAACACCTAAAATCCAAAACGAGACTGGTCCTTAAGTAGTTAAAGTGTTTTTCTCACTAATTTTAGATCACAGATGTTATAGTGATATGTTTGATATAAATGTTTTTAGTTGAGAGATTTATTAGTATTTTTTTCCTGTACAGAATATATATTCATATTTTGATTTAATCACTATAAGAAGTGGAGCACTATACTTTTTTATTATATAAATCATGTCAGAATAGACTGATCATTATTGTGCACCAACATAAGGGCCACAACTAGCCGGCAGAAGAGTTCTTCATGTGTTTGGGGTATATGACTCTTCTCACTGAGAGCACACAAGTGAGTTAGCCCAGTGTTTATTCTTTTCTTCTCATCTTAGTCGCTCACTTGGGGAAAATCTCTCTGCTTG
The DNA here is from genome assembly GCF_042186555.1 of Aquarana catesbeiana. Taxonomy (NCBI): domain Eukaryota; kingdom Metazoa; phylum Chordata; class Amphibia; order Anura; family Ranidae; genus Aquarana; species Aquarana catesbeiana. The sequence continues at coordinate 228,806,517 of NC_133329.1, forward strand.
GGAGCTCACGTTTAAATCTTCAGTCCTGCAGGACATGTGGGTGTGGTTTAACCACTTACCACCCTGCCTTTTGTCTAAGTATGTAAATTGTTGTTTTAAAACATTCTTTTATTTAAATTTCTCCATTTTCAAAAAAGTTGTGATTGTGACTTGGCCAATTGTTTTCTTTTGCCTATTTTGCAATTTGCATGACATTAATACAAGTTAAACACTTATCTCTTTAGTGTGTATGTGTTTATCTTTTGTACGACAGCCAGTGAGTCACCTGGCCAAAGTATTTTAGTGGTGTCAGCAGTAGCAACACTCTGCTCGGGGCTCAGTAGTAAACAGGGTACCCAGAATACTCAGCGGCTCCTGAGGGGGTAGTACTACAATTTCATTAGGAAAAAACAAACGAAAGTGTCAGATTTTCACAAGCGAGAAAATTAATTAATAAATATACCTCCTAGTTATAAAAAATTTGATTATATTTTCTTTTCAGCGTTTCCTCATGTTTGTTCAATTGGTTATGAAAGCATTTCCTGTGGATATTAAATTATATAATTATAATTACATTTAGCTTCTACCATGCTAAATCTGTGGATCATACAGCTGGTAATTTATTTTGTTGACTTTATTATTACTTATAAATTATTTTGTCGTAATGTAACTTTCAAGCACTAAAATATATATTTCCAATATTTAACATTTTTTGTAATTACAATCTTTATATCTGAACATTATAGGACGCTGGATGGAAGATCACGGTGTCACCCATAATCTGATGCATAATCCTGATACTCTTCAGAAGATTTCCTTTAAGAAAACACAAAACATGTCTGAATGGTGGGATAATGGGGTATTGCCTTTGTGGATTACCGCACAAAATCAGGTAATGACAAACCTGCATAATAATATTTTGATATAGCATGCAGATACTGCTGGACACTGTATTCAACTCCAATGAAAGATGAATGAAAAATTGGCTTTACCTCAAATCCCAGCCTATCGGTCATGCCCCTCTGACATGTTTCACCCACACTAGGCTTAATCATAGAGGACGATTAAGCCAAATATGGGTGAAAGATGTCAGAGGGGCTTTACAAATGGGCTTGGATCTGAGCTAAAGCATGCAGCAGCATCTGCATGCTATATTACATTTTGGAAGTGAGATTTGTTCTATTTCTGCCAGCGCCAAAATACAAAAAATAAACCTGTGAGACTGATACTGCAGGCTTGGAGCAGCGCTGATCTGTTATGATACTTTGATAACCGCGGTGAAAAGTAGTTACCGCTTTCTTGCTAAACAGAAAGCAGAGTCAGTGCAGAACTGAAAGCCCAGATTTGGCAACATAAGTAAAAAATATATACTAGTTAGATCATGTGGCGTTAAACAATCATTTTTAATTCTAAGTGCAATTTCTGATTGCACATATACAGTCAAAACCATACCCGCATATTTTTGTGAGTATTAATATGAATACAGTTGCCGTCATCCCCCAACAAAACATTTGTGGATAACTAATCAAATGCACTTTAACTTGATAGTTCTTCACTCCAACTTAAAGCGGAGTTCCACCCGAAAGTGGAACTTCCGCTCATCTGATTCCTCCCCCCCTCCGGTGCCACATTAGGCACCTTTCAGGGGGGAGGGGGTGCAGATACCTCCCGTGGGAGTCACGCCCCCTCCCGCACCCCCCCCCCCCGCTGTCTCCTGGGAAACACACAGGTCCCAGGAGATAGCGTGGACCACTTAGGACGCGCAGCGCGACTCGCGCATGAGCATTAGGGAGCCGGGAAGTAAAGCCTCAACGCTTCACTTCCTTATTCCCATTACCGAGAATGGCGGCGGCAGCAGCCAAGAGCCGAGCAATTGCTCGGCTTCGGCTGCCGACATCGCTGTACTCCAGGACAGGTAAGTGTCCGTTTATTAAAAGTCAGCAGCTGCAGTATTTGTAGCTGCTGGCTTTTAATCATTTTTTTTTCAGGTGGACGCCCTCTTTAAATGAAGTTAAACTCCAGGCACAGAATCCTAAATTCAAATATATTGCTCAACAATAGGTAAATTATTATAGATATGCAGATATCAATTTACTGTTCAATGCACATTTTCAGAAGCAAAACAATTTCCTACTACATATCCAATCCTGAAAAAACGAGTTCTCAAATCTTTAAAGTGGTTCTAAAGGCAGAAGGTTTTTATCTTAATGCATTCTATGCATTAAGAAAAAAAACCTTCTGTGCAACAGTCTCCCCTCATACTTACCTGAGCCCCATCTCGATCCAGCAATGTTGCACAAGAGCCTCGGCTGTCCAGAAGGCTGTCTCTTCCTCCTGATTGGCCATTGGCGCCTGCTGCTGTCAAACAAAGTCAATGAGCCAAATGTGGAGAGAGAGGAGGTGGGGCCAAGACTCGGCTCTGTGTCTGAATGGACACACAGAGAAGTGGCTCGGGTGCCCCCATAGCAAGAAGTTTGATGTGGGGGCACTTGGCAGGAGGGAGGAGCCAGGAGCGCCGGAGAGGGACCCAAGAAGAGGAGGATCTGGGCTGCTCCGTGCAAAACCACTGCACAGACCAGGTTAAGTATAACATGTTTGTTATTTAAAAAAAAAAAAAAAACAAGACTTTATTATCACTTTAAAAAACATTAAGCAATATGTCATTTGTGTGTGAAATGCATCAACAAAACATAAGCTATGAGAACAAGTTCAAATTTTGTTATATAAAGAAAAAAATAAATCAACAATCAATCTCACATCCCAAATAAGGCAGGAAAGACAGGCAGGTCAGGCACATCCAGGTTTTCACAAGATACAATCAATTAGGTACAAATTCACTTGAGATACAGATCCTACTAGAAAATACAGTCGTTAAGAGGTAGCAAAACCTGTGATCTGTACCATTGATAAAAGAAACTCCATTTACTGGAACTGTAGGTGCAATATGTAGGTGCAACATGTTTCAACATGTGGAACATGGTTCTACTTCTTACTAGACATGTGCAGAACAAAAAAAATAATTTTGTTTTGTTTTGATTCGTTATTTGCATAAATTTGTTTAGTCAAGTTTGTTTCATTCATTTAATTCATTTTCAAAATTCGTTTTTTTTTATTCATTTTTGAATAGATTCAAATTTGTCTAATTTGAATTCAGATCGATTCAAAAAGTTTTTGAATCAATTTTGAATAGTTTTCGAATTCGAAAAGTTTTCCAATTTCCAAAGGGAATTAAATATAATAGAAAATAAAAGAATAGTATCGAAAAAAATAGAATAAGATAGAAAAGAATATAACAGAAAATAAAATAATATAATAAAATAGAGTACAACAGAACAAAATAGGAACAAAATAGGATAGAAGATAAAAGAAAAGATTAGAATGCAATAGACTAGAGCAGAAATGATGAGAATAGAATAAAAAAAAGAATAGAATAAAATAGATTATAACCATCTTCTGAAATTCGAATAGAATAGAAAAGAATAGGATTAAAAAACAATAGAATAGAAATAATATAACCATTTTTCCAAAATTTAAATAGAATCAATTTGAATTAGGAACAAAATAGGATAGAAAATAAAAGAACAGAATATAATGCAATAGAATAGAAATGAATAGAATAGAATATAAAAAAGAATAGAATAAAATAGAAAGATTATAACCATCTTCTGAAATTTGAATAGAATAAAATAGAGTAGAATAGAATAGAAAATAACAAAATAGTATAGAAAAAAATAGAATAGAATGGATATAACCATCTTCCTATTCTAATCGATTATTTTCTATTATATTCAAATTCAAATTGATTCTATTTGAATTTTGGGAAATGGTTATATCGTTTCTATTCTATTGTTTAATTATATTCTTTTTTTATTTGTTTCTTCTTTTCTATTCTATTCTTTTCTATTCAAATTTATTAATGCCAACAAAGAACGAAATAGCGGAGATGTTTGCTAGACTGGAAACCTTTATTAAAGCTGAAACAGAAGCAATACGGGTTGACATGGGCCACATACTGAGAAGAGTGGAAGAAGTGAAGACAGTAGCTGAAAGACAGAGGACGGAGATGGAGAACCTGAAAAGCCAGATAGAGGAGATGCAACGGGAACACAGGGACTTAAGATACAGACTAGAAGATCAGGAAAACCGAAGCAGAAGGAAAAATCTGAGGATTAGAGGTCTCCCAGAGACACAGGGGGAGGGAGAAAATCTGCAGGAAAAGGTGGATCAAATCTTTGGAGGCCTTATTAACCCAAATGATAAGAGGATTAAACTGGATAGAGTGCACAGAGTTAGGAAACCAGCTGAGATTAGCAAGGAAGCACCCCGAGACGTGATAGTGAGGTTCCATAATTATCAAGACAAAGAGAAAATCAGGGCGAGCCTGAAAAACAATCAATCAGTGAAATATGGTGAATCTAATTTACAGGTATACCCAGACCTGGCAATTGAGATACGGGCAAGGAAAAGAGTCCTTAGACCCCTATTGGAGCAACTTAAAGCTCGAGATGTGCACTATTCCTGGGGGTTCCCAGCGTGCCTGATTGGGCGAAAAGATGGGCGCTCAGCAACGTTAAGGTTTCCAGAAGAGACCCAAAATTTCTGCCGCAGGCTGGATATCCCACCTGTAGAAATCCCGGGATGGTGGGAGAAAGTAGGAGGGCAGAACATTGCAGAAGATATACAAAACTGGAAACCAGTATACAACAGGAGAGGAGTGTAAACAAGTGTTAAAATAATCAGAAAGAATAGGTTGCTAAATCTTGACAAGAGGTGTCAGAAAATATGTGGTCTGAGATGGGGGGGTGTGGGGGATAATGGGCTTGGAGCCCAGAGTTTTGGGGGGGTGGACCCTGTGGGAGGGGGGGCGATGGGGGAATGGAGGGGGGGAGGGCCTGGTAGATCCCGGGGCGGGCTGGGGGATTCAAGGATTGTCACACTGAGCTCAACCCTCGGGGGGTCAACCGTAGGGCCGAGTGGAGAAGGAGAGGCCACGGTTAATAGGGCCACAGGGAGGCCGGATGCCCCCTCAAACGGGGGGGAGGGGGGTGGGGGAGTGTGGGGATGGAGGGGGGGTAAGGGAGGGGCAAGACCAGTACAAACCTCATTGTCTCCCGCTGATGGGTCCAGAAAGGCAGAACAAATGGTCGGAATAAACCTGGTAACATATAACGTGAGGGGTCTCAACTCGCCCATAAAATGTGCGAACATAATGGGCGAGTTGAGATCCAATAAAGCAGAGGTGGTCTTTCTCCAGGAGACACATCTATACCTGGGGAGAAATCAGAGGATAATATCTAGGGACTACCCGCTTTGGATTTTTAGTGACTCCCCGATAAGGGGTGCAAAAGGGGTGGCGATCGGTTTTGCAAGGGAAATTTGTTTCCAGATAGAAGAGAGATTAACCGACCCTGAGGGCCGATTTTTGCTTCTGAGGGGCAAACTAAATGGTGAGGAATATACTTTAGCTAACATTTATTGCCCAAATACCAACCCAGGTAAATATCTAATTGGAGTCTTATCGAAACTAGAGGGTTTTAGGAGAGGGAGGGTTATTGTGGCAGGAGATCTGAACCTGTGCCTCGAGCCGGGTAGAGATAATGCGTCGCGTCTTCGGGGGACTGGAGGGGTATGGTTGAATAAACTTAAGAAAAAACTTCATCATTGTCAGTTAGTAGATGTATGGAGGATGCAACATCAAAAAACAAAAGATTACACTTACTACTCCCCCGTACACGCGACGTATTCAAGACTTGACTATTTTTTTGTAGATCATAGGTATTTAGAAGAGGTAGAAAATACAAACATAGGATCTATAACATTTTCGGACCACGCCCCGGTGACACTACGATTAAAACAAAACATACAAATACCCTTTTTAAATAATTGGAGATTAAATGAAGATCTCCTTCATGATAGGAAAATTGATAAGTTAATAAAAGAAGAGCTGGAATTCTACTTCAGAATTAATACCTCAAATGAAACATCAGAATCAATAATCTGGGAGGCCCATAAAGGCTTATATCAGGGGGATTATAATAAAGGCGGGAGTGGAGAAAGAAAGAAGGCAGACTAAAAATTTTCGTGTGCTTCAGGAGGAAGTTAAAAAACTAGAATGGCAGCATAAGGAAACGGGGGAAGGAGGGATTTTGGGAAAACTATACGGAGCTAGAGAGGCCATGAGACAGCAGATAGAGTTAGAAAATCGTAAAAAGTATAATCTAGTCAAAAAAGAAAGATATATTACTGGAAATAGACCTGGTCGACTCCTGGCAAGGGCACTAAGTAAAAAGAAAAGTAATAAATACATTGATAAAATAAAGACGAAATCAGGAGAATTTAGATATAAAGATGTGGACATAGCAAAAACCTTTCAAGAATTCTATGGGGAACTCTATTCAATAAATAAAAAGGATAAGGGCAAAGAGAGAGAACAAAAACAAGAAAAAATTAAAAACTATCTAAAAGAAACTGGGATGTTAAAAATATCAAAAGAGGAGAGAGCATTCTTAGAGGCCCCCATTACAGAGTCCGAAGTAAGGAAGGCTATCAAGGAGACTCAGACAGGTAAGAGCCCAGGTACAGACGGGCTGACAGCATTATACTATAAGAAATACCAAGATTACTTAGTGCCAAAACTTTGTGCTTATATGAATGAGATAGGTGAGATAGGGGAAATGAGCAGAGATGCATTGGCAGCTAATATAGTGATGATTCACAAGGAAGGAAAGGATGATACACTATGCTCTAGTTTTAGGCCCATATCCCTATTAAACAACGACACAAAATTATTCGCAAAAGTAATTGCTGGTAGAGTAAAGCAAACGATTAAAAATGTCATCCACCCTGATCAAGTGGGGTTTATACCAGGCAGACAGGGAAGGGACAATAGTATTAAAACCCTTTTGATAACCCAGGAAATTAAAAAGAGTGGAGTCCCAGGACTACTGCTGTCAATAGACGCTGAAAAAGCGTTTGACAGAGTAGACTGGGACTTCATGATAGAGACACTCAAAGAAGTAGGCTATGGGGAGAAGATCTGTAGCTGGATTGGGGCGCTGTATACAAAATCATCAGCGAGAGTTAAAATAAATGGGACCTTGTCTGAGCCCTTCTATATGTATAATGGAACAAGACAGGGGTGCCCAGTTTCCCCAATGCTCTTCCTGCTAGCACTGGAACCCCTCCTTATTAGGATACGACAGAATCCGGACATTAGAGGAGTAAATATAGGTGGAATTGAGTATAAGCTCGCCGCCTTTGCGGATGATATTCTCCTCTATATAACAAATCCAAGAGTCTCCCTCCCGAACGCCCTGGCTACACTAGAAGAGTATGGGAAATTGTCCAACTTTAAAGTAAATACCACTAAATCAGAAGTATTAGACATAAACCCCAATAAGACAAGAGACTACGCATATCAAAAACATTTTCCTTTTAGGTGGGAGAAGGAAGCTTTAAATGATCTAGGAGTCAAAATTACAACATCCGTAGAAAAACTATACCAGGCGAATTTTATGCCGCTTATAAATGAGGTAAAATCAGAATTAAACAGAATACAGCAGGGGCAACTGTCGTGGGCGGGAAGAATTAATATATTCAAAATGGTTTTATTACCAAAAATAATGTACAAAATGCAAATGCTCCCAATCACACTTCCATCTGCATACCTCAAAAGACTACATTCAATGATATTAAGGTTTATATGGAAAGGGAAAACACCACGGTTAAAATATACTCAACTAATAAACACTAAAAGTAAAGGGGGATGGGGAGCACCAGACATTTGTAAATATTACGAAGCCATTGCACTTGCGAGAGTAGTAGATTGGGTTAAAAATAAAGAAAAACAATGGGTAGAAATTAAAAACAAAATTAGTAAGTTAAAATTGCACAAAATAATATGGTGTCCACCAAAACTAAGAAAATATAACATTGAATCACATGAAATCACTAGGCATGTACTTAGAATATGGGATGTTATTCACAAAAGGGAACACTGGGAGTATAATTCACTGCTAATGTCATTAAAGGATGTAGATTATTTTCCACCGGGGAAGGAAGAGTGGTTTGGTAAATGGCTCCTAGATGAGAATGTGCAATTGAAAGACGTAGTGGACAGGGGAAAAATCTGTTCAATACAAGAGCTTAAGAATAGAAGAGATAAGATAAATATCAATCCATGGTGCTATGGTCAATTAAAACGTTTTGTTGAATCTCTACCTCAACCAATTAGAACAAAAAAAAATTTACTTCCATTAGAGAAAATATGCATGGAAACAGACGAAAAAGGGGGTTTCTCTCGAATATATAAAATATTGGTGGAGCTGAGGAGGGCAGATACCTTGGCTTTTATAGGTAACTGGGAGAAGGAGTTAGGAATAACGTTAACAGAGACAGAAGTAGATTTGATATTGAAGCGACTCTTGAGCACGTCAGTCAATTATAAATTGCTAGAGTTAAACTATAAATGCCTAACAAGAATGTACATGACTGCAGATAAGATGCATAAAATTAATGGGGAGAAATCTCAGCTATGTTGGAGGGGATGTAATGAAATAGGGACGACGGCTCATGTGTGGTGGTAGTGTTCTGAGATAGGTATCTTCTGGGATGAGATTAAAAAATATATTAAAGAGATTACAAATTTCGATCTGCCAAAAGACCCTAGGGTTCTTCTGTTCCATTTGAGTGAGATGCCCACTAAGGCCTATCTCAGGACACTTCTGCCCTATCTTATAGATGCAGCCAAAAGCCTAATCTCTAAAAACTGGAAAAGAAAAGAAAGACCAACCATGAGGGAATGGATCAACAAAATAAATGAGATACAGGATTTAGAGTACTTCAGTGAAGGGATAAAAATGGAGGCCTATAGGATAAAGTGGGGAGTGTGGGAAAAATTTAAAAAATCTATAAGAGCAGCTGAGATATGGACAACTTGAGAAGTAGAGAGGGCAGATCCCGACCCAGGGGGAGCAATGGGAAACTAGAGAGAAATCGCGAAGAGGGAGGAGGTACAGTCCCGGGGGGGGGGGCGAGGAGGGGAGGGGGGGGGTAGTGAGGAAGATATTAATGGTAAATAGTTGAAATAGATGGGGGGTTTGTTATTCTCTGTGTTATGAAATAACCCAATCAATGAAATAGACCAAAAGCCATAATGATGTGATGATAAAAGGGAAGTATTTTTGAATATCTATTTGAAAAATTTATTCCCATGGTAAATCTTCTCGCTGATGTGGCAAAAAAAAAAAAAAGAATATAACAGAAAATAAAATAATATAATAAAATAGAGTACAACAGAACAAAATAGGAACAAAATAGGATAGAGGATAAAAGAACAGATTAGAATGCAATAGACTAGAGCAGAAATGATGAGAATAGAATAAAAAAAAGAATAGAATAAAATAGAAAGATTATGACCATCTTCTGAAATTCGAATAGAATAGAAAAGAATAGGATTAAAAATCAATAGAATAGAATAGAAATAATATAACCATTTTTCCAAAATTTAAATAGAATCAATTTGAATTAGGAACAAAATAGGATAGAAAATAAAAGAACAGAATATAATGCAATAGAATAGAAATGAATAGAATAGAATAAAAAAAAGAATAGAATAAAATAGAAAGATTATAACCATCTTCTGAAATTTGAATAGAATAAAATAGAGTAGAATAGAATAGAAAATAACAAAATAGTATAGAAAAAAATAGAATAGAATAGAATGGATATAACTATCTTCCTATTCTAATCGATTATTTTCTATTATATTCAAATTCAAATTGATTCTATTTGAATTTTGGGAAATGGTTATATCCTTTCTATTCTATGATCTGCACCATTGATAAAAGAAACTCCATTTACTGGAACTGTAGGTGCAATATGTAGGTGCAACATGTTTCAACATGTGGAACATGGTTCTACTTCTTACTAGACATGTGCAGAACAAAAAAAATAATTTTGTTTTGTTTTGATTCGTTATTTGCATAAATTTGTTTAGTCAAGTTTGTTTCATTCATTTAATTCATTTTCAAAATTCGTTTTTTTTTATTCATTTTTGAATAGATTCAAATTTGTCTAATTTGAATTCAGATCGATTCAAAAAGTTTTTGAATCAATTTTGAATAGTTTTCGAATTCGAAAAGTTTTCCAATTTCCAAAGGGAATTAAATATAATAGAAAATAAAAGAATAGTATCGAAAAAAATAGAATAAGATAGAAAAGAATATAACAGAAAATAAAATAATATAATAAAATAGAGTACAACAGAACAAAATAGGAACAAAATAGGATAGAAGATAAAAGAAAAGATTAGAATGCAATAGACTAGAGCAGAAATGATGAGAATAGAATAAAAAAAAGAATAGAATAAAATAGATTATAACCATCTTCTGAAATTCGAATAGAATAGAAAAGAATAGGATTAAAAAACAATAGAATAGAAATAATATAACCATTTTTCCAAAATTTAAATAGAATCAATTTGAATTAGGAACAAAATAGGATAGAAAATAAAAGAACAGAATATAATGCAATAGAATAGAAATGAATAGAATAGAATATAAAAAAGAATAGAATAAAATAGAAAGATTATAACCATCTTCTGAAATTTGAATAGAATAAAATAGAGTAGAATAGAATAGAAAATAACAAAATAGTATAGAAAAAAATAGAATAGAATAGAATGGATATAACCATCTTCCTATTCTAATCGATTATTTTCTATTATATTCAAATTCAAATTGATTCTATTTGAATTTTGGGAAATGGTTATATCCTTTCTATTCTATTGTTTAATTATATTCTTTTTTTTATTTGTTTCTTCTTTTCTATTCTATTCTTTTCTATTCAAATTTATTCTATTTCAAATTCGAATTTCTGAAGATCGTTATATTCTTTCTATTCTATTCTGGGTTTTTTTTTTATATTATTCTGTTTTTTCTATTCTATTCTAATCTATTCTTTTTTATTCTATTCAAATTCAAATTGATTCTATTTGAATTTTGGGAAATGGTTATATTCTTTCTATTCTATTGTTTTTTTTAATTCTATTCTTTTCTAGTCTATTATAGTCTATTCTATTCTTTTTTTTCTATTCTACTATTTTCTTATGTATATAAATTCAAATGTATTCTATTTGAAATTCGAATTTCAGAAGATGGTTATATTATTTCTATGTTATTCTATTCTATTGTTTTCTATTATATTCTAGTCTATTCTATTCTTTTATTTTCTATTCTATTTTGTTCTGTTTTACTCTATTGTATTCTATTCTTTTATCTTCTGTTATATTATTTTCTGTCTATGTTTTTCTCTATTCTATTCCTTTCTTTTGTATTCTATTTTATTATCTTTGGAAATTGGAAAAACATTCGAAAACATTTTGAATTTGAAAACTATTTGAATTTGAAAACTTTTCGAATTCTAAAAGTATTCAAAAATGATTTGAATTCGAATTTCATCCAAATTCTTTTTTTCGTTATTTCAGATTTGTTTAAATTTGGTACTATTGTAATTCGGAAACTCTGATACATCCAAATTTCCAAAAAATTAAAATTTGTCCAAATTACAATTCGGAACGAAACGAACCGCACATATCTACTTTTTACATGTCACAATGAGTTCCGTAGCCATCAGTACTTGCAGTATACACAACAGTCCACAATCTACACTCAACAGAGTGAGGCATTTGGCTGGAGACCTATTCAGCTATGCCAGTTAATAATACTGTGGAAATAGACTCTGCTTTCAAAGAGTTGCAGTAAAAGGTGAATAATAATAAAAGCCATGCTCTGGTGGGGATATAGGTTTGAATACTTTATTTGTAAAAATAAAAAGGCCATCTAAAGAGTTAAGATTTGCTAAACTTAATGCTTTGGATACCCGTGGGGTTTTTGAATGCTTATCTTGGAATGTCATATAACCTTAGTACTCACTTTGTGTGATTAATGTGCTTATTTTTTTGATTGAAAATGTATACTTTATTTTGCAAGAAAATATACAAAAAACAAATACTTAAACAGGGTACATTCTGTACTGTGACGCAGCGCATAAATACACTACATAACAATACATTGCCAAGCATACAAATAAATTACATTCATCCTGCGGTATGATGCCTAATGTGTTGTGCAGAGTAGTAATACCCCGAAACATCAAACATCACATCATGCATGACGCCGCATTACCCTGAAAGCAGTACTTAAAAAAACATTTCACAAAAAGTCCAGTTATACAGTCAAATAACATTCAAATGGGCAACGGGTGTGATGGGGGGGGGGGGGGTGGAGAAGGTGGGGTAGGGGAGGGAGTAAAGAGTTCACAGGCCCGAAGCTTTATTTGAACTGCCAAAGGATACACGGGTGGGAGGGGGGGGGGGGGAATCTTCAGACCTCCTCTTCCTCCTTGAAGTCCATCAAGTGATAGTCTCTGAGCAGACTGTGAACCAGTCTGCGGCAGTCCTCGATGGACATCCTCTCCCGCTGGTGGATGAGGCGCTTTCTGGCGCACCATAAAGCGTCCTTAAAGCAGCACAGCACCCGCCAGGCACCGTCAATGTCCTCCTGTGAATGAGTTCCACAGAAGAGTCCGTTCAACACACCAAAGTGTGTGATAGCAGTCTGTGGTACAAAGTCTTTGAGGTCAGGTTCCAAGGCCCTCAACAGGTCCTGTGCAAAGGGACACTCCCAGAAAACATGCAGAGCAGTTTCCTCCTGGATGATGCAAAAGGGGCAGTGCCTGTATCTGCACAGGTTTCTGGCATGCATGAATGTCCTGAGTGGCAACCCCCCTTGGATTGCCATCCACGCCAGATCTTTGTGCCTGTTGGTGAGTCTCTTTGAAGAAACATTCCTCCAGACCACTTTACAAGTGGCTGAAGGGAGGCCTGGAACAGTCTCATCAATGTCCGATGCTCTGATCAACTTGTGGATAGTTTTTGGCTTCCACAAGTCGGGCTTCACTCCATGTAGCCCCAGCTCCTTAATAAACTTGAAGGTGTCCAAGTAGTACCAAGGGGTGTCCCAGTTGTAGGGGATGGAGCTGTCCCATTTGTCCCAGCCTAGGGTCCTCCATAGAGGCAGGAGGAAAAAACGGGACATAGAGTTACCACCAGAGTCCACAGTTCTGTCCACCAATGTCCTGCGGATGCAGTTACAAGCAAAGCACACCCTCAATAGTGTAGCGATGTCGGGCACGCCCTTACCGCCCTTGAGGGGTTCCTTGAACATAACCACCCGCTTCACTCTGTCCATTTTGGAGCTCCAGATGAAGTGAAACACCGCCCTGGTGATGGCCTTACAGGTGTTGACCCGAGGGGGCCAGGCCTGGGCGAGGTACTGCAACACAGGGAGGATCTCGCTGCGGAGTACCAGTGTTTTGCCTTCGATGGTGAGTTCTCTGAGGCTCCAAAGTCCAAACTTCTGTCGCATCTTTGACAGTCTTTCCTCCCAGGACTTCAGGGCTGCGCCCTCAGCTCCAAACCAGACCCCAAGGATTTTGATGAAGTCCGTCTTGACGCTGAAAGGAATTGGTGCAGAAGAAGGCAGGAACCACTTTCCAAAGAGCATGACTTCTGACTTCCCGCAGTTGACCTTTGCCCCTGAAGCTTGGCCGAAGTCCTCACAGGTCTGGGCGAGTGTGTCGATGGAGCGCCGATCAGCACAGAACACCGTCACGTCGTCCATGTAGAGTGAGCACTTGACCTCCCGTCTGTCCGGTCCTGGTGCGGTGATCCCTCTGATCTCTGGGTTCCGTCTGATGCTTCGGGCGAAGAGCTCTATACAACAAACAAAAAGCAGAGGTGAGAGAGGGCAGCCTTGTCTGACCCCAGACAAGATTGGAAAGGGGTCAGTTTTCCAGCCATTAACCAGCACCAAACTAGAAATGTCAGTGTACATCACATTCACATACGAACAAAACATTTCCCCAAGACCAAACCTGCGCAGAGCTCTGCACATAAACTCATGGGAGACACGGTCGAAGGCCTTCTCCTGGTCAAGACTGACCAGGGCCGCGTGCACACGGCGGCCATGAATGTACTGGACCGAGTCCCGGACAAGCGCAAGGCTGTCCGCAATCCTGCGACCAGGAATGCCGCAAGTCTGATCCGGGTGGATGATCTGTCCGATGACAGACTTCAGCCTGTTGGCCAGGACCTTGGCGAGGATTTTGTAGTCCACGTTCAGAAGAGAGATCGGACGCCAATTTTTAAGATCCGATCTCTCCCCCTTCCGCTTATACAAAATCGTGATCATCCCCTCCCTCAGCGACGGAGGCATTCTGCCCTCCACCACCATCTCCTCGTACAGCTCGAGCAGGTCCGGGCCCACGAGATCCCACAGTGCTACATAGAGCTCAACTGGGAGACCATCGCAGCCCGGGGTCTTGCCTCGCCTAAAGGATTTAGCGGCAGAGTGCAGCTCCTCCAGCACCAAGGGGGCGTTGATGGTTGATGAACCTGCAGGATCAATTTGGTTAGAGATACCTGACAGGAACCTGTCGGCCGCCTGTGTGTCCGTTTCTTTCGGGGAGTAGAGGTTGGTGTAGTAGTCGCTGACCACTTGCATCACAGCCTTCTTCCCCTTCTGGAGTGTTCCGGTCTCGTCGCGCAACTCTGACAAGGGTGTGTGTCCTGAGTGAAGTTTCCTGAAAAAGAAAGAATTACACTTCTCACCTTTCTCAAGATTCTCCACCTTGGCGCGGAAGACAATGTGCCTGGATTCTTCCTCGAGGTGTCCTTTCAGGCTCCTCTTGGTGTCCTCCAGGTCCTGCCTAACGTCCCAGCCACAGTGCTGAAGGTCCTGCAGGGACTGCAACTGACGCTGCAGTCTCCTGAGTTCCCTCCTCCTGGCACACACACGCTGGCGTCCCCTTGCCTGAAAGAAGCTATGCAGCTTAACCTTCACAAACTCCCACCAGTCACTTACTCTTCCGAAGAATCTCTTTTCCTCCGTCCAGGTGGCATAGGCCTCTCGGAGTTCCCCCATCAATTCCTCGTTTTCCAGCAGGGTGCTATTCAGCTTCCAGGAACCCAGTCCGCGGGCAAAGCCCTCGCCCAGGTCACCCCGAAAGTGAATAGCCCTGTGGTCAGAGAAAAAGCAGGGGACCATGGAGAATTCCCGATGCTTGACTGTTCTTGAAGTGAGCACGAAGTCAATCCTGGAACGCACAGATCCATCGGGTCGGCACCACGAATAGTTCACGGTCCCTTTCATTATGGATCCCACGGCGTCCTGCAAGGAGGCCTCCGAGATCATCTCCTTGAGCAGCCTAGAAGTAGCATCAAGTTTTGCGTATATGCTGGAGCTGCGCCCATCCTCCTCGCTCGGACAGTAAAAATCACCGCCGATCACTACTGTTCTGGTGGTGACGAGTTGGGTCCGCAGGGTCTGGAAGAGTTCCAGCCGCGCATTCTTGTCTGGGGGGGCATACACGTTGATGAGCCTAACTGGCTCTTCTACCCACGAGCCGTCTATGACCAAAAGACGGCCACAGACTAGCTCATGGATAGAGTCAACCGTGAAACGCCCACCCCTGACCAGAATGGCTACGCCTGCAGACTTGCAATCGCCACCCCCGGACCAGTAGGAGGGACCAAGGGTCCACTGGGAGGACAGATGGGTGTACCTCCTCAAGGGGGGAAGGGCGCACTCCTGAAGCATGTAGACATCACTCTGCTGACTTGAAAGAAAGGTCAGGACCGCTTGCCTTCTAGATGTATCCTTGATACTCCTCACATTAATGGAAAAGATTGAGATCTCAGCCATAATGAAAAAGGGTATGAGGGTCTAGTTAACAAGGGTCCGAACTTACCTCCCCGGAGGGGGGGGTGGCTCTTCCGTTGCGTCTTCTGCCTGTCCTGTGTTCTGGGCCAGGCCCAGCTCCTCAAGGACAGACTCCATCATCTGCTGGCTGATGTGGACGTCGGGGGGGAGGTCATGCTCGGGGTTGACCACGATCTCCTCCCCTTCCCCCTCCTCGCCTGCAGACTCTAGGTCCTCCACTACTTGCTCGGGTCCATCGCTGTCGCGTTGGACCCCGTTGGGCCGTTTGGTGGAGGTGGCAGGTTCCTCAGCTGTTGGGCTCTCTGGCTTACGTTTCCGGCTTCCTCTTGGGCCACTGGTGGGGGTGGGAGGGTGGGGAAGTCCTCCAGGGAGGACAGGTTGGGGGGGGAAGGGGTGGGGAGGGGCTCCTCCGGCACAGAGGGGGTGGGTGGGGGTGTGCTGGAGGTAGGGGATGGGGCAGGGGCAGGAGGGGCAGGGGCAGGTGGGGCGGGAGTGGACTTTCGAGGTTCTTTTGGTTTTTCTGGCAGCTTTTTCCCGGATGGCTTACCCTGGCTTACGGCTCCAGCGTAGGTCCGGGTCCTCTGGGGGCAGTGTCTGAAGACATGCTTTGCCAATCCGCAAAAGTTGCAGGCTTTGGACCTCGGACAGTCCTTGGTCTCGTGGCCTGTCACCCTACAGAACTTGCAAGCGAGTTCTGTACAATCCTTCCCTATGTGTCCCGGCTGCCCACACTTGTTACAGTTGTAGGGTATGCCGGGGTAGAAGAGGATTCCTGCGGAGGATCCCAGGGAGAAGAAAGGCTGCAGGTGCTGGATGTCCCCCGAAGGGTCTTTCCTCAGTTTGCAGAGCACAGACCACTTACCTATCCAGAAGCCGTTGGCATCGAAGATTTGGATCGGGTCCTTCACCACGGTGCAGAACCTCTGGAGGTAGGTGGCTATGTCCTTTCCACTGGTATGGGGTTCCTCATGGCCACTGTCACCCGCTTTTCATCCCGTGTTATGGGGCAGTTCGCAGTGAACTTCCGGAAAGGGGATTCAGGGCCACTGGTCTTCACCATCTCCCAGTATCTTCTGCAGACCTGGAACGACACAAAAGTTATAAAGAATATACCTCTTGTGAAGGCCTGCACAGAAAGCGTCTCCGCTTTGCTGAACCCCTGTTCCAGGATCATCTTCTTTCCAAAGATCTCCGGGGTCATGTCGGGGACTCTTCCGTCCACCTCCTTCAGCTGCAGCACGACCGTCTGCTTCATCCATGGCTCCAAAGCTGGGAGCCCGTCTGCAGGCTGGTCTGGCTTGGCTGGTCCTGGTCGGCTGGTGCCGGCTGGGGTAGGGGCGGGGGTTGAGGCAGCGGCATTCCCGGGCTTGGAGGAAGTGGCTGGAACGGGGTTCTTCTTCTCTTTTCCGGTCTTCTTTTCGCTCTTCCCCATCGTCAAGGATTTGGATGTCGCTTCAGATGTTTCTTAGGCGGCTTCCTTCTGGTTCCTCGACGTCTTCGCTCTTTTTCGTAGCCTTTACAAAGGCTCTAGCATCTACTGCCCGGAGGTAGTAATGCGGAGTGGGGGAGGAGGGAAGACCGCAATCTCGTTCCCTGTGGGGGCTAAGCCTCTAACCCAATAGCAGCAGGTAGGTGAAGCTGAATTTAATCAACGATCCTACCAGGCCGAGCAGAGGATACCCCACAAGGACCAATTAGCTTGGATAGATGCAAGTGGTTCTCAACGTCCTAGCTGTGAAGCAGAGACACCCCTAAGGGCTAAAGTCTATACTACACTTGATCTTAGCCAAAAGGCCGAGAAGCGATCGAACAGATTAGAATGCAATAGACTAGAGCAGAAATGATGAGAATAGAATAAAAAAAAAATAGAATAAAATAGAAAGATTATAACCATCTTCTGAAATTCGAATAGAATAGAAAAGAATAGGATTAAAAAGCAATAGAATAGAATAGAAATAATATAACCATTTTTCCAAAATTTAAATAGAATCAATTTGAATTAGGAACAAAATAGGATAGAAAATAAAAGAACAGAATATAATGCAATAGAATAGAATAGAAATGAATAGAATAGAATAAAAAAAAGAATAGAATAAAATAGAAAGATTATAACCATCTTCTGAAATTTGAATAGAATAAAATAGAGTAGAATAGAATAGAAAATAACAAAATAGTATAGAAAAAAATAGAATAGAATAGAATGGATATAACTATCTTCCTATTCTAATCGATTATTTTCTATTATATTCAATTCTATTTGAATTTGAAAACTTTTCGAATTCTAAAAGTATTCAAAAATGATTTGAATTCGAATTTCATCCAAATTCTTTTTTTCGTTATTTCAGATTTGTTTAAATTTGGTACTATTGTAATTCGGAAACTCTGATACATCCAAATTTCCAAAAAATGAAAATTTGTCCAAATTACAATTCGGAACGAAACGAACCGCACATATCTACTTTTTACATGTCACAATGAGTTCCGTAGCCATCAGTACTTGCAGTATACACAACAGTCCACAATCTACACTCAACAGAGTGAGGCATTTGGCTGGAGACCTATTCAGCTATGCCAGTTAATAATACTGTGGAAATAGACTCTGCTTTCAAAGAGTTGCAGTAAAAGGTGAATAATAATAAAAGCCATGCTCTGGTGGGGATATAGGTTTGAATACTTTATTTGTAAAAATAAAAAGGCCATCTAAAGAGTTAAGATTTGCTAAACTTAATGCTTTGGATACCCCTGGGGTTTTTGAATGCTTATCTTGGAATGTCATATAACCTTAGTACTCACTTTGTGTGATTAATGTGCTTATGAAACAACAACACATCATTTAAAACTGGCAATGGATGTAGTTCATAAACTGCAAGAGATTGTGGCTGTTTTCCAGAATGAAGAGAAGCTTAGGCTGACAAACTTCAAAATAAGAAAAGATTTAGAAACTAAAAAAAAAATCTCCAGGACAAAAGAGATTTTTAAACCAGGTAATCATTTATTTGGCCACAAAATGACTGAAAGAAAAAATATAAAAAATAGGACAAATCATACTAATTTGTATGACAAATCTATTGTGATTTGGCACACCCACTATTTGCAGCTTCTAGATAAGCTATGGCTGCTTTTGTTACCCTGGATTCATAAAAAGTTATACCATATGTATTGTATATTTGCAGATCTTTTTATTTTTGGTCGCTGTGAGAAATATCTGTTTGGATGACACTGAATGGACACAGTTATGTAGATTGGATCTAATTGCTGCTCTATTTGTATGTGATTTAATAACTGCACATCTGGAAACTTCTCCTATATGGGAATGAGGGTTTGTAATCTACTTCAATCTACAGTCCATCTGGGGTTGCTTAATATAATGACTTTAATGGCATAGCAAGTATAACAGAAATATTTCTATATATTAACAACTTGTCAACCGCTAGCAGTACATTTACTGGTTCTCCTCTCTGGTTTCACTTATGGGGCATACACACGGTCTGACTTTTCGGCTACAAAAGTCCGACAGCCCGTCCGACAAACTTTCGACGGACTTTTAGCGGACTTGCGGCGGACTTGCGGTGGACTTTCTAACGAACGGACTTGCCTACATACGATCACACAAAAGTCTGACGGATTCGTACGTGATGACGTACACCGGACTAAAATAAGGAAGTTGATAGCCAGTAGCCAATAGCTGCCCTAGCATGGGTTTTTGTCCGTCGGACTAGCATACAGACGAGCGGATTTCTGGGTCCTGCGGAGTTACGATGTAAAGATTTGAAGCATGTTCCAAATCTAAAGTCCGTCAGATTTGCGACTGGAAAAGTCCGCTGAAAGTCCGGGGAAGCCCACACGATCGGATTGTCCGCCGGATTTGGTCCGTCAGCGTCCGTCGGACTTTTGTAGCCGAAAAGTCCGACCGCGTGTACGCCCCATTACCGTTCAGAACTGCAATCAAGGAGGAAAGTCAGCCAAGTCTGTGAGTAAAAGAGTAAAAACAGCACACATACACTTGTAAGGCACACAGTTAACCCCTTGATTGCCCTCCTGATCACCCCTGTCACCCAGACATTGCCATTAGTACATTAGACATTAGACATCAATTGGTTGTACGAGTGGCAGAGTCTTATTAGAGTACCAAATGAACCACACATACAGTGGAACCTTGGATTACGAGCATAATCCGTTCCAGGAGAATGCTTGTAATCCAAAGCACTCGCATATCAAAGCGAGTTTACCCATAGAAGTCAATAGAAACTAAGATAATTAGTTCTGCGTTGACCTCTATTGCATGCAATACCGCATGTGGTCAGAGGTGGGGGCGCCAGAGAGCCTCGGAAATACTCAGGGACAGCTCGGCTGAACTCAGCCTCGGAAAGGCTCGGAAACACTCGGGAACTGAGTATTTACGAGTGTTTCCGAGTATTTCTGAGTGTTTCTGAGTATTTCCGAACGGCTCCGAACCGTTCCGAATGTCACCGGCGCCCCGTACCTCTGGCCAAATGCGGTACTGCACACCCCATTAGCTTGAATTCTGCTCATTTTGCGAGACAACACTCGCAAACCGAGTCAGAATTAAAAAAAAAAAAAGTTGCTCGTCTTTCAAAACGCTCATTAATCGCATTACTCATTAACCAAGGTTCCACTGTATATGCATAACATATATATTCTTTATTCATAAAGTGTTAAATACAGGCCATCTGATTTGATCCATATTGCCTCTCTAAAATAACTACATTACATCGCCCACATTACACCAAAGCCATATAATTAACAGTGGTCTGTGTAAAAGAGGCTAAAAACATGTGCATGGAGTGACCCATTTCAGTATGTAGGCCAAAAAGAATGTGTATGCCCAGCATTAGGAGCATGGGGTGGTCAGGGGGCAGTAGTTCCAATACCTGGCATATACTTTTTTCACTTTTTTTCTGGCAGAGATTTCTTCATACATATCGATCAGCTTGTGGGCTGAATGGAAAAAAGAAAATTACATGTGTGCCCAGCATTACATGAGTGAGGAGATGTGTGGCAGAAGCTTCCAATGTTGGGAATACACTTTTTTCTGGCAGAGAATTTTTCATCCACATCGATCGATGTGGATGGAGGAATCTGTTACGTTCATGAATCTATTACATCTATGCCCAACATTAGGAGTGTGGCAGAAACTCCTAATGCTGGCCATACTCAAAATGCCAGGACAGTTTAAACGCCCTACAAATGACTCCTTTTTGGAAAGTTAACACCCCAAGGCATTTGCTGAGAGGCATGTTGAGTCCATGGAAGATTTTATCTTTTGCCAAACGTTTTTGGAAAATGCCGAAAAAAATATTTTATTTACACAAAGTTAGCGGTTTTTTGAGATATTTCTCACACATGCCATGGATATATGTGAAAGTACACCCCAAAACACATTCTGCTACACCTTCCAAGTATGGGGATACCACACCTGTGAGAAGTTTTGGCAACCTAGCCACATACAGGGGCCCAAAATCCAATGAGTACCTTCAGGTTTTCAAGGGGCTTTACTTACGCATTGGATTTCCTGACTACCTATTGCATTTTTGGAGGCCCTAAAATACCAGGACAGCATAAACACCCCCCAAACGACCCCTTTTTGCAAAGTAGACACCCCAAGGTAAATGCTGAGAGGCATGTTGAGTCTTTGGAAAATCTCATTGTTTGCCACAAGTTTTTCACACAAAGTTATTACTTTACTTTGATATTTCTTACACACATCATGGGTATATGTGGTATCACACCCCAAAACACATTCTACTACTTCTCCTGAGTGTGGGGATACCACATGTGTGAGACTTTTCGGGAGCTTAGCCAAATACAGGGGCATAAAACCCAATGAGCACCTTCAGGCTTGCAAAGAGCACAACTTGCGCATGCATATTTTTATTTTCATTTTTCAAAACCTTGTGACAAAAAATTAGATATGCAAAATACTCACCATGCCTCTTAGCAAATTCCTTTAAGTGTCTGCTTTCCAAAAAGGGGTGATCTGAGGAGTGTTTGTACTATTCTGGAATTTTAGGGCCTCAGGAACTGTAATAGGTAGTCAGGAAATCCAATGCATAAATAATGCCCCTTGAGAGCCTGAAAGTGCTTATTGGATTTTGGGTCCCTGTATGTGGCTAGGCTAAGTCTCAGCAAGTACAATACAAACATTACACTTCAGCACTCAGAAATCATAGGAAAGTTTGCCATTAATGAGGCAAATGCCTTGGCCACTGTGCAACTAGGGCTAGATGGTTAAGGAGATGCAGCATTACTCAGATCAGGTAATCCTCTACTGTATTTTGTAAATATCTTGGGGCGTCTACATTCCAAAAAGGGGTTATTCGGGGGGTGTTTGTACTGTGCTGGCATTTTAGCGCCTCAAGAAATGTGATAGGCAGTAAGAAAATCAGAGCTGCTTAAAAGCTGGGTAAATTCCAGTATATATACCATAGTTTGATGTTATACCTTTCACACAAACCAATTATTTTACACTTAATATATTTTGGCCTAAATTTTTGAAGAAATTTTATTTTATTGGATATATTTTGTAACAGAAAGTAGAAAATATAGGTTTTTTTTTCTCAAAATTGTCAGTCTTTTTTTGTTTATGTAGCGGTACCCCCGTAGGGGCTGCTTAGTTGTTTATAGCAATTTGCCAATCACTCCGCTTCCGATCTCCCATCACTCGTACACAACACCAAACAGTCAATTTTTAAGTTTTATTGCTCCACCAGATCTCACTTTGTAAGGGTATCATCCATAGCCGTAGCTTTTGTTACTTGACTTTCCCTTCTGTAGCACTCCCAAGTTGAACAAATGGCATTACTCTGAATCATTCCCTCTGCTTGACTAATAGAATTCCTTTGAGGTATTAATTCTCTAAGGTCTAAGGCCTGCAGAGCCTTTCTTCATAACCCGCATACTAACGCCCCTCAGTCTTTGGAAGTTACTGTTATTATGGCTTATACTATGTTCTGTAGCCTCAACAAATATCACTTCTCCTCTCTCTCCTGCACTTGCTTCTTTGAGTTTCACTGACCTGTTCTCCACAATCGACAGTCTGTTTTCCTGGTCACAGAAATTCTATCTGCCAGTCTACTCCTTCTGCTTGGCTCCTACTTCCTCCTCACTCGCCCGGCACATCCCTGCATGGGAATGTCCGGCTCCTTCCCCAGCGCTACATGCTGGTTTCTCCGCACTCCAGGTGTCCAGCCGAGACCTCCTTTGAGCGCACTACTCAAGACTCTCCTCCTTCAGGGCCCCAGGCCCTCGGCCTCCTGGAACTTTAGGCCTCTGTCTCTCTGGAATCTCTCTCTCCCGACCTCCTTCTCCTCCTCGGGCCCCAGGCCCTCCTCGTTCTGGAGCATGTGACCTCCCCCCTTATATGAGAGACCTCCTCTCGACCAAACAAATTAATGATGGTCAGGACTCTCACATGAGTTTCCTGCCACTCAGATCTCAGCCCATCCTCTCCTTTCCCACCAGAACTCACCGTCAGGCAGAGGAGGTATCTCTGAGCCTAAGTGTAGGTGGCCACACCCCCTGCTACTCTGACACTCCCACTCCTGAATCAAAACAACCAGGCCTAGAAAAGGACCCCAGGCCTAATTAAATTTACCTGTAACTAGATCCTGCACTAGCAAACTACACTATAGCACCTACCCTAAAGTAGAGGGCGCTACATCCACCCCCCACTAAAAATCACAATAGAAAAAATAAATTGAAAAATGCCTCTTTGTTAAAAGAGGAAGGGCATCTCATATCTCCTGATTGAGAGTGGGAAAGGGATAAAAGAAATAATGATGTTGTCCTTATCTGGCACCTTGAGCGGTCATCTCTTGCTTAAAATGGTCATTTGAGGGAGAACCCACCCTAACCCATCTACTGCTACTCAACTGTAGCCCCGTTCACAGGTAGTACCGTGGGTCCAGCAATCTCCCCTGACTGTCCCCTTCACCTCTCACAGAAATGGAATACCTCCGGGTATGCTGTCCTGCCTTCATAACGCGTACCCTGTTATTGTATATAGCCCTCCCGAGCTTCCACTCTTTGCAAATGTCCTGAAACCGGACCCAGACCTCACTCTCCGGGTGACCGCTTCGGCTTTGGGACATGAAGATAGTCCCAGACCAAGTCATTCTCCCACTTCTCCCGGGAGTTCTCCACTATCTCCATGACATGATCTGGAACGTACGGGTAATCCAGGCCCCACTCCTGGCAACTCTCTTCTGCACATCACGCTGAAACCTCGATAACTGTGGCAGTTCTTTGGGCCTTCCTCGCCCAGGCATAACACAGGAGTCTGTGTCCCTATTAACCCATTTGTTGTAGGTTGATGCTCCCCCTGAAGAAATGCTTGGGGAGCTGGAAGAATGTTTAGGGGGTTGGATGGGGGTAGGTAGTGAACATAGTGGTTCCTCCAGCACCGCGGCTGTAGCTCCCGTGGATGAGGATTTCACTAAGTCACACAGTTCATCCTCACTGGACGATTCCTCCTCAGCAGATGACCACTCAAATAAGTTCTCCATGAAACCGTACTGCTCTAGTATCTGCGGGGACCCCCAATCCACAGCCCGGCCCTTGCTCACCCGAGAGATCCCCCTCCCGTGACTGTGGCTCCTTCCGGCCTGGCACAGCAAAGGACTTAAAAACGACCGGCTCCTCAGGGGTATCCCCAAGAGCTTGTCCACTGACAGTGACAACCTCCGGGTCCTGGCCAGGCCACAGGCTTCCCCAGTGTAACCTTCAGACTTTGCCTCCGAGAGTTCAGAGATGGACGATCCAGGGGACATCTCTTTCACCGCAGGGGTGAGCGACACACGACCCTCTCCTTTCTTCCAGGTCACCTGTGTCTGTGGTGCACAAAGTCCGGTAGTCGGATTGACAATATAATACTGCATCTCCCGCTGCACTGATCCCAGCCGGGTCAGTGGACTTCCACAATGGCTGCACCGGGCCCAGGTACGAACTCCAACGGTGGGTCGGTAACATTCCGGACATAACATGCACAGCCTCTCCACGCCAGCGGTCACTCCCAGAGCCAGTCCTCCAGTAAACTTCAAACGGATGCCGGTATCTACCAGCACCCTATCCTGCTGTTCAGTCGACCACTGCATGGCAGATGCACTCTGAATACTCTCCGCCATCTTCCTTCGCCTTGTGTTTTGCATGCTGAAATTGATTAACTTTCTCCTCTGGGGCGTGACTCCACCCCCCACTTGTTGGCATAGCGTGCGAGGAACTGTAGCAGTACATTTTCAATGTGCTCCCCAGCGACACCTGGCAGCAGGCATTGTTGAATTGCAAGCTATCTGGCAGCAGTCTCTAATTACACAGGAAAATGTCTCCTTGTGATGTCCCACTGTAAAGGGACCGACCCTCTGCCGCCCCCGTCCAATGACACCCCCCTGTGTCCATGTTTCCCAGAGCAACAGCGCCATCCAAAAGCCTCTTCCACATTCTCAACTGTGTTAGCAGGACAAATTTGCAAACATTGGGCTGTACCCACGCCGAACACCTGTAACCCAATAACACGATGCTGCTGTGATTGCCACGTATGACAGCACAAAATTACAGTCACTGAATGCTGGATTTTCTGCCATAGTGAGTGTCCAATTGTGCAACTGAGTGCAGGACGCACGCAGGCCGCTTCAATCCTGAAGGTTGCTATGGGCAGCAGCACTAGGCCACAAAATCCGGTTTGGTTGCTATGGGCAACGGCCAGCGGTTTAGTTGTGAAGGCAAATCTCAGTGGGACCTCCAAGTGTAGCGGTACCCCCATAAGGGCTGCTGAGTTGGTTATAGCACATTGCTTCAGATCTCCCATCACTCGTACACAACACCAAACAGTCAATGTTTAAGTTTTAGACACAAGATGCTCTAACAGATCTCACTTTGTAAGGGTATCGTCCATAGCCGTAGCTTTTGTTACTGGACTTTCCCTTCTGTAGCACTCCCAAGTTGAACAAAAGGCATTACTCTGAATAATTCCCTCTGCTTGACTGATAGAATTCCTTTGAGGTATTAATTCTCTAAGGTTTGAGGCCTGCACCGCCTTTCTTCATGACTCGAATACTAATGCCCCTCAGTCTTTGGAAGTTACTGTTATTATGGCTTATACTGTGTTCTGCAGCCTCAACAAATGTCACTTCTCTCTCTCCTGCACTTGCTTCTTTGAGTTTCACTGACCTGTTCTCCACAATCGACAGTCTGTTTTCCTGGTCACAGAAAGTCTATCCGCCAGTCTACACCTTCTGCTTGGCTCCTACTTCCTCCTCGCTCGCCCGGCACATCCCCACATGGGAATGTCCGGATCCTTCCCCAGCGCTACATTCCAGGTGTCCTGCTGGGACCTCCTTTGAGCGCATTACTCAAGCCTCTCCTCCTTCAGGGCCCCAGGCCCTCCGCCTCCTGGAACTTTAGGTCTCGGTCTCTCTGGAATCTCTCTCCCGACCTCCTTCTCCTCCTCGGGCCCCAGGCCCTCCTCGTTCTGGAGCATGTGACCCCCCTTATATGAGAGACCTCCTCTCGACCAAACAAATTAATGATTGGTCAGGACTCTCACATGAGTTTCCTACCACTCAGATCTCAGCCCATCCTCTCCTTTCCCAGCACAACTCACCGTCAGGCAGAGGAGGTATCTCTGAGCCTAAGTGTAGGTGGCCACACCCCCCTGCTACTCTGACACTCCCACTCCTAAATCAAAACAACCAGGCCTAGAAAAGGACCCCAGGCCTAATTAAATTTACCTGTGTCTAGATCCTGCACTAGCAAACTACACTATAGCACCTACCCTAAAGTAGAGGACGCTACATCTATATAGTTAAAAAAAAAAGACAGTGGTGAAGAAAGCTCTGTTTGTGTGAAAAAAAGATTATATAAATTTAATTTAGGTACAGTGTTGTATGACCAAGCAATTGCCAGTTAAAATAGCATAGTGCTAAATAGCAAAAAAATGGCCTGGTCATGAAGGGGGTAAAACTTACTGGAGGTTAAGTAGTTAAAGCACTATAACCTCTGCAGGATTTTTTGCTTTATCTCCACCCTCTTTGTCTTGGTAATCATTGCCATAGAGGAAGTGATGGCAAACTCACAAACTCATCATTTTCATTTTATTATTGTCACCAACACAATAATAGGTGAGGTGAAATCTTCCAATGAGGACACCCTCTCTATTGACAATCATCTAAAAGGGTGGGGTTACCCTCGCATTGAAGCATTTTTTCTTTTTTTTTACTTCCTGCTGTGTTTCCAGGAAAAGAAGAGAAGGAAAATCTCCACACTGAGATACAGAATAAAAAAAAACCTTACTGGGATGATGACCCTTCTATGCTCAACTAAACAAAAAGTTTTTGGCTAGAGATTGTACTAACTGGCAGATACCACAGTGCATTACATACTCTGTAATATATGAACGTTCTGAATATTTTTTACCAGTAAATACAACTATACAAAGAGATGGGATGCACATACCACATCAGCAATGATGCTGACACAATAATGTGTATATAGAGCACTCATTATTCTTTTTCTTTGTCTTAGTTGAGAGGTTAGAGTAGTGTCTTATAAGGACACATCTTAATAACACAAAAGAGAAATAAGCTAGGTCTAATTTGGCAAAGCATTTTAGTGTTTATACCAAGTGACTGGCTATTTCAATTTTTCAAAATCTTGCTCTTCCATATTTGTATATTAGCATTAGATCCTAAGATATGTAGAATTGGTCAATAGGGCTGCCCCCATGTACAGTATATATACATTATGATTGTTAAATATAGAAAAGAAACCAGGTTAAATACATTACCACTTGCCAGGCTTACACTGTGCCAGATTTTGAAATTGCTTACTGAGATGAGTTGTCAGAAAAATGGCTAAGTTGGAAGGTGATTTTTGAGGTTACAGAGAAGGAATGAAAGAAACAGTTAACCACAATCTTTGTAAAATTCAGATTGTTCCTCTTTATTTTATTCAAAACAATAAACAAATTTGGCAGGGAAACAAACAGTTAAAGTAGAATAAAGTTGGGATGTTGTCGGAGCTTCTTTCTGTGAGTATAAGGCACTCACCAAGGATTCCTTATGTCACCAGGTCTTTTCACCCATAAAGATTGAACCCTTGGCCGCTGCTTTGAGGGATTCAACTGAGGTACAGGGGATAAATGTGGGTAGTTGAATGAAAAAACAGCTCTGTATACGGATGAGGTGGTTCTCTTTTTGCGTGACTCGGATACATCTTTGACGTTGGCATTAGACATTTTAAATTCCTTCGCCAGGACTGAAAGTAAATTGGGGTAAATCCTAGATTCTCCCACTCAGGACACCATCTCCTAATTGTAGGGTTCCTGCCAAATGCCCCTTGCAACAGGTAGATAAGATCAAATATCTGGGGTTGTATATTTATATTTTATAATCAGTGTCAGACTTTATTACATTATATGTCACTCCACTTTTGTCAAAGCACAAATCTAGGCTACAGGCATGGCAGAATTTACCTTTAATGCTCTTTGGTAAAGTTAATTTTTTGAAGATGAAATTTTTGCCTCTATTTCTATATATATTTCGGAACTCACCTGTCTGGATACCCAGATATATATTTAGGCAGAATAATCAGTTGGTCACGACTTTCCTGTGGCAAGGGTGCCATCCTAGGATCAAACTTCGGGTGATGCAATTGCCGTGGAAACAGGGGGGGCTGGTGGTCCCTGATTTCTATCGTTATTTCCTAGCAGGTCAGCTGGTCTTCGCCCATAGGTGCTTTAGTCTTCCAGGTGATGATGCTGCCACTTGAAGCAGCTATTGTTGGTTCATATGAGGCTCTGGCACATGTGTTGCTAAGTGGAAACAGGGCTCCTTATAATGTTACAGTATCCATGCGGGCAACTGGTGGGGCCTGGGTGGTGGTTAATAAGGTGAGTGGGGAAGCAGCGATTTCCCCTCATGTACCATTATGGAGGAGTACCTTGATCCAATCATCTGGACTAAATTTGGTATTTATACACTGGGGGATATAATGGATGATGGTGAAACTCCTTCAGTTTGATACTCTGAAAACTAAATTTCATCTTCCCAATACTCACCTGTTTTGTTATTTGCAACTTAGACATGCATACAATGCCCAATTTGGCGGTATCATTCTTAGATTGCAAATGAGTGATCTGGAATCTCTACTCAGAGAGGACGCTTTAGATAAGGTCCTGTCTACTATTTACAAACAGATGTTTACAGCGGAATAAAAATAATAAAACAGTCCCCAGTGAAAAAAAAATGCTTGTGCTAGTGGAACAGTATCCAGTGCTGTGACTTGAATAATAGATGGATGATTCCGTGCTTCTTAAGTGCTTAAAATAGGGTGCCCCCCCACTGTTGGATGTGCACTCACCCCTGGGAGTGGACCAACTATCGCTAGTTAGGTCAAATGTGCGTGTGGGGCAACCCCTGTGGATGTCCTCTAGTCCGATGATTGGCTAGGGTGAATGTTCCTCATATAAATAGATATAATAGAAAAAGCCTCATTGTGCAGTACCGTTGATAAAGAGCGTTTTATTCCAAAAAATATAAAGATATTTAACTTACATGTATGAGTGCCTAATGTCCTGGCACCCGGAGTGAACAGCAGGTATAAGTAAATCCGTGAAATCCGCCTGATTAGTTCATACAGCCGCTGGTTCAGTGAAGGCTTGATTTCCGGGTTGAATGTGTGGGTGGAAGTGTGTCACGATAACGTGACTCAACCTCTATGCATTTCGGCCTATCAGATTGGCCGTCCTCAGGAAGTTACAATTCCACCATATTAACTGAGGGCATAAATACCCTTAGCATGAATCACGTGATTTGGCATGGCCAATAGAGTTACTTTCCCTGCTATTAACTTGGGACTGCTCACAATCTGACTAAAAATGCCCTTTTAGCATTGTTAGTATAATTAAAATGGATTTTAATAAAGTGCAATCATAAAATACATTAATCCCTTCCCGACCGGCACACACCGATGTACGTCGGCAGAATGGCACGGCTGGGCAAATGAACTTACAGGTATTTCCCGCCGTACCATTGCTTGCGCGCGCCAGCCGGGAGCTCCGTGAGTCGGGTCGTGGGTCCCGCGACCCGCGGGTCCTCACGGAGAGGATGAACGGGGAGATGCTGATGTAAACAGCATCTCGCCTAGTGACAAGTGTCACTGATCTCTGCTCCCTGTCATTGGGAGCAGTGATCAGAGTAGTGACACAGCTAGCCCATCCCCCCTACAGTTAGAAATCACTCCCTAGTACTGACTTAACCCCTCCCCGCGCCCTAGTGGTTAACCCCTTCACTGCCCGTGTCATTTATACAGGAATCAATGCATTTTTATAGCACTGATTGCTGTATAAATGACAATGGTCCCAAAAATGTGTCAAAAATGTCCGACATGTCCGCCATAATGTCGCAGTCACAATAAAAATCGCTGATCGCCGCCATTACTAGTAAAAAAAAAAATTTTTTATAAAAATGCCATAAAACTATCCCCTATTTTGTAAATGCTATAACTTTTGCACAAACCAATCAATAAACGCTTATTGCGATTTTTTTTTACCAAAAATATGTAGAAGAATACGTATTGGCCTAAACTGAGGAAAAAAAATGTTTTATTATATATTTTTGGGGGGTATTTATTATAGCAAAATGTAAAAAATAATGCGTTTTTTTTTCAAAATTGTCTGTCTTATTTTGTTTATAGTGCAAAAAATAAAAATCGCAGAGGTGATCAAATACCACCAAAAGAAAGCTCTATTTGTGGGAAAAAAAGGACGTCAATTTTGTTTGGGTGCAACGTCGCACGACCGCGCAATTGTCAGTTAAAGCAACGCAGTGCCGAATCGCAAAAAGTGCTCTGGTCAAGAAGGGGGTAAATTCATCCGGGGCTGAAGTGGTTAAAACGATTAAAAATTCAAAATTAAAAAGTTTAAATGTAATGGCAAACCTCCCATATAGACAGTACATATTAAACCATGGGATAAGTGTGGCGACATCTAGTGGTGAACATCTAGACCGATGATCTGTGCACATTATTCCAATAGAAGGCAAGGATGTGAAACAGTCATTTCTATATTACAGCCCACTAAGTAGCCCCCTACTGGCCATGGATGGTAACTAACCAAAATATGTTAGTCAGGGATATTGGCGATAAAAAATATATTAAAAATATATAAAAAATATGTAAAAATGAAAAATGAATAATTATTTAATTCCAAAGACTAGAAATACTGGGAAAAAAGGGGCAAACCTCCAATTTAGAGACTAATAGTTAGTAATACAACAATTGAGGTCCAGCTTAATGTTGAACCCCTGCAGGGTAAGAGTCTGGAGCTCAAAAATCCACCTGGATTCATTCTGGGAAATGTGTTTTATCATATTTTAACCTCTCCAATGCCTGTCCACGTGATCAATAGTGTAGAAAGACAGGGATGAGGGGTCCCGACCATACCCCATAAAAAGCTTCATCACTTGCAATACCAGGCATGTTACCTACGTGCTGGAATGCAAGTGTGGGTTTCAATATGTGGGTCGTACCTCCCGGACTCTAGCTATATACGCGTTGGAGAACATATTGCAAATATACACAATGGTTTCCCGAAACATAGCGCATCGAACCATTTTCTTTCAGTCCAAGGTTGGGACCCCTTATCCCTGTCTTTCTACGTTATTAATCACATGGACAGGCATTGGAGAGGTTCAAATATGATAAAACACATTTCCCAGAATGAAACCAGGTGGATTTTTGAGCTCCAGACTCTTACCCCGCAGAGGTTAAACATTGAGCTGGACCTCAATTGTTTTATTACTAACTATTAGACCCTAATCTCTAAATTGGAGGTTTGCCCTTTTTTCCCCGGTATTTCTAGTCTTTGGAAGTAAATAATTTTTAATTTTTACATATTTTTTATATATTTTTTACATTTTTTTTATCGCCAACATCCCTGACTAACATATTTTGGTTAATTACCATCCATGGCCAGTAGGTGGCCACTTAGTGGGCTGTAATATAGGAATGGCTGTTTCACATCCTTGCCTTTTATTGGAATAATGTGCACAGATCATCGGTCTAGATGTTCACCACTAGATGTCGCCACACGTATCCCATGGTTTAATATGTACTGTCTATATGGGAGTTTTTGCCATTACATTTAAACTTTTTAATTTTGAATTTTTAATTGTTTTAATGTATTTTATGATTGCACATTATTAAAATCCATTTTAATTATGCTAAAAGGGGATTTTTAGTCAGATTGTGAGCAGTCCCAAGTTAATAGCAGGTAAAGTAACGCTATTGGTCATGCCAAATCTCGTGATTCATGCTGAGGATATTTATGCCCTCAGTTAAAATTGTGGAATTGTAACTTCCTGAGGATGGCCAATCTGATCGGCCGAAATGCATCGAGGTTGAGTCACGTTATCGTGACACACTTCCGCCCACACATTCTGCCCGGAAATCAAGCCTTCACTGAGCCAGCGGCTGTATGAACTAATCATTTCACGGATTTACTTATACATGCTGTTCACTACGGGTGTCAGGACATTAGGCACTCATACATATGAGTTGAATATCTTTATATTTTTTGGAATAAAACGATCTTTATCAATGGTACTGTGCAATGAGGCTTTTTCTATTATATCTATTTATATGAGGAACATTCACCCTAGCCAATCATTGGACCAGAGGACATCTACAGGGGTTGCCCCGCACGCGTATTTGACATAACTAGCGATAGTTGGTCCACTCCCAGGGGTGAGTGCACATCCAACGGGGGGGCACCCTATTTTAAGCACTTAAGAAGCACGGAATAATCCATCTATTATTCAAGTCACAGCACTGGATACTGTTCCACTAGCACAAGCATTTTTTTTTCACTGGGGACTGTTTTATTAATTTTATTAATTGTTACCAGTGTATCACCTATATCTATTACCTGTATGTAATTTTTTAGCATTTAGCGCGGTATACTTTTTATTATTTATTAATTGTTCACACCAATTTCACACTGCAGCTGCTTTAATTATGTGGTAAAGCAATTAGTTTTCTTTATCCATATTAACACATACATGAGGTTTTTTCACTTACTTTCATCCTTTGGCGCTTTGGTTCATTTTCATATTTTTTCACAGTTGTTTACAGCGGTTGGTGAGCTCCTTTTCACGCTGCACGCTTTCACGCTGCAGAGCGGCTTGTTATGCAGTGTTCCCTCAGATAGATGGGGATGACTGGGACAATATTTGGGATATTAACTTTACCAGTAGGGATGAGCTTTATGTTCGGGTCGAACATGAGTTCAACTCGAACATTGGCTGTTGGATCGTTCGTTGAAATATGTACATTATGGGGCATTCGCACCAAATTCGAGTGGCGTGTCATGCCCCATAATGCACTGCGACATCGCAGTGCATTGATGTCTGATGATTGGCCAAGCATGCACTATGACCCACATGCTTTGGCCAATCACAGCACCGTCAGCAAAGAGAACCATAATTGGCCAAAGGCAGGGTGCCGTTGGCCAATTATGGCTCAGGGGGGTTAAGTCCACGCCCCACACTATATAAGGCCGCCTGCACGTCATCCCTGTATAGTGTGTTGCTGGCGTTGACCAAGAGAGAGTGTAATTTCATTTAGATTCAGTTAGCTGCAGTGTATTTAGTATATATATACATCCAGGCTGTATATATATATATATATATATATATATATATATATATATATACACACTGTATCCAGTTTAGCTAGATCTGACTGCAGTCTGTTCCTGGTATACTGTTTCTAATATACTTCAGGCAGGCAGGTGATTCAGTTAGCTGCAGTGTATTTAATATATATATATATATATATACAGTCAGTCTCGTGTGTATATATATATATATATATATATATATATATATATATATATATATATATATATATATATATCCACTGTATCCAGTTTAGCTATATCCAACTCCAGTCCATTCCTGGTGTACTGTTTCTAATATACTTCAGGCAGGCAGGCAGGTGATTCAGTTAGCTGCAGTGTATTTAATACATATATAAATATATATACCGTATATACGCGAGTATAAGTCGAGTTTTTCAGCACATTTTTTTGTACTGAAAGTGCCCCCCTCGACTTATACTCAAGTCAAGCACTTTTCTGCAGCAAAAAAATTCATTTTCTGAACCGACTTTGGGGCCCCGTATCTCAGGGCCACTTTGTGCTAGGAACCCCAAATTTTGTGTGCAAACCCAGTGGAACTGGTACCATAACATATCCAGCTGGGGTTCCTAGGACCAAGTGGCCCTGAGATACGGGGCCCCAAAGCCGGTTCGGAAAATGTCATTCTCTGCTGCAGAAAAGTGCTTGACATTTTCTGAACCGATTTTTGGGGCCCTGTATCTCGGGGACACTTGGTGCCAGAAACCCCAGCTTTGGATATTTTATGGTGCTAATTCAACCCAACTGAGTTTGCACACCAAATTTGGGGTTCCTAGCACTAAGTGGTCCCGAGATACGGGGCCCCAAAGTCAGTCAACTGTGTCCATCTACAGCAATGTCATTTTGGGACTATTTGGGTTCAGAGACCCCAAATTTTGGCTGCAGCTAGGGGGCATCTAGGAACCCTTAAGTACCGAGTTTGAAGTTCGGGGGACCTATGGCTGTAAATGGGCACAGTGAGGCATGCAAATGGGCACAGTGAGGCTGCAAATGGGCATTGTTGACCCTCTTTTCCACTTACAGTAGCTGTGCATTTCTCACCCTCGTCTTATACTCGGGTCACTAAGATTTCCCATTTTTTTTGTGGTAAATTAGGGCCTCGACTTATACTCGGAACGACTTATACTCGAGTATATACGGTATATACAGTATATATATATATATATATATATATATATATATATATATATTCACTGCATACAGTTTAGCTATATCTCACTGCAGGACATTCCTAGTGTACTGTTTCTAATATACTTCTGGCAGGCAGGTGATTCGGTGAGCTTCAGTGCATAAAATATATATACAGTCTGCTACATATATATATCCACTGCATTCCAGTCTAGCCAATCCTATATCTGACTGCAGGCCATTCCTGGTGTACGTTTTCAAATGTATTTTCAGGCAGGCAGGCAGGTGATTCAGTGATCTGCAGTGCATTAAAGATATATACAGTCTCCTACCTATATATCCACTGCATTCTAGTCTAGCCAAGCCTATATCTGACTGCAGGCCATTCTTGGTGTACGTTTTCAAATACACTTTCAGGCAGGCAGGTGATTCAGTGATGTGCAGT
Source organism: Aquarana catesbeiana (assembly GCF_042186555.1). NCBI lineage: Eukaryota > Metazoa > Chordata > Amphibia > Anura > Ranidae > Aquarana > Aquarana catesbeiana. The sequence goes on from NC_133329.1 coordinate 228,841,561, forward strand.
GCATTAAATATATATACAGTCTCCTACATATATATATCCATTGCATTCTAGTCTAGCCAAGCCTATATCTGACTGCAGGCCATTTCTGGTGTACGTTTTGAAATATACTTTCAGGCAGGCAGGCAAGTGATTCAGTGATCTGCAGTGCATTAAATATATATACAGTCTCCTACATATATATATCCACTGCATTCTACTCTAGCCAAGCCTATATCTGACTGCAGGCCATTCCTGGTGTATGTTTTCAAACTTTCAGGCGGGAAGGCAGGTGATTCAGTGATCTGCAGTGCATTAAATATATATACAGTCTTCTACATATATATATCCACTGCATTCTAGTCTAGCCAAGCCTATATCTAACTGCAGGCCATTCCTGGTGTACTTTTTCTAGTAAACTTCAGGCGGTGTTTTGCTAATAAAATTTTATAGCATGTCTGGAAGGCCACCAAGGAGAGGCAGACACTCACAGGCCACTAAAAGAGGGCAAGCAGCCTCTGTGTCTACAGCCAACAGTGCTGGTCATGGACACGGTGCATCCTCAGCACGTGGCCGTGGGGCACGCTTGTCCTTTTTTTCGGCAGCTGGCAGTGTTGATCCACAACATGCAGAAGAGTTGGTAGAGTGGATAACTAAGCCATCCTCATCCTCCTCATCCTCTGTCACCCAGGCTCAGAGTAGTTTGCCTGCCAATGCAGCTGCCAAAGCAGCCTATTCTATCGGCGCAATGTCATCAGTCACTCCTTCCCTAGCCCCACCATCATGCACGGAGGAGTCCCCTGAACTGTTCGACCACAGTGTCGGGTACATGCTGCAGGAGGATGCGCAGAGTTTTGAAGGCTCTGATGATGGTACCCAGGTTGAGGAAGGCAGTAACGTGAGCCCAGAGAGAGGGAGTGCCCAAGAAGGACAAGGAACTGATAGTCATGTTCCCCCAGCTGCAGCATACTGCCAGGTTTGCTCCAGTGATGAGGAGGGAGAGGATGATGAGGTCACTGACTCTACATGGGTGCCTAATAGAAGAGAGGAGGAGGAGGAGGCACATCTCCAATGAGGCAGGTAGCCCTCCAGAGGCCAGCTTAAGGGCAGCCACCTGACTGCATCACATCGCTGTTTGCAACATATGTCTGAAGCATATTAACCACTTGACGACCGCCTCACGCCGATGTACGTCGGCAAGGCGGCACGGACAGGCAAAATCACGTACAGGGTACGTGATTTGCCTTCCGCGGGTGGGGGGTCCGATCGGACCCCCCCCGCCGCCCGAGGCGGTCCCGTTCTGTCCCCTGGCGATCAGAGACGAGGGGGAGGCCATCCGTTCGTGGCCCCCCCCTCGCGATCGCCGCCGGCCAATGGGAACACTCCTTTGCTGCTGTATGCTAAACAGCAGCAAAGGAAGTGATGTAATCTCCCCTCGGGTCGGTAGTTTCCGTTCCGGCCCGAGGAGAGACGACATGTGAGTGAGTGCACCAACACACACACACACAGTAGAACATGTCAGGCACACATTACACCCCGATCCCCCCCCCGATCGCCCCCCGATCCCCCCCCAATCACCCCCCCCCCTGTCACAAACTGACACCAGCAGTTTTTTTTTTTTTTCTGATTACTGCTGTGTCAGTTTGTGACAGTTACTGTGTTAGCACAGTTACTGTTACCCCCCTGTAGCTCTAGGGTACCCCCCTAACCCCCCCTAATAAAGTTTTAACCCCTTGATCACCCCCTGTCACCAGTGTCGCTAAGCGATCATTTTTCTGATCGCTGTATTAGTGTCGCTGGTGACGCTAGTTAGTGAGGTAAATATTTAGGTTCGCCGTCAGCGTTTTATAGCGTCAGGGACCCCCATATACTACCTAATAAATGTTTTAACCCCTTGATTGCCCCCTAGTTAACCCTTTCACCACTGATCACTGTATAACCGTTACGGTTGACGCTGGTTAGTTTGTTTTTTTTTTATAGTGTCAGGGCACCCGCCGTTTATTACCGAATAAAGGTTTAGCCCCCCGATCGCCCGGCGGTGATATGCGTCGCCCCAGGCAACGTCAGATTAGCGCCAGTACCGCTAACACCCACGCACACAGCATGCGCCTCCCTTAGTGGTATAGTATCTGATCGGATCAATATCTGATCCGATCAGATCTATACTAGCGTCCCCAGCAGTTTAGGGTTCCCAAAAACGCAGTGTTAGCGGGATCAGCCCAGATACCTGCTAGCACCTGCGTTTTGCCCCTCCGCCCAGCCCACCCAAGTGCAGTATCGATCGATCACTGTCACTTATAAGGCACTAAACGCATAACTGCAGCGTTCGCAGAGTCAGGCCTGATCCCTGCGATTGCTAACAGTTTTTTTGGTAGCATTTTGGTGAACTGGCAAGCACCAGCCCCAGGCAGCGTCAGGTTAGCGCCAGTACCGCTAACACCCACGCACGCACCGTACACCTCCCTTAGTGGTATAGTATCTGAACGGATCAATATCTGATCCGATCAGATCTATACTAGCGTCACCAGCAGTTTAGGGTTCCCAAAAACGCAGTGTTAGCGGGATCAGCCCAGATACCTGCTAGCACCTGCGTTTTGCCCCTCCGCCCGGCCCAGCCCAGCGCACCCAAGTGCAGTATCGATCGATCACTGTCACTTACAGAACACTAAACGCATAACTGCAGCGTTCGCAGAGTCAGGCCTGATCCCTGCGATCGCTAACAGTTTTTTTTGTAGCGTTTTGGTGAACTGGCAAGCACCAGCCCCAGGCAGCGTCAGGTTAGCGCCAGTACCGCTAACACCCACGCACGCACCGTACACCTCCCTTAGTGGTATAGTATCTGATCGCATCAATATCTGATCCGATCAGATCTATACTAGCGTCACCAGCAGTTTAGGGTTCCCAAAAACGCAGTGTTAGCGGGATCAGCCCAGATACCTGCTAGCACCTGCGTTTTGCCCCTCCGCCCGGCCCAGCCCACCCAAGTGCAGTATCGATTGATCACTGTCACTTACAAAACACTAAACGCATAACTGCAGCGTTCGCAGAGTCAGGCCTGATCCCTGCGATCGCTAACAGTTTTTTGGTAGCGTTTTGGGGAACTGGCAAGCGCCAGCGGCCTAGTACACCCCGGTCGTAGTCAAACCAGCACTGCAGTAACACGTGGTGACGTGGCGAGTCCCATAAGTGCAGTTCAAGCTGGTGAGGTGGCAAGCACAAGTAGTGTCCCGCTGCCACCAAAAAGACAAACACAGGCCCGTCGTGCCCATAATGCCCTTCCTGCTGCATTCGCCAATCCTAATTGGGAACCCACCGCTTCTGCAGCGCCCATACTTCCCCCATTCACATCCCCAACCAAATGCAGTCGGCTGCATGAGAGGCATTTTCTTTATGTCCTCCCGAGTACCCCTACCCAGCGAACCCCCCAAAAAAGATGTTGTGTCTGCAGCAAGCGCGGATATAGGCGTGACACCCGCTATTATTGTCCCTCCTGTCCTGACAATCCTGGTCTTTGCATTGGTGAATGTTTTGAACGCTACCATTCACTAGTTGAGTATTAGCGTAGAGTACAGCATTGCACAGACTAGGCACACTTTCACAGGGTCTCCCAAGATGCCATCGCATTTTGAGAGACCCGAACCTGGAACCGGTTACCGTTATAAAAGTTAGTTACAAAAAAAGTGTAAAAAAAAAAAAAAATATGAAATAAAAAAAAAATAGTTGTCGTTTTATTGTTCTCTCTCTCTCTATTCTCTCTCTCTATTGTTCTGCTCTTTTTTACTGTATTCTATTCTGCAATGTTTTATTGTTATTGTTATTATGTTTTATCATGTTTGTTTTTCAGGTGTGTAATTATTTATACTTTACTGTTTACTGTGCTTTATTGTTAACCATTGTTAACCATTTTTTTGTCTTCAGGTACGCCATTCACGACTTTGAGTGGTTATACCAGAATGATGCTTGCAGGTTTAGGTATCATCTTGGTATCATTCTTTTCAGCCAGCGGTCGGCTTTCATGTAAAAGCAATCCTAGCGGCTAATTAGCCTCTAGACTGCCTTTACAAGCCGTGGGAGGGAATGCCCCCCCACCCCCACCGTCTTCCGTGTTTTTCTCTGGCTCTCCTGTCTCAACAGGGAACCTGAGAATGCAGCCGGTGATTCAGCCAGCTGACCATAGAGCTGATCAGAGACCAGAGTGGCTCCAAACATCTCTATGGCCTAAGAAACTGGAAGCTACGAGTATTTCATGACTTAGATTTCGCCGGATGTAAATAGCGCCATTGGGAAATTGGGGAAGCATTTTATCACACCGATCTTGGTGTGGTCAGATGCTTTGAGGGCAGAGGAGAGATCTAGGGTCTAATAGACCACAATTTTTTCAAAAAAGAGTACCTGTCACTACCTATTGCTATCATAGGGGATATTTACATTCCCCGAGATAACAATAAAAATGATTAAAAAAAAAAATATGAAAGGAACAGTTTAAAAGTAAGATTAAAAAAGCAAAAAAATAATAAAGAAAAAAAAAAAAAAAAAAAAAAGCACCCCTGTCGCCCCCTGCTCTCGCGCTAAGGCGAACGCAAGCGGCGGTCTGGCGTCATATGTAAACAGCAATTGCACCATGCATGTGAGGTATCACCGCGAAGGCCAGATCGAGTGCAGTAATTTTTCCAGTAGACCTCCTCTGTAAATCTAAAGTGGTAACCTGTAAAGGCTTTTGAAGGCTTTTAAACATGTATTTATTTTGTTGCCACTGCACGTTTGTGCGCAATTTTAAAGCATGTCATGTTTGGTATCCATGTACTCGGCCTAAGATCATCTTTTTTATTTCATCAAACATTTGGGCAATATAGTGTGTTTTAGTGCATTAAAATTTAAAAAAGTGTGTTTTTTCCCCAAAAAATGCGTTTGAAAAATCGCTGCGCAATTACTGTGTGAAAAAAAAAAAATGAAACACCCACCATTTTAATCTGTAGGGCATTTGCTTTAAAAAAATATATAATGTTTGGGGGTTCAAAGTAATTTTTTTGCAAAAAAAAAAAACTTTTTCATGTAAACAATAAGTGTCAGAAAGGGCTTTGTCTTCAAGTGGTTAGAAGAGTGGGTGATGTGTGACATAAGCTTCTAAATGTTGTGCATAAAATGCCAGGACAGTTCAAAACCCCCCCAAATGACCCCATTTTGGAAAGTAGACACCCCAAGCTATTTGCTGAGAGGCATGTCGAGTCCATGGAATATTTTATATTGCGACACAAGTTGCGGGAAAGAGACAAATTTTTTTTTTTTTTTTTTTTTTTTGCACAAAGTTGTCACTAAATGATATATTGCTCAAACATGCCATGGGAATATGTGAAATTACACCCCAAAATACATTCTGCTGCTTCTCCTGAGTACGGGGATACCACATGTGTGAGACTTTTTGGGAGCCTAGCCGCGTACGGGACCCCGAAAACCAAGCACCGCCTTCAGGCTTTCTAAGGGCATGAATTTTTGATTTCACTCTTCACTGCCTATCACAGTTTCGGAGGCCATGGAATGCCCAGGTGGCACAAAACCCCCCCAAATGACCCCATTTTGGAAAGTAGACACCCCAAGCTATTTGCTGAGAGGTATAGTGAGTATTTTGCAGACCTCACTTTTTGTCACAAAGTTTTGAAAATTGAAAAAAGAAAAAAAAAATGTTTTTTCTTGTCTTTCTTCATTTTCAAAAACAAATGAGAGCTGCAAAATACTCACCATGCCTCTCAGCAAATAGCTTGGGGTGTCTACTTTCCAAAATGGGGTCATTTGGGGGGGTTTTATGCCACCTGGGCATTCCATGGCCTCCGAAACTGTGATAGGCAGTAAAGAGTGAAATCAAAAATTTTCACCCTTAGAAATCCTGAAGGCAGTGATTGGTTTTCGGGGTCCCGTACGCGGCTAGGCTCCCAAAAAGTCCCACACATGTGGTATCCCCATACTCAGGAGAAGCAGCTAAATGTATTTTGGGGTGCAATTCCACATATGCCCATGGCCTGTGTGAGCAATATATCATTTAGTGACAACTTTATGAAAAAAAAAATAAAAAGTGTCACTTTCCCGCAACTTGTGTCAAAATATAAAATATTCCATGGACTCAATATGCCTCTCAGCAAATAGCTTGGGGTGTCTACTTTCCAAAATGGGGTCATTTTGGGGGGTTTTGTGCCACCTGGGCATTCCATGGCCTCCGAAACTGTGATAGGCAGTGAAGAGTGAAAGCAAAAATTTACACCCTTAGAAATCCTGAAGGCGGTGATTGGTTTTCGGGGCCCCGTACGCGGCTAGGCTCCCAAAAAGTCCCACACATGTGGTATCCCCATACTCAGGAGAAGCAGCTGAATGTATTTTGGGGTGCAATTCCACATAGGCCCATGGCCTGTGTGAGCAATATATCATTTAGTGACAACTTTTTGTAAATATTTTTTTTTTTTTTTGTCATTTTTCAATCACTTGGGACAAAAAAAATAAATATTCAATGGGTTCAACATGCCTCTCAGCAATTTCCTTGGGGTGTCTACTTTCCAAAATGGGGTCATTTGTGGGGGTTTTGTACTGCCCTGCCATTTTAGCACCTCAAGAAATGACATAGGCAGTCATAAACTAAAAGCTGTGTAAATTCCAGAAAATGTACCCTAGTTTGTAGACGCTATAACTTTTGCGCAAACCAATAAATATACGCTTATTGACATTTTTTTTACCAAAGACATGTGGCCGAATACATTTTGGCCTAAATGTATGACTAAAATTTAGTTTATTGGATTTTTTTTATAACAAAAAGTAGAAAATATCATTTTTTTTCAAAATTTTCGGTCTTTTTCCGTTTATAGCGCAAAAAATAAAAACCGCAGAGGTGATCAAATACCATCAAAAGAAAGCTCTATTTGTGGGAAGAAAAGGACGCAAATTTCGTTTGGGTACAGCATTGCATGACCGCGCAATTAGCAGTTAAAGCGACGCAGTGCCAAATTGGAAAAAGACCTCTGGTCCTTAGGCAGCATAATGGTCCGGGGCTCAAGTGGTTAAGCGTGACCAAAACAGCAGCCTCTTGGGCACCACATGCTTGACCAGACATATGTTGACCTCCCATGCAGTCCATTGGCAACAGTACTTAAAAGACCCACACCAAAGAGCAAGGCGGACTTCTCCTTGCTCCTCATCAGCTGGGATCTCCAACCCCACTATACCTTCAGTCCTCTCAAAAACCCGCACTGAGAGGAATGAAGGTGTAGAATTAGGTGTGCCAAGTACTTGCGGGCAATCTGCTATCGCTACACCAACATCCGATTGTAGCAGGCAAATTTTTCTACTCCAGTTGCTAAACTGTCGAAAGAAATTCGGTCCCAGCCATCCACATGCTCAGCGGCTGAATGCTAGTTGGCTAAATTGCTAGCACTCCAACTGCTGCCTTTTCAGCTGGTAGACTCTCCCCCCTTTTGTGAATTTGTGGAATGTGCGGTACCTTAGTGGCAGGTTCCAAAACACCATTTCTTTTCACTGAAGGCCATTCTGGCTCGCTATCGGCATGTGGAAGGCAAGGTCAGCGGTAAGGTGCATATTACCGCTGACTTAAGGTCCAGCAGGTATGGACATGGATGTTACCTTTCTTTTACGGTGCAGTGAGTAACACTGCTGGCAGCTGGGAAGGATGCAGGACAGGGTGCAGTATTGTTGCAGCTTGTTCTGCCACCACGCCTCCAAAATGCTAGCAGTGATAATTCTGCCACATCTCTCTCCTCCACCCCTCGTCTTCTTCTTCCTCTATGGCCTCTTCCTCTGCAGATCTGTCCTCAGAACCAGCGGTGCTCTGTAGGCGTTCAAGGAGCTACGCAAACACTCAGGCAAAAAGATGACATGTGGTGCTTGAGTTGGTCTGCTTAGGGGACAGGAGCCACACTGGGGCAGAGATTCTGTCTGCTCTGCAGGGGCAGACTCAGAGGTGGTTGACGCCATGCCAGCTTCAGCCAGGAATGGTGGTTTGCGACAATGGCACCAACCTCCTCCCCGCCCTCCGACAGAGACACTTGACCCATGTTCCCTGTTTGGCTCATGTCCTTAATTTGGTGGTGCAGCGGGTCTTGTGCAGGTACCCAGGCTTACGGGATCTCCCGAGGCAGGCCAGGAAAGTCTGTGGGCATTTCCGCCGGTCATATAATGCCAGTGTTCGGCTGGCTGACCTTCAAAAGGAATGCAACCTGCCCAAGAACCGCCTCATTTGTAACATGCCCACCAGGTGGAACTCAATGTTGGCAATGCTGCAGTGGCTGCACACGCAGCAGAGGGCCATTAATGAGTACCTGTGTTAGTATGGCACCAGGACAGGGTCAGGGGAGCTTGGCTTTTTTTCGCCATGCCAGTGGCTACTGATCAAGGATGCATGCACTGTCCTGTCACCATTTGAGGAGGCCACGAGGATGGTAAGCAGTGACAGTGCATGCGTCAGTGATACTGTCCCTCCTGTCTTCCTGTTGGAGCACATGCTTCGGGGAATAATGAACAGGGCACTTGAGGCAACAGAGGGAGGAAAAGGAGGACTTCCTTACCTCTCAAGGTCCCCTTTATTCAGACAGTAGTCCTGTGGGCCCGCTGATCACACAGGAAGAGGAGGAGGAGGATGAGGATTGTGTCAGCATGGAAGTGGAGCCTAGCACTCAGCATCAGCAGCAGTCTTCAAGGGATCGTTTTCGGTCCCCAGAAACTCATGGACTTTGTACGTGGCTGGGAGGAGTTGGCTGTGGATCATGTCATCCTTAGTGACCCAGAGGACTCCGGATCGAATGCCTCAGCAAACATTCACTGCATGGCCTCCCTGAACCTGCAAAGCATGCAAAAGGACCCTCGGATTCGTGGTATCAAGGAGAGGGCTCATTACCGGCTGGCAACCCTTCTTGATCCACGTTGCAAGGGTAAGGTTGCGGAACTTATCCAGCCTTCGCAGAGGGAGCAGAGGATAAAATATCTTTGGGAGGCCTTGCAGAAAGGTTTGTGGAGCCTGGGAGGTTACAATTTCCTGGTCCTCCTGGACAACGTGTTGCTGAGGCTTCGGTCAGTCACAGAAGGAGCGGTGGAGAAGGTGGCCATCTGACCGATGCATTCAGACAATTCTTTAGTCCACAGCCCCAAGGTCTGATTGGTTCCAGCAACCATCGCCAGATTCTGATTTATATGGTGCAGGAATACCTAGGGGCAAGATCAGACTTGGAGACCTTTCCAACTGAAAATCCACTGGGTTACTGGGTCTTGAGGATGGATCACTGGCCAGAGCTTGCACAATATGCAATTGAGCTACTGGCCTGTCCTGCATCCAGCATTCTTTCTGAACGCACATTCAGTGCTACTGGAGGCTTTGTAAACAATCACAGAGTGGGCCTGTCCACAGACTCAGTTGATCGGCTCACCTTCATAAAAATGAATCAGTCTTGGATCACCAGCTACCATACACCTGATGCTAATGTAACCGATTCATTTTTCTATGAATGTGAGATCCCTTGAAGACAGCCTATGCTGAGTGACTATCCTGTTATGCTGAGTGACTATCCTATTCCTCCTCATGTTCATGTTGATAGCTTCTAAGAACATTTTTGTTTCAGGGCACCACCACCAATGCCTAAGGCCCAATTTTTCTGCCCCTGTTTAACAGGGGCGTATAATTATAATGTTGCTGTAATATTTCGCAGCAGGGCTCGTTCTTGCACTCAACTAGAGTATCTGTGAGGGGTTGCAGTGTTGTGGCACTGCCACCAGCGCCTAAGGCCCAATTTTTCTGCTCCTGTTTAACAGGGGCATGTAATTACAATTTTTGCTGTAATATTTCGCAGCAGGGCTGGTTGTTGCACTCAACTAGAGTATCTGTGAGGGTTTGCAGTGTTGTGGCACCACCACCAGTGCCTAAGCCCCAATTTTTCTGCCCCTGTTTAACAGGGGCATGTAATTACAATATTTTCTCTAATATTTCACAAAAAACAAATAGTCCATGTGATATAAAAAATAAATGAATAAAACCAAAAATGAATTTATCAAAAACAGAATATCCCAAAATGATCCTTCAAAATTTAGGAGATGCAAAAGTTCTTCACTTAATCTCGAAAAGCAGGACACATATTCATTCGAATCATCTGGAATACGGAGCATAAAATGCAAATATAAACTGCTTACCATGCTCCACTCGGGTGGAGCATGAGCCTGTGACATCACCACGCTGAACAGCTGACTGTTAGACACTGCGGCTGATTCAAACCTGCTTTTCTTACCTTACTTGTGCACATATTTTTTGTATATATTGTTTGGTTAGCACAAATATCTCCTTCTTTTTTTCTAATATTTCACAGCAGGGCCCATTCCTGTGCTCAACAAGAGTATCTGTGAGGCTTTACAGTGTTGTGCTACCACCACCACTGCCTAAGGCCCAATTTTTCTGCCCCTGTTCAACAGGGGCATGTAATTACAATATTTGCTCTAATATTTCACAGCAGAGCTCGTTCCTGTGCTCAACAACAGAATCTGTGAACGGTAACAGTGTTGTGGCACCACCACCACTGCCTAAGACCCAATTTTTCTGCCCCTGTTTAACAGGGGCATGTAATTACAATTTTTGACCTAATATTTCACAGTAGGGCCTGTTCCTGCGCCCACCAAGAGTAACTGTGAGGGCTTACAGTGTTGTAGCACCACCACCAAAGGCCCAATTGTTCTGCCCCTGTTCAACAGGGGCATGTAATTACAATTCTTGATGTTCTGGTACCACCAAAACCTAAGGCCCAATTTCTGCAGATTATATAGGGCAGGCCGTATAGTATATATAGGCGGTCCCCTACTTTTAAACATCAGACTTACAAACGACTCCTACTTACAAGCGGAGGGAGACAACAGGAAGTGAGAGGAAATCTACCCCTAGGAAGGGAAATTCTCTCCTGTAAGAGTTAATATGGGAAAAAAGTGTCTCACCACTGATGCTTTATCACCAAACCTTGTTTGCCTAATAACCCCAAATTTTTTTAAATCCAATTGTCATTGGGACAGAAAGTGAGGTGAAATCTTCTGAACAGGGGCACAGACAGCAAAACAAATGTTACAGGGGTGATAACCCTTCCCTATGTTATCCAAAGAGCTTAAAAATTGATTTTTTGGCGGAGCTACACTTACAAAATGTACCTGTTCCAAATTACAAACAGATTCAACTTAAGAACAAACCTACAGGGGGCGTGGCTTGGCAATGGCGCTGTGAGGCTGCTTTCTCTGGGAGCTCCGTGCCTCGCTTAGGTCGAGAACCGGATCTAGCGCACGTACCGTCGTTAAAACTACATGTCCATGACGGACAGACCTCCGGGATCACCCGCAGCTAACAGAACCGCGGACATTGCTGCCTATTTTCTGCGGAATTCGGCAACTCCGTCACAGGCCCCGGAGTCCAAGATGGCGCCGCCACGCACTGGCAATGCAGGCACAGCATCGCTCAAGAAGACAGGCAAGGGGCTCCCTAATGCCCTACAAGGTAATGGGTCTCTTCCTAACAGACCGGACTCCCCGATCCTGTCCCCAGAAATCCCAGGGGCTGATAGCTGTTCATCCATACAGTCTGCTAACACCCAGGAGCAATCATTCCCTGAATGCTGGAAAGGGATAATCGCCCTCCTCCCCACTAAACAGGACATCACTGAATCTGCAGCTACTATTGTGAATACCCTGTCTAAAGAGATTCATGATCTAAAGCAGAGAATAGATACTGTAGACTCCAGGGTATCAGAGGTAGAAACATCTACTTCTCTGCTGGAGTCAAGAATGTCAGACATAGAAAAGGCTCATGTGGATTATAAAAGGCGCCTGATCCTGATGCAACTCTCCATAGATGATGGCGAGAATCGCAGCAGGAGAAACAACATCAGAGTGCGCGGCCTGCCTGAAGCTACTTCAGGAAGTGATCTCAGAGCAACGATTGTGGCCATATTCAATCGACTACTGGACAAGCCCCCTACAGCGGAATTAGAACTGGACCGCGTGCACCGCGTGCAGGGTCCTAGAGGAGGAGATGATCTTGCACCGAGAGACATATTGGCGAGAGTCCACTATTACACAATTAAGGAAGAAATCCTGAGAAGGGCATGGTCCCAGGGCCCCTTGGACTTTGATGGGGCGTCGGTGCAATTTTTCCCTGATCTATCGTGGCTTACCCTGCGCATGAGAGGCCAAATGCGACCATTGCTGGAGGCAATTAGAACGACAGGAGCCACCTACAGATGGGGTCACCCCTTCCACCTGATCGTACTGAAAGGGAACAACTCGTTTGTGCTGCGTTGGCCAGACCAACTACCGGACTTGTTTAGGTTCCTGGCGATCCCCGGGTTCTCGATACCCAACTGGTTGGACTTCCCGATCACCTTCAATAACTCGCGATCTACATCACCAAGACCTCAACGAGCCAGCAGACGACAATGGCGCTCAAGATCCAGGACAACTCCAAGAGACAATCCTACCTCGCCGGAGTCTTAATCGAGCGCACTGGCCGGAAGGCTACTTACTGAGAAGCAAGAAGGGGACTCCTGTGGTCCTCAGAATTCTAGACCACACTGATATCCTTTTCTTTTTGACCGCACAGAAAATCCTCTGAGTTTTATGAGTAGGACATAAAGTGATTCAGGGGTATATTATATGTATGTTGGAGGGATTTTTTACCCCTCCGCGAAAAGATGACGTGCCTTGGATTGGTGTTTTGATTTAAATCTTCCAGGGGGGTCTCGCCGCACCTCCACCTCACTGTCCCACAGTTTTATTAAGGGCAGTTCTGACACCCTTTGTTATTTTTCTTTTTTCCCTTTTTATGTGGGGCATGGGGTGGAGGGGTAGGGGGGACTCTAATTCAAAAAGGCACGGAGTCGTATTTGGGTTTTTTACCCTCTTGCTCCTTCTCAAGAGTGTTAGTTGCAATACTTATACTATATTAGGAATGTTGGTTCACATAGATCTCTTAGTTGATATACATTCCATTTTAGGTGGTTTGCATACACATAATCTGAAGATTCTATAGCATAGAATCAAGTTGTTTATGGATTCTCATTTTGTCTTCTGTCTATAACGGTAATAGTCAGGTATTGCTCATCATGCCGGTTCTCTCCTGACCACACGTCTCCCGTTGTGTCGCAGAGTCTAGTCTTCCACACCCACTAATAGGAAGCGCATATTTGCGCAAGGCTTAATATAGCAACAGTTGGATAATTAATTTATCCTTCCTAGTATTTTTCTTCATCCTTTTTCAACTCCATTTCCTCCTTTTCTCTAGCTCTCCATCCTTCCCTCTATATCTGGTTTTCCTTCCCCTCCCCACCCCAACTTTCCACCCCCCCCCCCCTTTTTTTTTTTTTTTTTTTTTTTCATTAACCCTCCCCCCTTTTATCCCTTCCCTATACCTCTCCGAGTTATTTTTACCCTCCCCCAATTTGATATTGGTGTGCGGCATGGCCCCCCCGGGAAGGCCTCCGGGAACTCACCCTGGAGGGGAGATTAAATTTACCTCCCTCAATGTCAGAGGCCTAGCTACACCGGAAAAACGCTCCAGACTGCTTTCAGATCTCAAAAAAACGCGCACACAGGTGGCGTTCATTCAGGAAACGCATTTCAAACAGTCGGCAGTCCCCAAACTCCGTAACAGGGACTTCCCCAATGTATACCATGCTCCCTCCCCTCTATCGAAATCAAAGGGGGTCAGCATATTGATAGCCAGATCACTGCCGTGGACGCTATTAGAGGAGAGAGCTGACCCACTTGGCCGATTCATGCTCTTAAAAGGCAAAATCAGAAATACCACAGTGACCCTAGTAAACGTATATTTCCCTAATTCTGACCACCTGTCTTTTTTGCGATCTCTCATTCCCTTAATCTTAGATTTCCGGGAGGGTTTGTTCCTGATGGGCGGGGATTTCAATTTTGCTCCAGAACCATTACTAGACGTATCGAGAGGGGCATCTCATTTGTCTTTTTCATACCTTAAAAAACTCAAGGTAGAATTGACCAATCTACAGTTAGTTGACCCCTGGAGGATCATGCACCCTGGTGAGAGGGATTTTACCTATTTTTCTGCGGTGCATGGTACATACTCCAGGATAGACTTCTTTCAGATCCAACATAAAGATCTACCGTATGTCACCGCATCCCAGATTGACTACATTTCCCTCTCTGACCATGCCCCTACGCATGTGACCCTTTGCTGGGATACAGAACTCAGGTCCCCTCCGACTTGGAAACTAAACGAGTCACTACTACAAATCCCCGAGGTACAGGAGGAGATAGGCAGGGCACTGACCAATTACTTCTCAGAAAACATAGATCCCTCGCTGTCTCCATTGACAGTTTGGGAGGCCCATAAGTGTGTAATAAGAGGGGAATTAATTAGGATTGGAGCAGCGAAAAAAAGGGAAAGGACTAAACAGATTGACCTTTTGATCTCCCAGGTGCGGACTCTCGAGCTACTTCACAAGAAGTCTCTAGCGGAAACACACCTCAAGGCTTTATTGAAGGCCAGGGGTGAATTGAAAGACCTCTTGTACCATAAAACGGTACAAAATCTGGCCTGGGCTAGAAGGTCCATGTTTGAATTCTCTAACAAGCCAGGTACCATGCTGGCCAGACTACTTCGTGGCCCAAGACAACGCACCTATATTCCCTCTATAGTGACCTCACAGGGATCTACAGTCCACACCTCCAGGGATATAGCTAATGAATTCGCTACATACTACCAACAATTGTATAACTTACACAAGGGGGAACATGCTGAGCTTTTGACAGAAAGGGAGGTGGCAGCGGGTGAATACATCAGGTCTTCGGGTATGCCTACTTTGCCAGCTGATGTAGGAGACTCCCTTGAGTCGGACATCACCCCTGAAGAACTCTCACTAGCCTTGGCCCAAACGAAGCCAAGGAAGGCACCTGGGCCGGATGGCTTCACCCTGACCTACTACCAGACCTTTGGGTCTAACTTATCGACACACTTTCTGAAAGCTTACAACGCATTAAAAGAGGGGGGAGTCAATATGGTAGACTCCCTACGGGCATTTATTTCTTTGATCCCAAAAGAGGGGAAAGATTCTAGCCACTGCAGTAATTACCGCCCGATTGCTCTACTAAACGTGGATCTTAAATTGTTCTCCAAAATTCTGGCTAACAGAATACTGCCACATATCCCACATTTGATCCACTTTGACCAGGCGGGGTTCGTGCCGCTGAGGGAGACGAGGGACAATACCATAAGAGTCCTCAACCTTATTCACGAAGCGCGGTCCGTCAAGAAGCCTTTTCTGCTACTTTCTACAGATGCAGAGAAGGCTTTTGACAGGGTGGCCTGGCATTTTATGCGGGCCACTCTGGAACATATTGGTGTTGGCCCAAACATGAGAGGCTGGATATCGTCTCTCTACTCGGCTCCCTCGGCGGCGGTAAGGGTCAATGAGTGGCGGTCGGACTTTTTTGACATCTCTAACGGGACGAGACAGGGGTGTCCCCTGTCTCCACTGATTTTTATTTTGACTCTTGAGCCGTTCCTATGTAGCGTCCGTGGGAATCCCAATATAACTGGGATCACGAAGTCCTCTGGACATCACAAAATCGCGGCCTTCGCTGACGACCTAATTTTCTTCGTCTCCAATCCACGAATCTCATTACCTAACATCTTGGCAGCTCTACGGTTGTATGGCGAAGTCTCAAATTTCAAGGTCAACTGTGCAAAGTCCGCAGTGCTGAATATCACTATACCAACCACGGAAGCAGTAAATATGAGCAAATCCTTCCCGTTTCGATGGGCGGAGAAATCTATCCGCTACCTGGGGGTGGACGTCACTCCGGACTTGGCACACCTGTACACATGTAACTTCCAACCCTTACTCCAGAGACTTAAAATAGACCTTCAGACTTGGCACAAACTCACTTTGACCTGGTTTGGGTGATGCAATGCCCTGAAAATGACAGCCCTACCCCGGGTTTTATAT
This sequence comes from Aquarana catesbeiana, assembly GCF_042186555.1. Lineage (NCBI taxonomy): Eukaryota > Metazoa > Chordata > Amphibia > Anura > Ranidae > Aquarana > Aquarana catesbeiana. Next base: position 228,857,526 of record NC_133329.1, read on the forward strand.
ATACTTCAAACATTACCGATAAAATTACCAATGACCTTCTTTAAACAAATACAATCCATTGTGAGGGAGTTTATCTGGTCCCATAAATCCCCCAGAATAAACATGCAAACACTGTCCAGACCCAAGGAGAGGGGGGGCATCGGTTTCCCAGACATCTCCCGGTATTACCGAGCTGTACACCTTGCCAGGATTGTTGATTGGCATTGCAACAAGGATTCAAAACAATGGGTGGGAATGGAAATTGAGGACTCCTCTATCCCCTTGCTCTCGTCCCCGTGGCTCTTGTCCCCACTCCCAGAAGACCAGAAAACCCACCCGCTAATAGGAGCTACCCTTCAGGTAGCGAGGAAAATATTCCGCAATACGGATATATCACCGTTACCTTCCCCCTTGACACCTATTATAGGTAACCCAGATTTTACGCCCGGTCTTACAAGCCGTAGACTGGGACAATTAATTACTCATGAGAAACAGTCTCTGGGTGAGGTTTGGCCCCAGGGGGAGCTGCCACCTTCTTCCACCATCTCTAGACTTACAGAACCTCCGTTAGACAGCCTCAGTACCATCCAGCTTAGACACTTTCTGCAGACCCTTCAGAAGGCTCCCTATGTCCCACGGGGTCACACTCCTCTGGAATCTCTGTGTAAATCGGGGGAACCGATAAGACACGCACTCTCATTTTTATATAGCCTCCTCACTACTCAGGGAGAAGACAAGACGCCAGAGTTTCTATTGAAGTGGGAAAGAGACCTAGAGACCCAGTTTACCACACAACAAAGGGAGAAGATCTTGGCTTTGGCTCACAAGTCCTCGATTGCGAGTCATTATCAAGAATCGGGATACAAAATCCTGACCAGGTGGTATAGAGTCCCATATATGTTACACAAAATGAACCCTACGCTCTCGGATAGGTGTTGGAGGTGTGGCACAGAAGTAGGAAATATGCTACATGTCTTTTGGTCGTGTCCGGCCCTGAGACCCTTTTGGGAGGAGGTGACTTCGACCATTCAAAGTTTGACCTCGGTCGAACTTAAAGACAACCCAGCTGCATGCCTTCTACACCTAACCACCAGACCTACTAGTAAATACAAGAAAACTTTGACTATGCAACTCCTGAACGCAGCGAGAGCCTGTATTCCCATGGTATGGCGGGATCCCCTCCCACCTACTAGGGTCCTGTGGTACTCGAAAGTAAACTGTATTCTACGTATGGAGGAATTGACTGCAACTCTACAAAACAAGGAGGAACAATTTATGGATAAGTGGAGACCCTGGAGGTATTTTGTTGGTACTAACGCATATCTTCAAGAGTTGGCACAAGCACAAACTCAACCTACTTGAGAGGACATCCCCGTAGGTATTACTAAAACAGGCACCTGTACTTGCCCCTTTGGGGTCTGGCGAGTGGGTCTGATGGGGGGTCGATGTCGCAGCCATACCCTTCCAACCCCCTCCTTTGATCTCTTCTCCCCCTCCTCCCTAAGCCCTTCCTGTCCTTCCTTCCCCCGCTTTCCCTCTGATTCTTTACTATACCCCCTTTTCTCTGTTCTTTTGTGCTGATAAGCTCACCAGGTAGCCGTGGTGACGGCGTTAACGAATTAATGAGAATATGTTATTCACGGTGAGCAGGAAACACATGCTCGTATAGCATTAGACACATCTGTCTTAAAATATTTTAAGCATTACATTATGCATTAATACTGTTTAAGATCTGTTCAAGGTTTATACAAGGAGGCCCATTTGTAGGCTACCTTGCTTTATTATGTTTAGGAATGATGTATAGTTGGCTGGAACACATATGTATTACCCCACTTGTTTGGTGGACAACCTGATCTGGGTCTACGATCTCAATCTACTGTATCCTAAACATGTCAATGTATGAAAATGTATGACCTGTTTTATACTGGACTATGTATCCATGCCTTCTTTATAATAAAATAAAGGAATTTAAAAAAAAAAGAACAAACCTACAGTCCCTGTCTTGTTTGGACCACCTGTATACTGCTATTCAAAGTATATAGGGCCTGGGGGCCCCATGCCTTTTCTTTTTTTAATTTGGGTGCGGGTTCCCCTTCATTTCCATACAAGACCCAAAGGGCCTGGTAATGGACTGGGTTTTTCTCAATAATTTTCATCCATATTGCCAGGACCCGACATTACATTACAGCCACAAGCAGTTTTAAATTACTTTTATTCCTTTAGAAATGTCATTTTGTGCAGGGACTGTTCTAAACACTTTTTAGGACAATAACTTGCATATTAGCCTTTAAAATTCGCACTTTTGATTTTTCATGTTCGGGTCCCATAGACTTTAAAGGTGTTCGAATGTTGGCGCAAACTTTCGGTCCGAACTGGGGGGGTGTTCGGCTCATCCCTATTTACCAGACTGGTGTCGGCCAGAGATTATCTTATTCAATTTACATTTTTACATCGCATCTACCTTACTCCAGCCGGATTGGCTAGAATATTCCCTACCCAGTCGTTCTGCTGCTGGTGGTGCACTTCATCCACTGCAGATTTTTTGCATATATTCTGGAATTGTGCGACTAATCAAAATTTCTGGCGGGGGTCACTGAGTGTATAGAGGAGGTTACTGCTGTCCACATACAGCCAACAGTAGAGGTGTGTCTCTTAGGACTAGGTGACGCCCTAGCTCCGAGAAGAGTGACACGTACTTTGTTGACACTTCTACTTTATTACGCCAGGAAGTTTAAAGTGCTTTCATGGAAAAAGTCTGCCCCTCCGTCTATTTTAACATGGAAAAGGGTTATACAATGAACCAAATGCTAAAGAAGTGTATGTTGTGTTATGATGTGTAGCCCAGTTGGGCTTTTGTTGTACTGTTTCATTTGTAATTGTTATTGCAAAACTTGATAAATAAAAAAAAATTTTAAAAAGTAGAATAAAGTCAAACTGAACGCTTCACGCTAAAACTGCAAACCAATGCAAAAAATGCAGTTAATACATTTTCCAATCAGAATTTTGTTGAACAACCATTGTAGGATGAAACTGAGGGCGTGAATTGAATTCAGGCAAACAAATGGAATATGATATCTTTTGTATGTATCCATCATGCAACATACAATTGCAGCTTGTCATCGCTTAGATTCATTCCCTCAATCTGATTGTCTTGTTTTCTCTTTACAGGGGTTAAGAGCAGGCTCTCTTCATTTTCCAGGAGGAAATGCTAATTACAGTGGGAAAACAGTGTATAAAGCTTTGGCAGAGTTGGAAGACCATCCTGACAGTGACGAGCAGGAGTGGAGAGATAACATAGATATAGTTATGAAATGGTTCACTGATGATGGCCTTGACTTTGTAACCCTCTACTATGGAGAGCCTGACAAAACAGGCCACTTATGGGGTCCAGAAACTGAGCAGAGGAAAACAATAATAAAGCAAATAGATCGAACCATTGGTTATCTCCTAAATGCCATTGAGAACAACAACTTAAAAAGTAAATTAAATGTAATTATTACATCTGACCATGGCATGACAACCATTAAGAAAGAACCTAATGTAACAGAAGAGATTTTACTGTCCAAGTACATTACTTTTAAAGACCTTGTGAAGTTTGACTTATTGGATTATGGTGGCTTTGGTATGATTTTACCAAAAGAAGGTCGGGAAGAAGAAGTGTATCAAAAACTTAAAGGTGCACATCCTCATTTAAACGTATATAGGAAGGAGGAATTCCCAGAACGCTTCCATTTTTCCACACACAACCGTATATTACCAATTCTGCTTTATGGAGATCTCGGCTACAGTGTGAACAGTGTAAGTGCAATCATTATATGTTTTGGTGTTGTGTTTATTGCTTAAATTGTGCTTTATCAAGTATAGACATAGATAGACCTTTTAAGTCTTTGCTACAGTGGACTTAAAATTAAAATTCACACTTCACATGAATATGTCAACATTACCAAATCATAAACTATATAACTATAAACTATAATTTTAGGAGTGACCCACTTTTGCCATTAATAATATGATCTATACATCATTAAAAAGGATATAGACATCTTTCACTTTCAGTCTTTTATTGTGTATTTAAAGCTGAACTTAAGTAAAAGTAAAGCTTTTCCTTAGCAGTGGCACCTGCAATGCAAGGGTTAAATGCTTGTGTTTGGCTAGTGGATTGGAAAAGCATTATTACCTACCTAATCCTACGTTCCAGCAGACTCCTCCATGCTGCCGACTGATCCCGCCAGCCTCTACTCCCCTGCATACAGTCTAAGGTCCTCTGAGCATGGGGGAGCACTGTCTGACAGGGATTGGAGGATCCACTACAAGGAAGGACTTTCATTTTTTGTAGAGGTGGACTTTAAAACTGTAGTGCATACAATTGCATGCCATTTTTTTATTTGTTTACTTATATACAGGTACAAAAACTCCTAGGCAATTATTATCAAATTTGCACCGGTTGATAGAAAATTCAGCATAACAACTTATCTCTAATTATGTTATTGCTATAACCATCCATAGGTACTATCCATGAGTATATATGTGGGTAGAAAGGTGCACTTGCTAGCTGGGAGGTGAGAGGAGGGGAGAGGAAGTGTGAAAGAGTAGTCACTTTACGTTAGTCATTATATATAAGGGATCAAGATATATATAAAGTATGGACTGGATTAATAGGTCTTGATGGACGATTTATCATCCTTTGACAGTACATCTCGGGTTGGATAGCCAGAAATCCCATTTAGCTCTAAATGATTTGCTCTTGAGGTTGTTGATTGCTAGCAGTTTCTCCATCTCGCATTGGTGGTTTAGAGTAAATATAGCATCAGTGGGAGATGGGGATTCGGCTGTGTTCCACAGCCTTGTGATAGTTAGTTTTGCAGCTAACAAAAGTTGTGTAACCACTACCCTTAAGATGGGTGAGAATTCGTGTATCGTTAGATGTAGTAAGGCAAGTTCAGGATTGGGATCTATGTGTCGGTCACATATGTCAGATAGAATTGAAAAGGTCTTGTTCCAGAAGGATCGTACGGATTTGCATAACCATAGGATATGGTACAATGTGCCTAATTCTCCGCAGTTCCTCCAGCACAGGTCTGTGTGGTCAGGGTAGTATTTAGACAGTTTGTAGGGGGTAAGGTACCAGGAGTGTACTACTTTTTCAAAATATTCCCAGTGGTTAACACATCTGGAAGAAGAGTATGTGGTGGAGAATGCTATTTTCCAATAGTTATCTGGAAAGGTCTTACCCAGGGTTTTTTCCCATTTAATCATAGTGGTAGTTTTGGAAAAAGATTCTTGGGCATTATAGATGTGGTAAAATAGGGAAATTCCTTTGATCGGAATGGTAAGGTCTTGAAACAACATGTATATTGAGGCTGGTAATTCCAAGTGGAGAGGTAGGGGGTGTTTCTTTAGAAAGGTTCGAATTTGTAAATAGGGAAAAAGTGCGGGGGGAGGTTAAATCGAGAGACCTAACAATCAAAATCCTGGAGGGATGAATTCAAATATAGATCTTTTAGAAGGTTAAGGCCATTTGATTTCAAGATTTTCAAGTCCAGGCAAGGTATGAAGTGTTCGAGCACCGAGATTGGGGTATAAATTTTACAGAATGATCCATGAGTTGAGGAGAAAGCAGGGAGTTCTGACCACAATTTATTGGATATCTGTACTGTTGGGATAGGAGAAATTGGGACAGAGGCTCCTAATTTGATGGCGATAAGGGTTGATTTGAGATCTTTGTGCAGAGTACTAATAGCCTCCATGGGTGTCCAGGATTTGTGTGCAGAGGGGGTCCACCAATATTTAAGTTGGTCCATGACACAGGCTTTGTAATATGCTGTAACATTGGGGACTCCCATGCCGCCATGTTTTCTATGTTTTAACATAATAAGGAGAGAGCATCTGGTCGGTTTGCGGTTCCATATGTACTGGTTGAAAATTTTTTGGACCGAGGAAAGGAAGGTGTGTGGTAGGGGGATTATTATTGTGCGGAATAAATAGAGGAGTTTGGGGAGGATCAGCATTTTTAAAGCCACTATTTTCCCTGCTGTGGACATATCTTGGGTGTTTAAGTGGGACAGTTGTTGGGGTAAACTTTCCACGAAGGGCTTAAAATTGTATCTGTAAAGTTGTGAAGTGTATTGGGTCAGTTGAGTTCCCAAAAAGGGCAGAGAGTGGGGAGACCAAATAAAGGGGAATTCTCTGGTTAAATAGGTGCGCATGGGGGTAGGGATGTTGATACCTAGTATTTGGGATTTGGTGGCATTCAGTTTATAGTATGATACGGCACTAAATTCATGTAATAGTTTCTGTATCTCTGTCAGGGAAGTCTTGGGATTAGATAGTATCAGCATGACATCGTCAGCGAACAGGCTTATTTTATGTTCTGTATCGGCTATGGAGATGCCTGTGATATTATGGTGGGATCTGATACTCTCTGCTAACGGTTCCATGAGAAATGTAAAAATTAGTGGTGATAAGGGACATCCTTGCCTGGTCCCATTGGTTATGTGTATCAGTTTGGAGGTAATCCCTGAAGTAAGTACAATACCTGAGGGAGTGGAGTAGAGGGATAAAATGGCTGTCTGTATCCAACCCGTAGTTCCAAAGGTATTAAGTACTGACTTAAGAAATCCCCAGTGGACCCTATCGAACGCCTTCTCCGCATCCAAGGAGAGAAGCAGAGAAGGTGTTCGAGAAGGTCCAGTCTGTGAAATCAGGTTAATAAGGTGTCTAGTGCCATCAGGGGCTTGGCGTCCGGGTATAAATCCCATTTGGTCCGGGTGTATGAGGTGAGGTAAAATCGTCTGTATTCTAAGAGCTAGAAGTTTAGCAAATCATTTTACATCTGTGTTGAGAAGGGATATGGGTCTATAGTTTGCAGGACTAGTAGGGTCTTTGTTAGGTTTCGGTATCATCACTATTACCGCTCTCAACATTTCAGGTGGAAAGGTTCTGCACCATACATTTTAAAAGGTATGGCGTGGTCACAATTTGTGCATTTTAAAATGCACAAATTGAAGGTAAAATGGACCAAAATGTGATCGCGATAAAGGCTGATCACAATTATAACAAATGTTAACAGTACTACTGTTTACATTTTAGAGCTCTTCCTCTAACAATGAACAATGAAGAAAGGTGAGGAAGGATGATTCGTGACTGGTTCAATTAATGAAGGACTTAAGAATAAGTATCAATTTTGATTTTTTTTAATTAATTTTTATGTGGAATTATCTTTTATCACCCCCCCCCCCCTTCATTCCCAATATATATCATCTTCACCTCCCTTATCCTACACATTAACCTCATTATCGCAATCCTCCCACAGTATGTGACCTGCTCATTAACCCCATTTACCTCTCCCCCTCTGTGTATGACCTGTACATTAATTATTAATTGTTAGTCAACTGCCATAACACTGAAAACAGAAAATGGCTTGATAATAATGGAGGGTGGAGTAAGTACAGGCCCATACCTAAGTGATTAAAGAGGAATGAGAAAAAAACAACAATTACAGTGCCTTTAAATTGAAACTCTTGGCACTAATATTGGCTGTTACTGTGAAATGTGTTGAATATCACTTAGGGCCCCTTTTCAGGTCATCATTGACCACAACCCTCCGGCTTATCTGCAAACTGCAAAGTTGGGAGCACTGGAGCGTGAGTGGGTAGCCCACCTAACAAAGATTCAAATAATTATAAAATATCATACAGACAAGTTTAATGCTAATGCTGAGGGTGGAGTAAGTACAGGCCCATACCTAAGTGATTAAAGAAGAATGAGAAAAAAACAACAATTATGGGGCGTACACACGGTCGGACTTTTCGTCTACAAAAGTCCGACAGCCTGTCCGACAGACTTCCGGCGGACTTTCAGCGGACTTGCTAACGAACGGACTTGCCTACACACGACCACACAAAGTCCGACGGATTCGTACGTGATGACGTACACCGGACTAAAATAAGGAAGTTCATAGCCAGTAGCCAATAGCTGCCCTAGCGTGGGTTTTTGTCCGTCGGACTAGCACACAGACGAGCGGATTTCGGGGTCCGTCGTAGTTACGACGTAAAGATTTGAAGCATGTTTCAAATCTAAAGTCCGTCGGATTTGAGGCTGAAAAAGTCTGCTGAAAGTCCGGAGAAGCCCACACACGATCGGATTACCAGCCAGCTTTAGTCCGTCGGCATCCGTTGGACTTTTGTAGACGAAAAGTCTGACCGTGTGTACGCCCCATTACAGTGCCTTTAAATTGAAACTCTTGGCACTAATATTGGCTGTTACTGTGAAATGTGTTGAATATCACTTAGGGCCCCTTTTCAGGTCATCATTGACCACAACCCTCCGGCTTATCTGCAAACTGCAAAGTTGGGAGCACTGGAGCGTGAGTGGGTAGCCCACCTAACAAAGATTCAAATAATTATAAAATATCATACAGACAAGTTTAATGCTAATGCTGATGCCCTATCATGCTATTGCCCTCCTGACCATTGGTGAACAAGTGCACAGTACTGTATAGTCTACAGTGGATGCGGGGTTAAGTACTCTGCAGATAGCAAAGCTACACAGGTTAAGAGTACAGCTCCAAAAACCTGAGAGTATCTATTCACTGTAACTTATTAAAGAAAAACAAGAGGGGTTGATTTACTGAAGGCCAATAGACTGTGCACATTGCAAGTCCAGTTGTTCCAGAACTTAGTGAATGAGGGGAAGCTCTACTGATCTCCATCATCCAATCACATGCAAGAAAAAATATGCTGTTTTTTTATTTTTCTTGCATGCGATTCTGAATTCTTTATAAAGTGAAGCTTCACATCATATACTTAGCTCTGGAGCAACTGCACTTGCAAAGTACACAGTTTATTTTCCTTTAGTAAATCAACCCCATAGCTTGAGGGGAAAAGGTACAAGAGCACTAAAATTCTCTAATAATGTTAAAAACATCCTAAATTAGCATACAAGGGTCATGGCTGTACAGTAAAAATGTAGAAATAAAGGTAGCACATGGAATTGTGCATAATACTAAACAGTGAATTAATTCATAAAATTAGATAATAACCAGGAAAATACCATGTTTGGCCAATAAATGATGTGAGTGATACTAAGAATCCCATAAACGTATTAACAGTTTGATGCAAAGTAACAAATTGGTTAAGTAGAAAAATAGAGGAAAATGAGAATTAGAGGATGTATGTGCCTGCCAACATCCTAGGATAATGTTCATAAAAAGAAGGCATGCAAAGAGTTGCATGGAAAAGGATGCCCCTATGGATTTTTAGAGCAGAAAGGGAGTATGAAGAGTAAATATTTGTAAAAGGCACAAAAGTGCTGACTTTATTGATATACAAAAAATGAAAATATTAAAAGACAAATTACAATTCACTTTAGGGAACAACAATAGAATGAGTTGATACAAAATGTATAGAACATATGATATCACCCGGAGCTAGCAAGCCCAAAAGTCCACCCCTAAAAGGTGGGTAAGATTTGGGGTTGATAGCACGATGTGCATCCCAACATGATTCAGAGAGACTGTAGTCAAACGTAATATTCCTTCTTCAGGGGATTTAGCACAGTGGTCAAGGATATTCTTTTACCTAAAATGTAAATACATATACATGTAATAATATAGCATAACAGAAAACACTAAACATGGCCTGTCATGTCACTATGTAGACCAACCAGGTATACGGTACTCACATAATCAGACTCATTGGGGAGGAATAAAAACAAATTGGAAATCACATGCTGGCTGCAAAAGTCCACATAGGGCAAGAAAGTGTCCACGTGCCTAAATGCCGGTCCACAAAGACGCGTTCACAAAAAACGCCCAGTCTTCCCAGCAGCGATTAGATTAATGCCGCTGTAAGAAGAGATAATGCCAAAAGAGTATTATGAGTTCAGATCATTTTTTGGGGGTGTATAGAGACAAGTGTAAGGTATAGAAGAAAGAAAGGAGAATACACCAGACTTTCAAGATAGACAGCCATTTCTATGCATGGCTTGTCAGGGGCTTACCTTATGCTGAGTATCTAAATGTGATGCTCGTATCCTGGCAGCGGCTAGTGAACTAACACCAGCCGTCCAGGTGTGTGCACTAATATACCTACTTGATTGAAAAAGCAGCCAATGAGAAGATGACAAGTAGCCCCCGTCGGCACAGCTGTGTGTATACACAGCTAAATGGCGAGAGTCGGTTAAGTATAACAAGTGTCCGATACATTTGAAGGAGGTATTTAAGTGACACTGAAAGATATCCTTATTCTTTCAACATAATCTACACAAATCCACTACTTAATGGCCGTGTAATCAATTTTTCATGAAATTCTTTCTTACTGTGGTTTTTTTTCTGCCTACTTGTAACAGCATCCTTGAGCTTCTGAAATGCTCCTTTTCCCCCCTCACGTCTATTTGTTTGGAAAGAACATTGCAGGTTAGTTGTGGTGATGTGCACTGCTCTATGCACACTACAGAGTTTAGTGGCACTTTAAATACAGAAATTTGATGTAACAAAATGGAAAGGGCAAACATAAACCAACAGTGTGCTTATATGGTGAAGGAGATACTAAGCATGCTGTCTTTGGTCATTTTTAAGGCTTATATTTTAGCTTTTCTACAAGCACATTTGTGGGCCTTAGGCACTTGTGCAGGGAGATCTTGAGAGTTGTGGTTGGAAGACAGGGGTGTAGGAGAAGCGTCTTCCAGTGACACAACTGAAAATTATCTTTTAATTTAAATAAGGATGCTTGGGGCTTAGAAGGTGTAACACTGAGCTCATGTGAAGGAAAGAAGAAAAGTCCTTCTTCCAAGCATCTATAGAAGCATCTTTTTAAAGCATTCTTCTGCCAGCAGATTCTACAGTGAAGTCGCAGCATAAGCGATCATTGACCCTAGTGCTTCTACTGTGCAGCCTGGTTTTCTAGAAGATTTCAACAGGCCCTGACAGCTCTGTTTGAAGTAGAACTATACTCACCTCTGGTCTAGCAATGTCATGTCTGCAAGCTACCTCGCTGGCTTCTTTTGGGTCCGGGATCTTCAGCCATCTTGCATATAAACAGGAGTGAATTCATCCCAGCACCTGGAAGATGCAGGGACTGTACACTTAGCTGCACATGCACAAATAAAACCATCACAATCCTTTCCAATGCAATACTTGGCAAGTGGTTATTGACAAATTCCAGTGGCAGAGAAAGATCAGCCAAAAAGCTGCTTTTATACTCCCATGGTATTGTGTACATTTAAACGAATGCCTTTCGGACTTTTAAACACGCCATGGAATATTGTCTGGGTGACTTAAAATTTGAACATTTATTTATCATTTCAACATTTAGAGACAGCCTAGGGCCCTGGGTACACTGTGACAGCTGCACAGGGAGGAAGATGAGTGCACTGAACTGAACATGTGTGTGTTACAACCAAAGTCCCACTCTGTAGTGGCGATTGGGACTGTCTCTTTGCTGGACTGAGGCTGTCTCTTTGCTGGACTGAGGCTGTCTTTTTGCTGGTTTGGGACTGTCTCTTTGGTGGACTGAGGCTGTCTCTTTCCTGATCTGGGACTGTCTCTTTGCTGGACTGAGGCTGTCTCTGGACTGGGGATGTTTCTTTGCTGGACTAGGGCTGTCTCTTTGCAGGACTGGGGCTGTCTCTGCTGGATGGGGGATGTTTCTTTTCTGGATTGGTGATGTCTCTTTGCTGGATTGGGCTGTGTCTTTTCTATATGGGGCTGTCTCTTTGCTATATAGGGCTGTCTCTTTGCTGGGTGGGAATGTCTCTTTGCTATATGGGGATGTCTCTTTGCTGGATTGGGATGCACCTTTTTTATACATAATTTTGCAAGCAATTTTGTATCTTTTATGGCACATATTGGTGAGAGGTATGCAGGGAGTGTGGTGCTGGCGCTGGTCTGCTGAGCCTTGCAGTCGTTTGGACTTCCCCCTTCCTTTTTCTGTATAGATTTCACCAAAGATGGGGGATGGATTGGGGCTGTCTCTTTGCTGACCTGAGGCTGTCTCTTTGCTGGACTGAGGCTGTCTCTTTGCTGGTCTGGGGAGGTCTCTTTGCTGGTCTGGGGCTGTCTCTTTGCTGGACTGGGGCTCTCTCTTTGCTGGACTGAGGCTCTCTCTTTGCTGGACTGAGGCTCTCTCTTTGCTGGTCTGTGACTCTTTCCTTACTGGACTGAGGCTGTCTCTTTGCTGGACTGGGGATGTTTCTTTGCTGGACTAGGGCTGCCTCTTTGCTAGACTGGGGCTGTCTCTTTGCCAGACTGGGGCTGTCTCCTTGCTGGATGGGGGATGTTTCTTTTCTGGATTGGGGATGTCTCTTTGCTGGATTGGACTGTCTCTTTGCTATATGGGGCTGTCTCTTTGCTATATAGGGCTGTCTCTTTTCTGGGTGGGAATGTCTCTTTCCTATATGGGGATATCTCTTTGCTGGATTGGGATGCACCTTTTTTATACAATATGCAAGCGCTTTTGTATCTTTTATGGCACATATTGATGATGATGAGATATGCAGGGAATGTGGTGCTGGCGCTGGTCTGCTGACCTTTTCAATATAGACCTCACCAAAGATGGCCCCTTAACATGCCAGATGAAGGAGCATGCATGCTCAGAACGCAAGCTTAACCACACCCCTTGTCCATCACGACTGACGTGCTTGTTGTGCTGATCTCATCCAGCCTCGGAGCCCTCCGGAGCCGCCGGGACTGCTGATCACCCCTGCCCAACTGGACGGAAGGGACCCCAACGGACTGATGATAACATACACATGCTTGTTAACTTCCCCTCAAATATGAGTTGAATGCGATTTAATTAAACTTGATTTTAACCTAAATGCTAGGTGCCGCTCTCTTTCCTTCTCTTATTTGCATAGAGTCCTCTTCTGCTCTATACAGCCGGCTGCCAGCACTGAAACTAGCCAGAACTCTTCCACAGGTCTGGATTTAGTTGCTTATGGACTTTGCTCCTTAGGACACATTCTAGACTGTTGGAACTTTTTTAATAATACTCCACTAGGTGGCTACCTAGCGCTTCATTTTTTTCCTTATCCTCTGCTCACTTCTGACTGACAAAAAAATAAATAAACAAATAAAAATCCAGGCAGCCTGCTAAGTTTATCACAACATCGGAGATAACTATAAACAAAGTAACATTTCGTTCTTAGATCAAAGGAATGAATGTCTGTCTGTAAACGAGGACAGTTTAACCACTTAAAGACTAAACCTTTTTCTAACACTTGTTGCTTACAAGTTAAAAATCTGTATTTTTTGCCCTAGTGAATAAAATGGCAGTTGTTGTAATATTTTATGTCACATTGTATTTGCGCAGCGGTCTTTCAAATGCAATTTTTTGGGGAAAAAATACATTTTAAAGGAGTTGTAAAGGCAGAAGGTTTTTTTATCTTAATGCATTCTATGCATTCAAATGCCTACCTGAGCCCCTTCTGTCGATGTCCAGCGATGTCCACGATCCTCTCAGCCATCCAGGACACTTCTCTTGATTGGCTGAGACAGAGCAGACGCACCATTGGCTCCTGCGACTGTCAATCAAAGTCAGTCAGCCAATCAGGGGAGAGCAAAATGTATTCAAAAGAAGGAAACATGGACTTTAGAGGCACATGTGTAGCGTTGAAATACAAAATGAACTTTTATTAATCTTTAAAATTCACATTATTGACATGATATATTAAAAAACTAAACATGGTGTTAGGTGGTGTGAGCGTTATTTAGACCAAATGCAACCAACTATTACCACAGTGGAACAGATCGATCAATAGTGATTCAAAACGAGGTGATGTCAAATAGAAGGGGTTGGTGGTAGAGACGTAGTGAAGAAAACTCTACATGCTATGTGCCCTTAAGTGCTTCTTCAGGAGCTTGCAGTCTAATATATATACATAAAAACAATAAAAATAATTAAAAAACAAACAAATTTCCAGCATGTGGGCAGGGTCTACTGCATCTGTACACGTGGGGTAACTCTCACGCAGAGTACGCTCATCAATGCCCAGGACCAGGCAAATCTAACATTAAGGTAGTTCCCCAATTTAGAGATGAGACTTCACTGTGTGCAGTAATAAAGTACAGAGTTCCTCTGAAAAGCGACTTGTCCCATGTCACTACACATTGTAACTTGTATGTTTGCATTAGGAGGAACGTGCTGAGCCTGCACCCACTCCACCAGTCCAGCGTACCTCTGTTACCTCACTCCCATATAGGCATTGTCCATTGACTTGGATGCTGTCCGTGGTTACTGGTAAATTCAGTGCCATCCTAGCTCTCACAGGTGTCTCAGCTCTGACTTCCGGTTCTCCTTCTTCCACGCTTTCTCTCCCTCCCTCTGTCCTAGCGACCTCCCTCTTTTATAACACAGGTAGGCCCATCAAAACCAAAGGCCTGGGAACACAGAACCAAAATGTTTTAACACCTTCCCCAGATTGGGCCGGTTGCAGGAACTAGCTACAATTATTACAACTTTCCTTCTTATACAGAAGGAAAGCATTTATGAAGAACCATGGGTTTGTCTCTTGAACTCTGATACACTGTAGTAGAAAATTTTTGAGAGAGAAATGAATAATTCTCTTGCACTGAGCAGGATCAAAAGAAAGATTCAGATGAGACTCTCATTTCTGAAGAAATAGTTGTAATTGCATTGCGTTATGCATATGAGTTTTTAATTATTAAATGCAGCCAACAGGTGAAGCTCTCTGCTCTTTTGCTAATGTTTTACGGTACTTGTTTTTCGTCCGCCACCCCCACCCCCAGTCTCTTCAGGCAGCTGCAAAGATATTGTTCTTATTTTGAATACAAGATCTCCAATTTCACTTTATAATTGTATAAGGGCAGGGACGTAAAAGTACTTGGTATCTATATGGACAATAGTTTAAATGTCAAAATTGATTTAGCAATTGTTTTGACTTTATGTGTATAATTACTTTTTATTGTTTTCATATATTACGTCTCTTTATTACTACTGAGATTAGTAAATGCTGGATTAAGCACCTCCAGCACTTTCTTTTAGTGTCTCAAACATTTTTTTCAACGCCTTTTAGCTAAACCTCTTTGTGAAGCATAGTTGACAGTTTTATTATTGTTATTATTATAGTATTCTTAATATAAATGAATAAACATATATTTACTGTGTCATAGCACCTCATGGGTTTGTGCCTATAACCTTTTTCTTTTTTAGTTTTCTGAATAATAATGTTGTTTGGCACCTACGATGAAATATTTAGTAATAAGTGGTAGGTAAACTAATAGATTCCTGAGTATTACTTTATTCTTTTTCAGACGTTTTTGATTTGTAATTTCTATCTGTTTTAGGATTACTATTATTTTGATGGACCAGGAAATTAGACATTTTAGCAGCACTGTCTATGGCAGAGTGATTACTTGTAGATCATCTTTATAGCAAATCAGTGGTGTTTTGCTTATTACAGCTTGAAGGCACATGGGAACTGGCATACATTTGCTGTATTTTATGTGTAATTTGGCTTTCTACTAGTTGAGAGTCTTCCTGCTGATGACATATTACTTTTTGGCACCTACTATTATATAATTTGCATCATACAATTATATAGTCTGTGCATGATGTTTCCCAGGTGTAAGCACATGCACAAACCTTTCAATAAGGCTGTATTGTTCAACCCAGAAAAATATGCAAACATTTAATCCAGTAAGAGAAAAAAAAAGATGTGAGCTAGTGCATTTTTAACCTCATATATTGTACTCCTTAAAACAGTATTAAACCCAAAAGCAAACTTTAATTATATTGCATACTACCCATTCTTAAACGTGATGACTGAGTTAGTTTCTTTCTTCTGTTTTTATCTGGTGATCCAGCATGAAAATGTGTTATTCTCTAGCAGTTAAAGGGATGAGACAGACCATTTAACACTGACAGGGGTGCTTAGAATGAGGAAATAAATAAACGATCAAGGGGTTAATATGGCGCACAATGGATGTAGCCGAGTACATATAACTAAAAATGGTGGGGGGAAGGGGGTGGGGGTTCCTGAGAGGGGAAACTTGGTGGTGGTAGTTAATGTTTCACAACAAGTTCAGGTATTAGTCCATGTAAGGATAAAATGATGCTGAATAAATGGAAGGCAGCCAGTCTATAAAAGCTAGAAGAAGCTCTGGAACAATAAAAAAGAAAGAAGGATGGCGCCCTCTAAGTGCAGCATGTATGTTAAAAATATTTATTACAATAGATAAAAACACTCACATTTGAGTTGCTAAAAACCAGCATGTAAAGTAGTTTCATCCGCGTGCTCTCGGGGGATGTGGGTGTCACGGGCCAGTGGGGGGGTTCTGGGATGTGAGTCCTGTGACCTGGGTCCTGGTAGCTGTTCCGGTGGTGCCGAGGGTCCTCAGAGCCTCGGGGCGGCCATGGATCCTCCGTGGAGCGCCGTGCTGACCTGCGTCTTCACTTCTGGGAGCGGGGTGAGGCGGGCAGTGCTTCGGGTTCCTTCATCAGGCTATGCTGGTGGCCATATTCAGTGTGGGAATTTATACCACAGGCACTGGGAGGGGTGGAGAGGTGATTGAGAGGAGGGCGGGACTATGTATAATGATTGGGCTCATAGGTAACCATGGAGATGGGGTGTACACAATGTGGAAGGGGAGTGAAGGGAGACGGAGAGTGGGCAGGGCGGGGAGTGAGGAGGGGGGAAAGGAGATATGCAAATGAGTATGTTTTGGTAAGAACCTATATGTGTGTATATGGATCGTGGGGTAAGGAGAAGGAGGTCTATATGAAGAGGAATGTTGTATTGATCATAGTGGACGGGAACAATATATATATATATATATATATATATATATATATATACACACACACATATATATATATATATATATATATATATATATATATATATATATATATATACGTAAACATATATGAGAAGGAAATACAAAAATGCAGAAAACGGTATATAATTAAAGAGGTATATAATTATAGGGAGAGATAAGTGGTATATATGAGAAGAAATGACGCAACGATGGAAAAGGAATAAAACATGTACAATGTATATACAGTACGTGTGTAAATACAAAGAACCATTTATATAGGATCCTTTCACACACATATACACATATATACACATTTAAATGACGCGTAAAATTGGGACAAAAGGAGGGGGGGAGTGTGTTTCCAGACGGGTATTTGGGAATGAGAGGAATGTTATGGGAATACTGGGAAATAAATAAAAGTAAAAATAATAAAAATAAAAATAAAGAATAAAAATAAAAATACAAATACAAATACAAATACAAATGAAAATAAAAATAATAGTAATAAAAATATATATAAAAATAAAGAAATTAAAAATAAATAAAAATAAAAATTTAAATAAAAATAAAAATAAATATAAATATAAATATAAAAATAAAAATAAAAATGGTATGTGTTATACACTAGGGCTATGTGGATATGGGTAATGGGTGGGAGACAGGTATACACTCACACTAGTGTACGGGTATACCCATACACGTGTTCCACGTATACTGTAAGTTAATGGGGTAGTGACTAGATGATGGATAAAACAATGAATAAGACAACTGGTAGGACAATGAATGAAACAATATGTGGTGAATTGAGATGAGATGATGTGATGAGGCAGGGATGTGGTTGGGGTCACAGCAAAATGTTAATTTCGATGCCTTCATTGAGGCCTCCTGGCGATAAAGTGTCTAGCGTCTATATCCAGTAGTTTTCTCTTTCACACAACTTTTTGTAGCGTTCAGCGGTAGGGAGGGTGTGTGGAATAGACTCAATAACCCACATGCGTAGCCCTGAAGATGTTTGTCTGTGATGTTCTTTAAAATGTCTCGGTACGCTATGCTTGTCAATGCCCGTCTCTACAAGGTTACGATGCTCACCAAACCTTTTGCGGAGCGGGCGTATAGTGCGGTCTACGTATAGTAGGCCGCAGGGGCATGTGAGGCAATAGACCAAATAATCTGAACCACAATTGAAGTCAGGGATGACATATAGTTTACCCTTATGATGGAAGTCTTTTTGCCTATGTGTAACATGGGCGCCTGTGAGGCAGAGGGGCTTCCTACATTGATACATGCCTTTGATGTTAAAAAAGGTTAACGGGGCACTGGCGGTGGGGCGTGCTGTTTTCACTTTGCTTGGTGCTATTTGGGCCTTTATATTCTTAGCCCGTCTGTAGGTGACCAGTGGTTTATCACTTATGGTGGGTTTTAGATGCGGATCCTTACACAGAATGGACCAGTGTTTGGTGAAGATCTTTTCCATTTGCTTAAATCTGTTGTAGTATTGTGTCACAAATCTGACGGGTTGGGTAGTGTCATCTGTACTGGTTTGTCTCTTGTCCTTCGCGTTTTCACTGAGATAGTTTTGGAAGGCATCTTCTATGATGTGGTCTGGGTAACCCTTGTCTTTGAATTTGGCTTTGAGTAGTAGGCCGTGTGTTTCATAGTCCTGTAGGCGCGTGCAATTGTGTTTTAGGCGGCAGCCCCTCTGCCTCACCTGCGCCCATGTTACACATAGGCAAAAAGACTTCCATCATAAGGGTAAACTATATGTCATCCCCGACTTCTTCAGTTGTGGTTCAGATTATGTGGACTATTGCCTCACATGCCCCTGCGGCCTACTATACGTAGGCCGCACTATACGCCCGCTCCACATAAGGTTTGGTGAGCATCGTAACCTTGTAGAGAAGGGCATTGACAAGCATAGCATACCGAGACATTTTAAAGAACATCATGGACAAACATCTTCAGGGCTACGCATGTGGGTTATTGAGTCTATTCCACCCACCCTCCCTACCGCTGAACGCTACAAAAGGTTGTGTGAAAGAGAAAACTACTGGATATAGACACTTTATCACCAAGAGGCCTCAATGAAGGCATCAAAATTAATATTTTGCTGTGACCCCAACCACATCCCTGCCTCATCACATCATCTCATCTCACTTCACCACGTATTGTTTCATCCATTGTCCTACCTGTTGTTTCATTCATTGTTTTATCCATCATCTAGTCACTACCCAATTAACTTACAGTTTACGTGGAACACGTGTATGGGTATACCCGTACACTAGTGTGAGTGTATACCTGTCTCCCACCCATTACCCCTATCCACATAGCCCTAGTGTATAACACATACCATTTTTATTTTTATATTTATATTTATTTTTATTTAAATTTTTATTTTTATTTATTTTTAATTTCTTTATTTTTATTTTT